>NC_134311.1:20046905-20349936 GCF_949628215.1 Phalacrocorax aristotelis | reverse complement strand
TTCTCATTGGTCTGGTTCCTAGGCTTAAAAAAACCCCGCTCTGCTGGTAGCCATGACTTCTAGCAGAGAAGTAATATTTTTTAAATAGAAGGCAAGGAGATTCCAAGGGAAAAACAGGATGCCTCATTGTGCACCTCAGGGAGAGACTGAGTAATGCCCGGTGGCAGTAAACCTCCGCTCACTGCTGAGAGGGACAACTGTGGGGACATGGGTAGAAGGTGGGGAAATGACTGGAAACACCAGAGAGAGGGGAATATAAATAATTTTGTATTCTTCCATTGTATGCCACACCTAAAATTATTTTCCAATTGCCACACTCTCAGTCATCAGAAAATCAGGAAATTCAACCTCTCTCCCTTTTAACATGTTACACTTTGGCAGCTCACAGCAGTTCATTTGGCAGGCATGTGCACCAAATGTTCCTTTCAGTCTTGTAACAGATGGAGTACATTACACACAGGACTCATGCCTCACGTACAATATCTAATACTTGAACTAGGGAAGGACATCCAGCAGATCCCACTGACCACAAAACTGCTTCCATATCGCTGGGAGGGAAGAAGTTTATAAATGAGTTAGAAGTAAATATTTTCTCTGCACAGTAAATAACTGTATATGCCTGATTCCACAGTCTTTGTTTTCAGAGAAGCAAGCAATTTATTCCTGCACTCATATTTCACTTTGGATATGTCCCACCTGACTTCTAAACCTAAATAATTAAATATCCTCTGATCTACTTATGACATTTATGGTGTCATTCTTGCAGGAAGAATGAGTACCAGATCATTTTAATAGCTGTTTGATTTTAGTGGCTTTCTTGTTACATTGTCGTGTATCCCAAAATAAAATATTAGCCACACAAAATTGTCAGGCACCATAGGCTTTTGATTAAAGTACAGATTAGGAAGTTTTACTGAATTCATAGATCAAATCTAAAGTTACTGGCAGTTTCAAGTACAACTTATAGAAGATTTTCAGAAATGCTCCTAGCAGACTGCTGGTTTCTGAGTGCCCACAACAGGTTAGTTGACAGAGCTAAGGAAAGCACTTCTCAAAACATGGCAGCTACCTGGTGCATGTCTGCTGCCAAACAGGAATGAACAGCAAGACGGTAGAATGAGAAAAAATATCAGAAGGGCAAAAGATTAAAATATAAACACTGATGATTTTATTACTTATATATTCAGAAACTGAAGGAGGGATTCACACAGCAAGTCAGAAACTACCCATGAGTGTTTAGTATATATTATGTAATAGCCTGTATAATTTAACATATGTATTTAATATGTACATTAAACACATGAATAGTTTCTAACTTGCTGTGTGATTTGAGGTGAGCTATTCACTCCCTCTTGCAGTTTCAGAATCTGTCAGATGAGGATAAAATATTTGCCAGTATCACTGGTCCAGTCTGAGGATGTCCTGGTATTTGAACAGCAGCCATTCATGTGTATAGTATTACAGTTTTTATCGCTGAATTATAGACAGTGCGGTGAGTGCTTCAGCTATTCAAACACCCATATAAGCCATGGACAGAAAATCCTATCTTATTCACTGTGGAGCTGTACTTAAGAAACAGGTTATGGGTCCATTTTCTTCTCTGTGATCAACATTGCCTCATCTAGAGCAGGGTGGAATGCATCGACAAAGAAATTCACTGTAACATGTATGCAGCAGTGTTGCTGCTCAACATAGCTTATCAGAGATCATGGGAGACTTTCTCCTCTGATATATCTGGGGAAGAGTTAATGTCTCCATTTTTTTATACATGTATATATGATTAGCTGAATATTGATATACATCTGATATGAAATCAGTCTGGTATATAGCAAAAGATAACACTTCATTTGTGAACATAACAATGCACTGCTTGACCTGACTGGCCCCAGTTATCTGGTGGACAACTGCATATCCAATTAGACAGTAAATATCCATACGTGAACAGGCTTAAGGTACAGAGCGGTTCAACAAAGTAGTTGGCTCTATTTGTTTTACTCTTATTGAAGATAATGATATTAGAGCTACAAGAAAACCTCCAGAGCCAAATACTTTTCTTCAAAAAAATTAATTTCCTGCTGCCATAGAAACAGTCTTAAACTGAGCAAAGCAGAGGTACAAAGTTAGTGTTCACTGAATTCTTACTTTCCAACAACTTATCCAGGCCATGGAGACAAGATAATAGGCAAGGGCAAATAGAAACTCTTAATTCCTGGAAAGAGAATAAGAATTTACAAAGTGGAACAATTCTGTATTCAGCCAAGCCTTATCTCTTTGCTCCAAGTACAGATGGATTTTATTGTAGGGAAAACAAGTACCAATAAAGCAAGTAAGTGCACATATTTCTGAAAGATACAAAAATGCTGTTTACAACAACGTCAGTATGTAGATGTATTATTTCTGTATAAATGTAAAACAAATCATTTCAGGCATGAATCTTCAGTCCTGCTTGACAACTCAGCTGTACCTATAAAAAAATTTAGAGCAGGCAAAAGAGAACAAGCATAGCAGTCTGTCTGTGACCGGTACAAGTCTCCTCCTCACATACACAGACACACATGAATCTTTTTGGTTCTGCTGTGCTGTTAAAGCTAGGCAGGGGAAGAATTGTACCCCACACCCTGGACCGCTCTTCAGGCCATGGTTCTTGACTGTAGAGGGGCATTGCTAGAGTGCTGAGGACCTTGGAGCCCTAAGCATGACCAGGGCCTCAAGGGGCTTTTATAATGTTAATAATAATGATGATATGGACAAAGACATTGATGACAATGCACCTTTAGCACAGACACAGAGCTGTGCTACTAACAAAAAGCCTGCAATGGATAAATTATCAAGACTGGGTTGCCTGACCTCTTTGCTTTCACTGTGGTATTTTCACGCATACGGTAATTTATCTGGCCGCCTTCGTTCCCAGTTTATGTGCAAGACATCAGTCAGTCTAAGCATGCCATGCTGTTGTGCTCAGAGGCATTAGCTTAAAGTAGCTCAAACTCCAGAAATAAAAGAATAAACGTGCAATATATATAGAAGGTGTAGGACTTATTTCCACAGTTCAGTGACAGCAGTCCAGGACTTGTTCTGCCCACAACCATGACTTGGCAAGCCATAAGGCAGGTCCTCCCTAGAAGCCATAGAAACACACCGATGCTGTGCTTTGCCTGTGCCCTGCTGAATAATCTGACTCATGGTTATTGTCAAAGTTAGATGACGTATGTCACAGATTAAAGAGTGGGAACTCACAGTTTATCTATTGCCTACCAAGCAGTAGTGGCAAGAAAGGCAGAGTGTCCCCCTTCAGCAGCAGCAGTTCACAGCCAGACCATTGACTTGACCTGATGGGTCAATATGAGGGATGCAGCAGCTGGCACACAGCACAGTCTCTTATAGGACTTCTGGTGGAAGCCACTGCATCTAGCACAGCTAAGACTGAAAGGGAACCTGAATAAGAGCTCCAGAAGATGTATTCCTATTGTTTGACCCATCTTAGAGCGCTGCAGCATCTGGTTTGCAGCCAAACATTTAGGTACACCCTTAAAGTATCTGAAAGAAATGTACACATAAGCACATCTTTCCAATATGTATGCTCTTGTCTTATGTTTCCAGTACA
The DNA here is from genome assembly GCF_949628215.1 of Phalacrocorax aristotelis. Taxonomy (NCBI): domain Eukaryota; kingdom Metazoa; phylum Chordata; class Aves; order Suliformes; family Phalacrocoracidae; genus Phalacrocorax; species Phalacrocorax aristotelis. The sequence goes on along the minus strand of NC_134311.1, from coordinate 20,346,332 downwards.
CTGAACACAAACATACAGTGTGGATGTGCTGTTGGATTATTACTGTACATCGACCAAAATCTGACCGTTGAAACAGTAACATCTTAAAAAGAAAACAACAGAAAACCCCACCCACCCCCCCAGAAAAACCCCCACCCAAACTAAAACCAAACACAACATCAACAAAACAGCAGTGGTTTTATCCAGTTTTCACTCACAGTTACCAAAGCTGTGCAAAAATAGTAATTAGATACCTGTACTTACGCCCACAGGCATGAACACAGTGTAAATATTTTTGTTTATATATGCTGAAGGTCTCAACCTTCACTTAGGAAGATTATTAAGACATAAAAAAAAATCGGCCTTTGGGTTGGTATTAGTCCTGAAAGCCTTTGCTAAAACTGTGAACAGAGGTGAAGCAACTACACGTTTGAACTAGATCCTATCAGGTGCCATCTGCTTTCTTTACAGTCTGTTTTTTCACTCTCTTTGCTCTCCCTTTCATTTAATTTAAAACACATTTTTAATCCTGGTCCCATCAGTGCAGGATTCTCACAGAATATGTCTTGTGATATAGAAGGTTTCCATATGGGTGAAGGTAATGAAAAAGTCATTTATTTCCAGCTTTGGGGCAATCCACAGAAACCTGCCTAGTGACTATGCAGGTTTGTAAAAACAAATCATTTCAGTTCTCCAGGCCCTAGGCTTCTTGACAGGTTATGTCTTGGCAGATATCTATTTCATCTTTGCAAATATCTGATAGAATTTGTGTGGCTTTTTGACAGCTAAACTCAGTGTTGCTGGGAGCTATTATTCCACTGCAGCCCTGCTTCATCCTCCTCTATCTGCTCAGCCATCCTCTGTCTGATGTGGGTAAGGATTTTAAGACCAGATGCAGCTGCTTCAACAGGAATTCTGCACTTTCTCCAAATCTGATACCATTCTTTTCAGCCCACAGAATGAACAGTTTTGCCACAACAACTTTATGGTGTTGACTCTTGAACAGAGGATGATGCTGTTAGGTGGCTACAACAGTTTTGGTTTCCAGTTGTATGCCCTGCTCTCCTGGAAGTCACCAACATGCAACAGTGACAACTGAACTCCAGGTGAAACTGCTCCCAGATCATTGCAGTTCATGGATTGGAATACTAGTTGAAGCTGGACTAAGTTTTATATTGCCACAGTATCAAGCTGGAAAGAGCAGTGGCCCGAGTGCCTTCACTGGTCATTATCCAGATGTTTTTTGCCATAAAGGTAGTGATCTCCAGGAGGGGGCTGGGAAACAGCTGGGGGTAGTATAGCTTAAGTGCTGCGACTTAAACCCCCTGCTTCAGCTCCCTATGGAAAGCCATGATTGTCAAAAAAATTCAACTGTTCATTTGACCTCTACTCCCACTTAGTAATAATCAATACCTTCTCACACATTAACAAATTATTTTTATGCTTCTTTATCTTGCCTACAAAGCCTTTACTAGATTCCAAATTGATTAAGATAATTTTATTACCTTGGTGGCCGAGGTTGCTGCTTCACATGGATGTCTGGTCCTGGGCCTAGAACAAAGATTTTGAGTTTAGACCTCTCTGCTGTTATCCACACCTTAGTCTTACTTACCTTATTGTGCTGCAGTGTGGTCTTAATGATGGTTCCTCTTCCAAACTCGAAAAAGTGGCAATGGATTTGCTTTTTAATCAGTATCACTTCCTGAAAGTGCATGGGACTGGCATTCTTTGAATTTAGTTAGTCATCCATTGGATTCTAGACAACATTTAACCACATAATCTCTGACCTGAATAGCAGGAGAGCTGCCTATTTGGAAAAATTACTCTTTTCTCATGGGATATATTACTGCTTCTGCCAAAGGCGCTGCTCCACCTGGAGCCCTGAAAAATAAAAGAAAGGGAATGGTGACAGATGTTTTCTTCTAGGTTCTAAAAGCCAGGGCATCTTTGTTTTCCTCTAGGGTCTTAGCTCCAGGACATCTTTTGACTAGAACTCCAATGGGTATTTTTTGACACTGAATTAAACCCTGTTGAACCTGGCAAGTTCAATCATTTCTCTTCACTGAAGGTAGATATAGCAAACATTAAGTATATTTTCCTGCTGAAAACAAATGCAAAGGAATCCTGTTGCTATAGGTAAAAGGGATTTGATATGGTTTTATCTGAAGTGTGAATGGATGCTGGGAAGTTCAGGTAGAAAAGGAAGAGATGCTAATAGAAGGCCAAAAAAATTAGATTTGTTTGGGGCCCAGAAAGAGGTACAAAGGCAGATTTGGTCCCAAACTAAAATATTGTGAGGAGGAAATGATTGGATTCCCCCTCTACTCAAAAAACCCAAATTTTCTGTGTCATTGCAATTAACAAACCGGCACAAACTAATCCAGCTCTATGCCCACTCTCTTCTCCTCACTGGAATATCCTAAAAAGCCCCAAATGTTTTCTAGGTAGATGGACCAAAAGGAAGGCAATTATCTGTGTTATGTCTTTCAGGAAGAAGAATTCGTGTGGGTAGATCTATTCCCTGCTGTTCTACATTCGTTTGTTTTTCTGATGAGTGTATTCTGGTTAATTAAGCTTTACATAATTTGTTATTTAAATAATTGCTATATTATTTAATTGTTAAGTAATTGTAGGGTCTAGATCTGGAAGCAGGTGGAAAAAGAAATAGTACAGTTGCCCATGGAACATTTTCAGTCAGGTATTTTACTTCTCTCTCATTCTCTCCCTCTTTTTCCTCCATCACTCAGGAGGATGGGGCAGATTCCATAACTTGACCTCTACAACTACAACTTTGCTCCAGTTATCTGACTTTTCCCTCTCTCTTATGATAAACAATATGTAATCATCACCTGGAGACAGCTGGAAGGTTTTCCTAAAAGAAAAGCAGGGAAAAAATGAGCAAGAGAAACCATGTTTTATAGCCCATCCAGAAGACCAAAAGCCTTCTCTTTTCAATACAACTCCCCATGAGCCTGTTTTGTAAATAAAGCCAGGTCCAGATTCAAATAAGAAAAGTGTCAAGCATAATTAAGAGAGCTTTACAGAAAAAACTTGAAAGTTATCTTAGCTTTCTAAACTCTCCATTACTGGCGTGGGTATGACCTGGATCAAGCTAAACATCTTTGTTTAAAACCAAATATAATTCTCATTATCAAAATGATCCTTTGATTCCTCTCTATTCATCATTCTATTCTCCACCCACTGTGGGTTGGCCACATGAATAGCGCTTACTGGAGTGGGATGCTTACAGAAGAGAAGGAAGCTTTTCTACCAAATAAATGTCAGAAAAACCACATGTTAAAGAGCCTCCTCCTTTCCTACAGAAGGGGAGAGCCAAGTGTATAATTACTATGGATGTTGCACATAGCACACTAGTCTTACACTTCACAGTTTTTATTTTTCATGATAGATTTTCTGTATCTTATTCTTCTGGGTAATTTCATGGTCTGTGCATTTAAATGGAACTCCAGTTCCGTCACAGGTGTTGTTGACTGATAAAGATAGAGAATAAAGTCTATTTTTAGAGCTAGCTAGCTAATAAGAACTTTAATTGTTTATCACTAATGTTCCAAGACTCAGATGTTGTGCTAATTGCAATAGATGGTCTGAAGTGCAAGAAACAGATGCCATAAATGACAAGACGTGAAAATGTTACACTAATGTACTTGAAGTTCTACTTCAATGTATCCTATCACCTACTTTAAAAAAAAATACTTAAAATCTCAACATGTAAAGCTTTTCTTCAAAAACATCTATTACAGCTGGAATTCAGCTTTATCCAAAATATCACTTACCTCACTTGATTTTTACCACTTTAAAAATGCAAGATTTTGAAAATACAAATCCTATAGAAAGTGAGTAGTACTTGGGGAAATTTCACTGGGAATTTTTAGATTTGCCTGTCTCCTCATCTTGTTCACATTTAACCTTTACTGGAGTCATGTGACTTTAAGTTGTCCCTGGATGTAATCTGGTCCAAACTTTACTCAAAGCAGGCCTAGGCTCCAAGTTGGATTAGGTAGCTCAGGGCCTGGCCCAGGACACAGAATCTCCAGGGATGAACATTGCACTTTTTCCTGGGGCACTTGTGTCAGTGTTTAATCGCTCCCATGGTGGACAAGACTTTTCTCTTAGAAATCCAGCTAGAAGCTCTTTTGCTGCAATTTGGGACTGTTGTCTTTTGTCCTTCAAGCATACACCCCTAAGACGAGTATGGTTTCATCTTCTCAACGGCCCTCATCTTGCAGCTGAAGACTGCAATAAAATCCCCTCTTAGGCTTCTGAAAACTAAGCCAAACAAACCCATCTCCCTCAGTCATGGAATACATTATGTGCTCCAAGCATCTTAGTGACCTTCTGCTGACCTCTCTTGAGCTTTGCAGTATCTTCCCTGTACTGGGGCCCCAAAATTGGATACAGTACTCCAGATGTGGCCTCACAAGTGCACGAACAGAAGGGAGTAATCTCTTGTGGTTGCATTCTTGCCAATGCAGCCCATCTTTCATTTACAGTGCCCATCTTACTCACAGTGCTGATAGTACTTAATATTTGTCTCTATAGGCACTCGGGATCCAAACAGGCCAAAATATTACATTTCTGTAAAGCCCAGTTGAAATAAAATTTATTATATCAATTCTTTAAGGAATTATTTAAAAAAATATTTTATGTAATATCTCTTCAGAAAGTGTCTGATGAGGGGAATAAATCTAGAAGTCCAAATCTAAGACCATAAACCCTTAACCACGTAACATGGCAGTCCTGTTATTTCAAAAGCTCTTCTAACCCCAAGTCTCCAGCCACTAACACAGTACGCAGAAAGCGATGTTTAGTACAGTTCCAAAATAGTCGGCGGTTAGAAACTAAGCCAAGCATTGGATTTTAAACTGGTTTGATGATTAAGTTGTTGTCACTACTGTTATTCTAAAATGTTAATTTAACCTGAACAACTGCTAGTAATTGGATACTGATTTTTGCTAGCAATTTGAAATGTGTAATGCATCACGGAACATTTCTTCTGCTCTGCTCAGATAATTGTACATTTCGGTCAGTATGGTAATTTCTTTTCTTTATAAGAAGAGCTGGTGACATATTAAGTACTCCTGTGTACAAAACTTGAAGTATTTATTTCAAGGTATTTCCTTAAGTTATTCGCTTGTTTGCACAAAGAGGTTCTACAAGTAACTGAGAAGCAGTGGAGAACTAAGTCTTCATTTCCTCTCTTGCGTGTGCACTGGATTCTTCTTATTGAACAGAGCTTCCCAGAATGTTTTATGCACACTCTATTTAAACACATAGATGTCAAATAGTTATGTAGTAACTAGTCTTCTAAATAAGTGATAAGGTTTAGATAAGCTTTAGATAAGGTAATTTTCTTTAACTTGCTTTACACTATCTCTTCCTAAGCATAAACTACGTGTCTGCAAAACAAGGTCTGTCAAACATAAGGTATAAAAAAAGGAAGATGATTTAATTTGTTTGCTCTAACAGTTTTCAGGAAGGAGTTAAAGTGCTGTCTGAATGAGATCCTTTTCATGCAATGGTTTTCAAAGTCTGTCTAGGCACAAGTAGTGATTTTGATAAAGCGTACAATAATGTAGGGATTAAACTAGTTGTTTCTCAGGTCACCTGCCACAAAATTAGAGAGAATCATAAGCAATTACCTATATGATTCTGAAGTCAAAACAGATCTTGCTGTTATGAGAAAGCACAACCACAAAATGAAGGATAGACAATATTTTTACATAAGAAGGCAAATTCTATTTGTGTTGATATCACTGAAACTACTGAGTTAACTGTCTCAACCCTGAGGTAGGAAAAATGCAAAAAACCAGCTGTTCACTTATGCAGATAAAGCCTGTATCACTGCAAGTCACACCAGGGAGAGAAAAACAGTCTCCACCTTTTACTACTTTTGTTTATCAATCAGCATCTCCATCTCTTGAAGTTTAACTCTTTAAGTCCTGCACTGCTAGCACACTGCAGCCACGCAACTAGAAATGTTGCTCAGTGTCATAGTGTCAAAAAAAGTTAAAGACATATTACATCCAGAAAAAAAAAAAAAAGGCTTTTGCTGGGATACATTAGTGAATTTGCATGTAAATTGCACCTTTGTTAGGAAAAACTGTTGGTTCAGCTGGACTTATGAATACTATACTGGCAAAATCTTTCTGTTGGACATGATCCCATTTTCCACTATACCTTATACAGGAATGGAAACTACTAAAGCCAACCCATCTCTCAGGAGATGGAGCAAAACAAGGCATTTTCCACTCTGAAATGTAACTTGCCCACAAGAATGGTTTAGTTACAAAAAATTCACTTGGAGCAACTGCGTAGCCCAGATTAAAACTGTGAATTCGCAGAGGAATTCTGGGTGTCAGTCCAGTATATTTAATGCTCACTAACCATTAGAGAAAACCCTAACATTTTAAAATATAATATTACACAAAAGACTATGGTTATCACGAAGAAGATGGATATTTAAGAGAAACTAGAATACAAACCCAAACAGCCTGAATTGTCCACATACGATTAATTCACATAAAAACACTCAGCAGCATTTCAGTTTCAGCCCTTACAAAAACAGCTACTTATTCATCTACCAGAACAACTTTTGCACCCACCTGACAACAAATCAATCAACAAAATATGCTGTAAAAATTGCTTACGATTCCTAAATAGACCATGGAAAAAATCAAATCCTAACTTAATGACTCTTCCCAAATTTTTAGTACTCCACTCATGACAGAAATGCATTTCAGTGAAGAGATTCTCTTTGAAGCACTAAGGTCATATATTGTCAAATAAATTGCTTCCTAATTAATCAGCTTGGGAAAAAAATCCTCCAAGGAATCCTATTACATTATGCTCAAGTAACAAATTTAATTCCTTTTGTCTTCTTATATCCAACAAATATTACAATAAATGAGTGTGCAGATGGCAATGTCCCCCAGAACAGGGCCTGTTAAGTGAATACCCAAAAATTAAAAGTATTCACATCAAAAACATAAACCTAAGAAAGAAGGAAATTTCTTAGGGAAAGAGAAACATACCTGATGTACAGGGAAAACCAACACACCATATCATGTGACTGCTTTTTTTCAAACAAAACTAATGTCATATATTAAATATGTCCAAAGAAGTAGTCAGAAATTATATTAATATAAATTGCTTAACAACTTAATTCAAATAACAGACAAATACAAGGAAACCACATATCCTTCACAATTAATTAATAGAAAGAAAGCATGTTCATTGCATAAATGATTTGAACCGAATTATTGTCTTGTATCTCCCAGTTCAAGTTTCCATGACAACTTTTTCTTGCTCATGAATATCAGGTAGTACCAAAGTATGATTCAGATGTACTCTACATTTTATTTGAGTTTATAAAGGAAGAACCTTAGTAAAGAGAATAGAAAATACATGCTTATGACGTTCATTTTACAAAGTACATCAGTGTGCATTACAAAAGACACCACAACTGTGATATGATAGTAATTATTTCAATTTAAACTCCTGACTGCTGGCAATCACGGCAAATACTGAAAAAGCAAATTTTGTGATTAGCTGAGGTTCATAATTCCAAATCAAGCCTATGTTTACAAAATATTTAATTGCTATAAATGAGGCGAGTCACATTTATTTCAAATCTGAACAAGTCTTGTTTGTGACTGAAATATTTCCATATGTAGTGGGTCTAATCTTGAAAACTGCAAAGAAACTAAAACTCCTGTTAACTTCCAAGTGCCAGTATATGAATGACCAGCAGTAGAAAGTACAAGGCTATTCCATTCTCATTATGTGAGCTGAGTGTTAAAGCAAAAAGTTTATGGTAAAAGTAGCTTTTTTGTCCTTCCACTGACTGTGGTGTCACCAAACAGAAAATATTTAAAATAAATATATGATTTTGAGGCCTTTAGTACCTTTGTATCCAAAAATACCCAAACTTTCGAGGATGACAGGATTAAAAGAGATTACATCAATACAGCATGAGGCAAGGAGCTTTGCAATAAAAATAAACGAGCTGGACTTTTTCAAGATAAATTCTTCTTACACAAGCTCAATTCTCTATCTGAGTTCATCAACTTGAAAACCTCCTAGAATTAATAGGGTAGATTTAAAAGAAAGCATTTGCAATTATCATAAAGGAAGTGTTCAGCTTTCCCCAAAGGACACATCTTTTTTTCTGTCTCCTGAAGTAGCTCTGGACACAGGTGCAGAGACACACGAGCTTGCTCAGCACAGCTTATTAACTCAGGCTTAGAGCCATGATGATGAAGCTATATGATCTGCAGGCCAAAGCTGGCCCACTTCCAGGCAGCTTTAAGTGCAGCAGAGCAAACATATTCACTTTTTGTATCTGTCCATAAAAATGTACTTGCAGCCAACATTTCAGCTTCAGATATTCATTCTGGTTGTCTCCATGTTTAGAAGCTCAGTTTGATATACACCAGGATTGAGTTTTAGAGATGTTAAACAATGTGCACATTTAGGCATCAACTATGTTAACCCCCAGGAATGGAGCTGTTCCTCTGAGTTTACCGGCCACGTTTGAAAAGACTGGCCATGGTCAGTGGTTTTCAGCCTGAGAACTCATGCATTGTTCCTATGAAAACTAAGCCCATTCTCAACAGGTTAAGGTTGAGAATAAAAGGCATATCTACCAGGGTGCTTTTCAGAGAATCTGCAAAGTAGAAAACACTGGCAGCTCTACCCAGGAAGGGTACTCTGTTCACTGCCATGGAGCATCACTCCCCATCTCTCACCGATTGTACTGAGACTTATCCCACTGAGTCACTGAAAACACAGACCGTGTGCAGAAGTTTTTCTGCCCTCTATTTGTCAGTAACATTTTCCTCCATGACTGAAGTCTGTGCATGGCATTGTTACTTAGCTTTCTGTATCTGCACAAGGCATCTGTTTCCTGTCACCTTGTGCTAATGAATATTTACTCAAAAAAAAGACTGTCACCAAGCACTACTTCAATCTGTTGCAGAGAAATGCTGATTTCAAGTGTTCCAGAGCATTTGCCTGAGGCATTCATTTGACCAATGCCTTTCACTTACTTGTGAAAGAACACATTTTTAGGCACTTTTACTGAGATTCTGTTGTTACCTTTTGTCCTTCTCCCAGAGATGTTAAGAATCAAATTTTGTAAATAAAAAAAGGTTTTTCACATCACATTTGTACCACATAAACTCTTTCCCCATAAGTCTTTACACAGGCTTTCTCAGGTGGTGTTTAGAAGGGCTGATGTACTAACGTGAGTCAAAGTCACAAGTAAGAGGTAGATAATATCCCAGTTCAGAACAGTGTTGATTGATCTCAACACAAGAAAACAATAGGAAGAAAACATGAAGCACAGCTGAGTTCCAAATAGCTAATCCTAGTCTTTTAAAGGCAAACTCAGTTGTTCTTCTGTCACATATATAGTTATATTTCAGTAATTTCTGCCAAAAAAAAAAGTAGCAGGAATACTACTAAATATTAATAAAACTACTGAATGAGGTGTTATGAAATTCCTCAGAGTGTCTGTACCATGTAATCTCATTTCTATGTACTACACACCACAAATGTATAAAAATAAAGACTAAAATATGACAATATTATATAGAGTCTGCAATATTTTTATCTGCTTACAGCATTTTTTTCTTACACACCGTGCATCCAAATTATTGAGCTACAGAGGAATCACAAAGCCATCAATAATTTATATAAGCTGTCTTTTCTAAAAAAAATATGGATTTGAGGTTTTAAGTCTTTTAAAACATTATGGTTTTCAAACATACTAAACATTGCAGTTTTAAAGCATAATTCTCCATAAAATTCCAAAGCTAGAAAAAATAGTGGATTAAATTATATTCGTAAGGGCTCAAAAATAGACATTATTTTGGAGAAAACCCCTACATAACTATATATTTTGAAAAAGATAAGGAAATATTTCTGTCGTGCTCTTTTTTCTCCCCAGTCATCTGTTCTGCTTAGAGGTTTCGGAAGTTGGAATAAATCTTGTAGGTGATTAATGGGAATTGCACATTAACATGACCAAAATCACCAGACAAATTGTAGGGGCCTGGCCTATTTCTCAGATGAATAATCCCACATTGATATAAATTTATAGGTAGGCCAGATGGAATGCAGCACGGGTGAGTGTCTGTACTGAGGTTTTACCTGGCAAATACCTCAGTATTGCAGGACTATACAAAACATGACAGGTCCAAGACAGAGAAATATATTCTCCTTTGCACAATGTAATGGCCAATTTATATTTTGTGACATTACACATCTCTATTAAAAAAACAAGAGTGTGCTTACAAATATTTAAAATCCAGAGAATATTCCAACAACATGTATGTACCATCTTTTGGAGCTAAACCGACTTTCTACTAGTGACCTTTTCTATTAAGACCATAATGAGATAAACACATGGTGACTATCTTTCTTTAAACAAAGGCTTCATTTCAGTGTGTTAAGTTATCTGTACAGCAAAGCACGCAAATTACCAAAATTCAGCAGAAAGTCATATGTGCTCCATTAGTTCAATTTTGTGCAAAGAGTTTGGTGAACCATACTGAATTGTAGTAATGAAGCAGCAAATATTTTCAGCACTATGCATAATGAGTGCCTTGATTTGGAAGTTAATTCACAGAATGCATCAAGAAATATTAACTATATTCACTCCACAATGAATTTCTGTGTATGTATATGTCTCCAAAAAGGGGTTAGCAAACTCTATGGAAACAAAGAGTTTATGTTTTCATGACAGCCATGTGAAGTACAATTCCAATTGCTGAACAGGTCAAGGGCCTTGCATAATGATGTTGAACTATCATTCTCTACAAGACCACCCATACTAGGAAGTCTTACTTCTGCCAGGAGGAAAAATCCACTCGCTCTCCTCTCTACCTGCTTCTAGTTTCCCAGGGCCATGGTGAAGACACACAGGGACCCTCATCACACAGTTCCTATTCACACTGCACACCACTCCCTGCAGCTGACGCAGAGCTTTGTGCTACACACTTGTACAGCTTTATGTGCTGAGCTGCATAAGCTGCACAATCTGCATGAGCTACAGGTCCTGATCTTTGGAAGGGTTCAGTCTGTGCAGAGCATGTTCTTGCAGGATGAGGTACTGCAACTCTCTCTGACTCAGAGGGAAGTAACTCTGAAGGTGTTCAGCAACTCCCAGAATCAAGCCCAAAATTTAGAAAAATAAAGATTGGTTCTGCAGTCTTGTAACCAGTGAGAGTTTTCTCATACCCTCAGAAGAAGATACAGTATTTAAATACTGGTCAGAAACAGCTAACTTAATATGGCTTCAAATTATAGCCAACAAGCCTTCCATCATGACTACTTGCTATCTTTTGCATGAGAGTGGCGAGACCCGGCTCTGCACACCTTTAATCTTATTTTCTTCCACTCTAAACACAGTAAGTCTTATATTAAAAAAACAAAGCAAAACACTTCACAAGCTACTTTAAAAATATATTCAAAGCTTTTGATATTTTGCATAGACATTAAAACAAAAGAGGGATAGAATCACAATTACCCAGGATTCCACCACTTATGGAAGAAACTCCATCACTCCTCTGCAATCTTAACCTGCCCAAAGTCGTATCAAGCCCTCCATATGATCTTCAGCATCTCCATCACCTGTTAGTGTGTATGACCAAGAAGGTTCTTGTCTTGTAAAAATGAAGGTCATAGAGTTGTGCAGCCTTCTTTCTCAGAACAAGGTTCCCTTTATAAAGTTGTGTAGTGTTTCACTTAAATCACAACACACTATGATGGAGTGACTTTGCATAAAAAACCACATGCAAGGACACAATGATTTTGTCATGCAAAAATACAATTTGGTTTATGCTGCAACATGGCAAACTTTGCTAAACTTCTCCCAGATAATTTCAAAGCAAGCATAAAGGTATGGCCAAATTTTTAATTCACTTCAACCTAAGTCCTCCTCATCTACTTGTTGGTATGTATGAGCTTCTGTTTAGTATTATAGGATTGGAATCAAGATTATTGTCCTTTCTGGTGTAGTATGTTGCTGCCAAGACTGAGTCATCTTAATCACATGGCTTTTTAAGTGGCTAGTACTTGCTTTCTGAGTTGAATAAATTAAGCTTTCTGCAACCCTGACCTGCTGTGGCCTCTTTTTAATGTAACTGTTTGTCTTTCTAAGATCACATAATGATAATAGACAAATGCCTAGTTTCTGAGCTCACTCACATTTGTGTAAATCTGCAGCTTTGCATCTGAGTTCAGTGGAGTTGTTCCAGGGGCAAAGCGATACAAGTTTGCGAGTATCTCTTCCCTAGAAACAGTGCTTCCTCTGACAGTTTTTTAACCTAGGCCTAAAATACAGCTACCCTTCTAAAATCCTCCATGTTATGGCTTCCATGCTAGCTGAGATACACAGCATGTATAGTGCCCTACAAAAAAAAAAACAAGGGATGACACCCAAGCACTAACAAACAGATGTTTTGGTCCAATCTGCTTCCAAGTGCATTTTTCTAGAGATGGTCAGAAAGCAGCTTGGTTATGTGGTACATTATGCAATCACTCTAGCAGTCAAGTGCCTTGTATTTCTTCTTTAGAAGGGAATGCATGCTTTATTTAAAATAAAAAAAAAATTCCACATATCAGTATTTCATTTTCCCCTCAGTAACTAACTTATCTTTTATCTAAATGCTTTTCATACCTAAGCTAACTGGCATCTGCTTTTACTTCCAATTTTTAAACAGCTATGTCATAGCAATGTAAAGAATGTAAAAGTATGTGGACCTGTTTTCAGATTTAATTGTATCCTTCTTGTCTTTGTTTTCAAGTCACTTACTTTCTTGAGCCCAGATCTTACACTTATGTACATTTAACATTAAGCACATAACAAATAGCACTGTTACCCTGCAGGCATACAGGTAGTCTAGGGAAATTGTTTTCACTAGCTCTTCGCTACAGGTCAGGCCTTCAGAAAACAAGTTCTTGAGGCTGGAAATGGCACTTTTAAAGATTTTATTCACATCTAGGACAGCAGGGCTCCATTTTTATTTGGGTCATCTGAGCATTACTGAAAATGGGAGGTAATGGGCAGATATCTGAGAAATCAGCCTAGATTTAACAAGTGATTTCAGTTTGGACCCTGCATGTTTCTTTGTATCTGTAAAGAGTGAAAAAGGAGATTAGCTCCAAAAGTAGAAAAGTGTGTCCATGAGCAACCTGGCATTTGGAGAAACATCCAGAATGAGCATCAGGCTGCACTGGAGTACATGTCTGGCTAGGCATCAGCAACAATACTTATCAGTTGCTGGGGCTCCTGCACACTGTCTGATTCCCCCATTTCAGGGGCAAGTGCATGATGTGATACTCACTTTTGAGCTGTGTGCAGTAGGCAATGATATATCTACCCTGCTGTCAGAGGCTTTCCTGGAGATGATAGAAGCAGGCTTTATACAGGTAGCTGCAATTATAGTGGGGTGGGGTTCTGCACAATCTATCCCCACAAATAAACACTTGTGCATCTAGCTTCTGCAACACTGCACACTGCTAAGGTTTCATTATTGTTAATGCCCAAATGGCCCAATCTAACCTTGAAGGTATCTGTATAAGTGAAGGTCATACATCCCTCTACATGTTCAGGAAAAGAAGTCAAGACTTAGACCCAACCTCCTATCTCCCTACAATGCTAAAGGATGTCCTTGTTTGTTCTGAGTGAATATTATTAATTGTTCTGTTTTAATATTCTCTAATGTTCCCCACATAGCTCTGGCCAGCCCAATACATCAGCAGTCTTGAAGAAAGATCTTACTTTACATTTCACATTGGATCAATTTGTGGTTTGAAAATATTGATTTTCATATCATCTAGAAGTATAGTACTGGGTTTCCTGTGGGAAGGAGAACTAACAGGAGGGCTTCTTATAGGGTTGTGTCCTTTGTTCTCTGCATGCTTAGACAACACCCTCACAAGGCAAGAGATAGAACATGCAGCTGCTAAAATGCGATTTATGTGTGGCCATCAGCTGCCTAATGGGCTGCCAGACAGAACAGCTGAGTTGTCTTTTTTCCTCAGTGAGGCCTTCTGCTTCTACCAAGCCACTAGTTTTCATTAGATCTGTAGGTGTATACTTCATTCTAAGATTTTTTGTTCTGCCCCTTGAAATCAGTTGATGTCCAAGAGGATTTAATAGCTATGGGAAGGCCTAGCAGCCAGAAAGTCTGATCACAAACGTTTAGTTTCCTTAGAAGAACAGGATAACAAAAAATAGTTGTAATAGTAATAAAAAAGGAACTTATAATGTGGTTTTCCTTCTTAAAAACCCTTCTGGCCAAAAACTAAAGAAGTAATTCAAACCTTTAACTTAAGCAAAGGTATAGACTGTAGGCTTTTTTACACTCTACTTCCACTGAGTGGAACAGCTGTGAGGCTTAAAGAATTTCTCTGGCAAGGGAAAGGTTCTAAAAAAATTATTTGATATGCAAAATCTCTAATACTTACCATGTTTAGAGAAAACATATTATTATATACATTTCTAATAGCCGGTCTCTGTGTTAACTGTGCCTGTGTGTTCCACCTGCTGCAAGCAGGTGTTGCTCCAGCAACAGTTATCTATTGCCTGCTCTTGGATTGTAAACACTCCATGGCATACGGGACTATCAACTATCATCTTCCACATACTAGCATGCTGCATACAGCTTTCAGGCCTTGTTGGTCCTTAGAGGTACTACTAGCTTTAAATATTAAACACAAAAGGAAAAAGCAGTGCCGATAAAGTAAATCTATCATTCTTTTAAGCTACTCAGCTGCAACTGAGGCATGGTACACTACCTGTTTTTAGCTTTTCATGGTAGTCTTCCCAGCACATAAACACAAAAAACTGAAGATTTTTCGCAACTCCAGAAGCCCCATCTCTTATTCATTAGAGTGAAAAACCCAGCAACTTTACTGCACTCTACTTTTGATAGCTTGGGTTTTGGAAGTAGTTGAGAGATAATATACTATCTCCCTTATAGCCATATGCCAAGGAAGTTCCCTATGAAGAACTACAGTGACAGCTCTTTCTGGGAATCAGACCATCACACATTTGAGATGTATACAGATCTATTCTCTTGGCTACTTATGCTCCTGCCCATCTGCTGGAGTGGCAAGGTGCCTGCTTGCAGACTGACGTGTCAGTTTCAATAAAGCAAAAATAACAATTAAAGAAAAAAAAAAGCTTCCAGATGACGTAATGCTTCCAGCACTCATACTTCCACAAGGAATCCCTCCTCAGTCACAGCGATACCATATGCTTCTTTCACACAACACCTAGTGACGCTTGTGCCAAACTTCAATGGTAGGAGAATAGAAGACCATGAGTTCACAGTTGCCAGGATGACAGACCGAATATAGCAGTGGAAACCTGAGAAGTACACTAAGGCAACATGTGGTGTCCCAACATGTCACAAAGCAGCACAATTGGTATCCATGGCTGGTAAAAGCATTCATCTCTGAAGTGTATCAGTTGCAACAGAGATATTCCAGTTTGTCCTCTCTAACTCCATATTAAAAAAATAACATAAAATAATTTTTTAAACTTGTGTCTCTTAGGCAAGTGTTTTAGGTGTTTGGTATTTATTTTTCTCCTGGAACCTTCACATCAGTATGCCCACATTAAAATGCAGTCATTTCTGACAAGCCCAAATTTAGCATGGGGTTTGAAAAGAAAGCTGAGCTAATTCCTGTTTGCATATGATCACGATAACAAACATTCAGCAAGAGAGATTTTGCCTTTGTGCCAGAACAGGGAAACCTATTGTTTTCAACGGACTTACACAAGCTGGCATTCAGTAACTCCATGAAAAATGTACAAAAAGAGGATTCAATGTATTCCTTTTGAAGTAAATGTAATTTGGGGCAAAATACTATCTCAAATGCCATACCTGTTGCCAATTTAGAGGAAAGCTTCCAGACTAGCTGCATACATTCTAGGTTTTAACCAGTGGAGATGGTTAATACAACAACATTAGGGAATTACATGTCTGCATTTATTCCAAACATTTAAATGACAAATTTGAACCTGACCGGGTAACAGCAGAGCCCTCCTCTGAGAAGTATGACTGAAACAGCAAGTACACATTGGTAAGCAAAGCCAGCACTAAATAGTGATAAATAGGCAACAAACATAGTGAAATAGTGACATCTATGTTTGAAAACTGTTCTCATATGGATATCAGGGTGCTCTGAAAGGCTTCCACATTCATGCCCATATCGAGTCATATGCACGGGTCTTAATGCATCCCAGTGCAGAATCAGGACTTGGCTGACCAGGAGTCAGATCCACAGAGAAATATAGGATCCACAACACTGAGTGTTCTACAGTGATACCACATAGCTCTTGGCTTTGAAGCCTGTCTCCCTCTTCCCTGCAAAAGAAGAGTTAAATATTTCAGAATGAGCACCAGAAAACCCCAGTATTTTGAGCAAGTGCTACCTATAATGGTCAATAGAAAGGCTACAACAGAAGTCTTAAGCTTCCCTTCTGAGAGTTTTGGCATCGTATTTACCCCAGCAAGAATGCATATCCGCAAGGAGACATGGGTATTTGAGGGATCTAGCCGCTCAGTTGGCTCAGCCTGGTATGCAATCAGTGTGCGTGCCTGCATTGCAGCTGGGTAGGTCCTCAATGGTCCCTGAACAAAAACATCTTCTGCAGAATGAAAACCTGTGAACAGTGGCTGTTCTAGACTTAAGTTAAAGACAATAGCTCTCATGGACAAGTGAAAACTTGTATCCCATTTTCCTGGTGAATAAAGTTGTGAAGGTTTTTATATACACAGGACAAGAATTGAAAACCTGTTTGTGTTGCAGTACAGATGAATACCACAGTGTATAATTTATAATTTAAAATTCATAGCTCATAATTGCTGTTAGTGAATGGGACAAATACTGTAGATTAATACTGACATTTTTCTTATTGCAGCCTGAAAGGATCCTCTAGTCTGCAATTTCATAATTAAACAGGATGTGCAATCACAGAATGAATTAAAAGCTCTGATTATCTTAGCCTATGTCAGGCTAACACATTTTCCCAGTGAAACTACAATGGTGAGGGTTAATGAGCAGCATTAATATCAAATAATGTTAATGCTGTGTTTTACTACCAGCAGATAACATTATTTCTCAACTATTGCAAGGTCTCACAACTGAATATTTCTTTCTCTGAATCACACAGTGCTGCCATTTAAGAAGAAAAATCTCCTGAATTTTACATCTTTCTCAGAAGAATATTTTAAAATAGACTGAAACATCCAAAAGATCAATGGTCATCAAAGAATATTACAGAGGTGCAGGGCAGAAGAAGGGGAGGGGGAAAGAAGGACAAAAAAATGCATGGATTAAGCTGATTTCCAGTCCTGTGGGCTATTTGCAGCAAGCCAAGGCAATTTCTCCAGCCTGTAGTTTCCTTCCAGTTGCCCTCTTTCTGGAGGGCTGAGTGGAAGCAGGTCACAAGATGCATGGATCGTTACGGCAGCTGCAGCTGGCACCCAGCTGCCTCACCTGAAGGACCCCTTAGGAACTATCACTGATTTATTCCAGATTTCTAGAAAGCATCAGATCTACCATATAAGTAGAAGAGAACTGTACTATATGCATAACTGCTTTTTCTGGTCGGGAGCTGGGAAGTAGGGCTCACTGCTACCGTTAGGAAAAATAATGCTGCTCACTGACTAGAAAAATTGGCCATCAGGCAAACATAGGTATATGTGTCACAATTTTCTGGATTTAAAAGGGCACCACTTCTTTCCTTATTTGTCCAAACTAGGCAATTCCTAAGCATATCAGGACTAGGAACTTCTGGCTGGGACACATAAGGACCAGAAATGGAAATGTCAGTATGCTACAGAAAAGGCAAGATGCAAGATTTAAAGTGTCATTTGTTAACTTTTTTGAGGTGGCCATTTTTAAACACCCCTCTCACCAGAAACCTTGTGTGTCTATTCCGCCCATCCTGATGCTTCCATTTCCCCTGCTCCCAGTGACCCAGAGACACAGTGACAAGATAAGCCATTTGTTTATAGACAGCAGCTCTTACAGTAACGATACGCCAGGAGCCTTTAGGGGTGAGAAATGCTGGAAGCACAGTG
The DNA here is from genome assembly GCF_949628215.1 of Phalacrocorax aristotelis. Classification (NCBI taxonomy): domain Eukaryota; kingdom Metazoa; phylum Chordata; class Aves; order Suliformes; family Phalacrocoracidae; genus Phalacrocorax; species Phalacrocorax aristotelis. The sequence continues at coordinate 20,328,228 of NC_134311.1, read as the reverse complement.
AGTGCAGGGGGAATTGTGACAACCTCTTAAACCTATACAAAACCAAAAGGCAGAACACTGATGCATCGCTCTGCAACGGAACTATGGGCTCCATTCTGTCAAAGCCAGAGGAGCTGCAATTATGGAACACATTTGCCATGAACACCTACTGGTAATTTGAGCACCCAGATGAACCCCTTCTGATTATCTGGATATAAAATAAACATGCCCTTTTCTGTACAACAAACCTGGGATCTCTTCCACTTCTGTTCACTAGCAAGTGAAGAACAGGGAAGAAACAAGTAGGTAGCCCTGGACCTGTCCAAGGGACTCTGTAAGCAGAACACACCCTAAAGGAAAGTCAAGATGTTGTAATCTTTCTCACTGTTGTCCTGCCCATTTCCACAGTGCAAGAACAACAACTTTATTTCAGGAAAACAGAGAAAGGAGTCAAGCAAAACCTAGAAGCCATACTTCATATGTGCCCAGTGCCAAATGAACTGAACACCCCACTCCTGGCTAGCATGCAAAGTGCCATAATAAAACTGAACTTCCATGGGAAGAAGAACACTACTTTCACAAACCACCCTGAACAGCTACCAGCACTACCACTACTAGACAGTGGTAATTTAGAGAAACCAATAGTTATTATGTTTACTTAGTGCCCACCTTGACTGAGCCTCTCAACAACAAATAAACAGTTCAAACCCGTAACAATGCTGACAAGGATCAGTGGGTGTATGTTTACATCAACCAATGTTTTGAAAATAAAAGGTATTTCTAGAGTGTGTGAATGTATCAGGAATTAGAGTTAACATTTCCAAAACAAGTGTGGTGTATATACCATATACAGAGTGCCAATATGCACAAAAACCCTCTTGCTCTGAAATGAATCAATCCTCCTACACAAAAACTAACAGTCCTTTGGCTTCACAAAGGCCACATTCTCGCAAGCAGAAGCTGGGGCAGGTTCATCTACCAGCTCCACAGAGCAGCTGAGCAGTTCACACCAGGCTGCTGAGCAGAATCGTGGACACTCCACACCAAGGAATAACACGTCATTTTTCTGCACCAGTTTCAAGGTTTCTTCTTAACATAAGAGTAAATAGATATATGCTGCTGTGGAGATCTCCACACCAAGCAATTCCCATACTGACTTTCTGTGGCTTTTTCAGTAAGCATAAGAATTATTTATATCTACCTGTGGAAACATGCTAGCCTAAAAGGATATTTAAGGGAGCAGTCTGTGATTTGGCACTGGCACCCAGATTCACACATTAGTAAATAAGTCCTCTTTCAGGGATGCTCAGAGTGTCTAAAAATCTGGTTTACTAACTGATTTACCTGAGCCTGGATTAGGATCTTGTACTTTTTTCTACCAAACTTTCAGTCCTAGAAGTACCACAGAAGAAGGAGTCCATCAGTGGATTCACACCACAGGGGGAGAAAGACACTTGCTTAAAATCCTTTTTTCCCCTAGGATAACCTGGTCTATTTCCTTATTCATAGTGAAAGAAGTCATAGAATGGGAAGGAAAAACCCTTCCTCCTGAGGAAACAAGCTCTAAATGCAATCCACCAGATGAAGGCTTGTGATACAGAGTGGCTACAGAAATTTCTGAAAGGAAAAAGTAGCACCAATTTAGCAGAATTCTTAAAGCACCAATATTTTATTGGGTTTTATAATTAAACATAGTTATTCAGGCTACCAATAGAAGCTGTGAGGAATTTGAGAAGAGCCTGCACAAGTCAGCTGAATAGGCAAATACAATGGCAAACAAATTCAGTAACAACAAATAAAAACTAAAGTACATTGGAGAAAAAACTTTATGGCTAGTAGTCCTAAAATATTTCCAATTAACATTATTAGTTCTGAAGGAAACTGACATGTCACTGTAGCCCTGTGAAGGCCTTTATTCAATGAACAGGTGGTAGGAAAAAGAAGGGAAACATTGAAGTCTGTTAACGAACAGGAGATGGGACAGTAATAAAAATAATACAGTACTTCTGCAGAAACGAGCAGTGCACACTCAGCTGGAATTTTTTATGCCATTACCAGGCATTCTACCTCAGAACATGTGGAATTATTTCCTAACAAGCTCAGGAAAACATAGTAAGAATAATGAAAAAGAGAGCTTCAAGGACAGGAGTACCTCTCTTCCATGGAAAATTAGTAAAACTGATAATATCATGCAAAATAATGAAGGCACAAATCCTGAGAACTTGTAAATCCTGCCTCATAATACAAGAACATAGAACTTAATAAAAGGTGAGAAACTGAATATGAAACCAACTGTTTTCTCATTCAGACTGCAAATACACTGTGACCTGTGTTAGCACAAGTTGCCACTGAGAGAAGAGCTTAGCAAGATTTGGCCATTTCTTTGGCTCTCAGAATATCTGGAATACTACTAATTGATGTTAACACCCTTTGAAAAATACAGCAAGCTTCATGCTTCCAGAGTTCAGCCAACCTCTAATAGTCTCACCATCTGCACGCGACTTCGCATTGAGCCATTGCCAGCTTCATACCCTTCTCCTAATCCAGCTGGTAGTGAAAAAGACGGTACGCTGCTGCACAGATCACTGCTGCACTCAAGTGATTTCTATGATTCTAGCAACTAGCAGAAACCTGACATTATTGCCCTGTCACTATTCCTCTACATTCTTGGCATTACACTGACCTCTGGTGGGTGGCAGGAACAAAAATCGTAGAGAAAAGAAGCAGACCAAAAGCCAAGGAAATCACATCCAGCAACTTTGGTGGGAATTCAGAGGGCTGAAAGCCTAGCATTGAAGGCGCTCCAAATCACTCAAGACAACAGCGCAGGAGCAATATCACACTAATGACTCACTGCTCACAGAGCACTTCAGACATATTTCTGCTTCTACTCACAACGCTCCCTTGAGATACTCTTCATCAGCTTGTGTTAGGATTGCCTATAACATCACTGAAATATTGTGTATGCTGTAGCCCTTATTCTATATGAGGAAAAGGAAGAAAAGAATAGGTGGATCTGCAAGGTTTTACGCAACATATATCCCAAACTAAAGTGCGTATGTTAAACTCTAACCTTTCTTGACTCTACTTAGGTTATATTTAACTATTTTTTCTTATTTTATTTTCTTTTGTTGCACATTTTAATTCTGCCCAAAGCCAAATCAATTGCTTTTAGGAGTCCTCATAGCTTCAGTGACCTGTTTTGTGGCACACTGCCACAAATACTGGCACTGACAAAACTCATGGAGCACTTAGTTGATGCTGAGAACAGGAATAAGAGGCCACAATCCAGGAAGGGCAGGAACTGGTTTTCTTGCTGGAGAAAGCACAATGGGGAACTATACTCTTACAGGGTAGTGTTGGAATTCACTCAGGAAAACTAAGGACACACCCAGATAGAGTCAAACAAAACAATACATTTATTACAGGTTCAGATTTTGGCTGCTTATTGGTGTCCCAGGAAATCAATGACTACTGAAAGGGATGAGCAGCCAGAACTGTTTCTACTGCACTGCCTTGCAGAGTGAGACTGAATACTGAATAGGGTCTGATTATTAACTTCATTCTCCCTTGCATGTAGTGGTAAATTTATAAGAAACTAATGTAATTTGACATGACATTTCCAGGGGGGGAAAAACCCAACCCTCATCTGAGAATGTCAGTTGCCACCTGTTGTATTATACTTAGGAAGTGAGAATGAATTAAGAGATCATTGCTGTTGTGCAGTACTTTCTAGAACTAAAGTCAACGCCATCAAAAGCCTAGAGTCTTTCAGCGCTAACTTGTCAGAAAAATTCTAAGGTCTGCGAAGATACTTCAGTGATAAAAAGAGGCCTTTTGTACATGCTTAGGAAGTGCTCAACAATATTTAAACAGAAACCTCATTTTAGGTAGCTGGTAAGAGTCACTTCAGTGCTGGGTTCTAGGCAGCTCAGTGGACCTGGGAAACACAACTCCTGTCCACACCCTCTTAGAGACACAGGCACATTGTTGCTGGAAGCTTGCAGTGCCACTCCACAAGCTGGCTTTATGGATTTAAAAGAAAATTGTGGAGAAGTTTACCTCAGTAAGTGTAGACATTACGACTCCCTGCCATGCTCTCTCCATTTGGCAGGATGACAAGTAGTGCACACAAGACTTAGCAGGTCTTTTGGCTAGGCAAATGATAATTTTTCACAAAACTTTCAAAAATTTTGTATGTCTCTAGCCGTTTGACAGATTTTGGTGAAACCAGCTTTAAAAACATCACTAACTGATGCAAAGCAAAATAATTTCAGTGATTAAATCATTAATCACAACTTTAGGAAATCAAACAGAAAATAATGTCTATTAACTTCAAAGCCAAAAAGCCTGAGTGTCTCAGGTCTCAAGTCATTCACTGGGTAGGTAAGCTTTTCTGTCTTAATCACTGCAGGGTCAAGTTCTCCCCTTGTGCCCTATTGCTCAGTTGAAAGACTGAAATACCTGCATGCTGCAGGTCAGTGGTTTAGCTCTTCTGTTAACCATGCAACGTGTGGAGCAGCCTGTGGCAGAGCAAAGCAGACTGCTGGGACATGAATGTCTTAACCTATCAAAGCACAATTCATTAACACCTTCTGTTAAAGCTCCTGGGTACTTACAGTTGGCAAGGTATCTATTTCCATATTTTTATCCACTAAACTAATAATAATTGTTAATTATGCTCTCAATTTAGCATGGCCTGGTTTTATGAGTAGTTATAACAAATAAAATGTTAATGCATTCAGAGATTAGGAATTAATATTCACCGTGATCATCTATAATAGAGGCCACAGAAGTGCCCAAGATGAAGTCACTCCTTTTTCAATTATATTGCCTCTTTCAGAAAAATCATGTCCCTGATTGGACTAAATCAATCAGATTAAAAAACTATCCAGCAGTGCAGAATCACTTCCTGTCCTTTGAAAATTGTTCCACTGATTATTTTTACTGTCTTGCAAGTTGTTCAGTATAGGAACCACAGGATTTGTGACCAATGCCCTTAACCCACATCTACCATATGGAAACCACTTTGCTCACTGTTTTCTTACAGTATCTTACTGTTTCAGGAAGTTTATGGATGACAGCAAGCTCATTGGCTTGAAGGAAGGGACCTTGATAGGCTTGAGGCATGGGCCCATGTGACCCTCATGAGGTTCAACAAGGCCAAGTGCAAGGTCCTGCACCTGGGTGGGGACAACCCCCAGCATCAGTACAGGCTGGGGGGATGAAGGGATTGAGAGCAGCCCTGCAGAGAAGGACTTGGGGGTACTGGTGGATGAAAAACTGGACATGAGGTGGCAATGTGCACTTGCAGCCCAGAAAACCAACCATATCCTGGGCTGCATCAAAAGAAGCATGGCCAGCAGGTCGAGGGAGATGATTCTGCCCCTCTGTTCTGCTCTGGTGAGACCCCACATGGAGTGCTGCACCCAGCTCTGGGGTCCGCAGCATAAGAGAGACATGGAACTGTTGGAGCGAGTCCAGAGGAGGGCCACAAAAATGGTCAGAGGGCTAGAACCCCTCTCCTATGAAGAAAAGCTGACAGACTTGGGGGTTGTTCACCCTGGAGAAGGCTCAGGCAAGACCTCACTGTAGCCTTTCAATACTTAAAGGGAGATTGTAAGAGAGACATAGGCTTTTTACCAGGGCCTGTAGTGACAGGAAAAGGGGTAATAGTTTCAAACTGAAAATATCACATTGGACATACGGAAGGAATTCTTTACTATCAGGGTGGTAAGACCCTGGAACAGGTTGCCCAGAGACGCTGTGGATGCCCCATCCTTGGACGTGTTCAAGGCCAGGATGGATGGGGCTTTGAGCAACCTGGTCTAGTGAAATATGTCCCTGCTCCCAACAGGAGGGTTGGACTAGAAGGTCCCTTCCAATCCAAACCATTCTGTGATTCTGTGATTCAATAACAACTTCCGGTGACACCTGAAATTATCAAGTTTTTCACATAATTGGTTAGTTTTACAGATAGCATGTTTTCTCATGTAGCTTTTTGAGCTCTCCTGTATCCCCAGGCACAAGTAACAAATGTCACAAACATTAAAGGTTTCTTCCTCACTATACTGTTCACTTATGTAATCAAAATCTGGACTAGTTCCATTTGACTTAAACTTCTGTCCAAGCAGCTGTCCCTGAGCTGGAAATCAACACTTGACTGTATCAGCATCACAGAGTAACAGATCTCTACTAATTTACTAGCTTGACTGTCAGCAACAATCTGAGCAGTGCCCTCTGCAAGACCAACTGCTTCTGTATTTTACATATCACTTTACTCAAAGTGCTGACCTTTATGCATGTTAAGCCTGACGCAATCCTTGAGACAATCCTCTTTATGTGGAAAACAGAATTTTGAATGACAAGCCAAAGCTACTGAAGGTGAATCTGCTTTAAATAAATGTTAACAGTATTTGTTAGTTTTGCTATAAATTGAGCACTAATACAGCCCGGCTGTTTTAGAGAAATCCCTAAGCATGACACAAAAATTAATTTCTATAAAGCAAATTGAGCCTAAATTACCGAAGGAAGAATACTGCTCTCCTGCAAGTCTGTACACTTCCCCAGAAGCTGTGAATGGTGACATTTATTTATATTATTTAACATATTCATCAATGACCTGGACAAAAGAATAGAGCATAGCCTCAGCAAGTTCACTGATGATACCAAGCTGGGAGGAGTGGCTCATACACCAGCAGGCTGTGCTGCCATCCAGCGAGACCTGGGCAGGCAGGAGAACTGGGCCCAGGGGAACCTGATGAAATTCAACAAGAGCAAGTGCAAGGTCCTGCACCTGGGGAGGAACAACCCCATGCACCAGTACAGGCTGCGGGCTGAACTAGTGGAAAGCGGCTCTGAGAAGGACCTGGGAGTGCTGGTGGACAGCAAGTTGATCATGAGCCAGCAATGTGCCCTGGTGGCCAAGGCCAAAGGTATCCTGGGATGCATTAAAAGGAGTGTGGCCAGCAGGTTGAGAGAGGTTATCCTCCCCCTCTACTCCACCCTAGTGAGACCACATCTGGAGTACTGTGTCCAGTTCTGGGCTCCCAGTTTATGAAGGACAGGGAACTCCTTGAGCAAGTCCAGCAGAGAGCTGCCAAGGTGATCAGGGGACTGGAGCATCTCCCGTATGAGGAAAGGCTGAGAGACTTGCGTTTGCTTAGCCTGGAGAAGACAAGACTGAGGGGGATTTCATCAATACCTATAAATATCTAAAAGGCAGGTGTCAAGAGGATGGGACCAGACTCTTTTCAGTGGTGCCCAATGACAGGACAAGGGGCAATGGGCACAAGTTGGAACACAGGGAGTTCCAGCTAAACATGAGGAGAAACTTCTTTCTGGTGAGGGTGCCAGAGCAGTGGCACAGGCTGCCCAGGGAGGGTGTGGAGTCTCCTTCCCTGGAGACACTCAAAACCTGCCTGGATGTGATCCTGTGCCCCCTGCTCTTGGTGTCCCTGCTCAAGCACAGAGGTTGGACAAGATGATCTCCAGAGGTCCTTTCCAACCTCTACCATTCTTTGGTTCTGTGATTTGCCTGTCCCTTAGCTTTTTATCTTTTTTCTCCAACTACCAAGGCTGCAATGAATCGTGCCTCTTCTGAAACACTTGGTCATTTGGCAATTCCCAGGTAAGGAGGAGCTAGAAGCAGCAAGCAGGCCACAACAGCTGTAAGAAGCAGAGCAAGAAAGTCAGATAAGAGAGCTGTAGAGGTCTCAGGTTTCTCTACAGCTGGTACTAGCTTCATTCTGCTTTTTCTCCACACACAGTACCAGTTTATTGTCCTGATGCACAGAACTGTTCTCTTCCCCCTTCTCACAGTTTTTCAAACATGGTATATACAGCCTCCACTTACAGGGTCGGCAAATCTGGGAATTGTGCAGTCAGAACTGAGCCTCTGCCAGCATTCAAGCATTAAAAAGGCCACAGCTGTTGCTCACTTTGCCTACCTGAACTGAGGTGGGTTACTTTGCACATGCTCCTGGGGAGCAAACGGCAGGCCACTACCGATATGATCACAAATGAGTAACACATAAGATCAGGATGCTTACTTGCAGCCACCCCACTATGAACCTCACCAACATTCACCCGAAAGGGACTGCAAAACCGCAGCCCCGGTGTGCTCGGAAAGGAAGCCTAACGCGCCCTGTGAGGGCGAGGACCGCCTCCCGCCACGCCAGCCCTCCAGAGAGCGCTGCCCTGCAGGACCGGCGCCCGCGCAGGGTCGCCTCACGGAGCGAGAGGCGCGAGGGATGCTTTCCGCGGCAAGGTAACGGCGCCGCTGCGGGCCCAGCTCAGCCCAGCCGTGCTGGTAAGGGCCCCACGGCGCGTCCAGCTCGCGGGAGCAAATACGCCGCACGTAGGGCAGGCGGCGTTCCGCGGGAGAACAGCGGCAGCGGTGACTGTCCCATCGCCGGCAGTTCAGCATCAGAGCCGGCGACGGCGAGAACGCGGGGCCGTGGCTCGCAGGGCGGGCCGCACCACCCTCACGGACCGACGGCTGCGGCATTGCGCGTGCGCAGATGGCTGCGCACGGGGCGCCCCGCCCCTTCCTCTCCGGGCGCCTCCATCGCCGTGTTTTTGCAGGGTGTCGGGGCGGTATTGCCCCAGGCCTTGCTGCCTTTTTCCCCGTGGATTCGCCTGCTCGGGACTCCGCCTGCTGAAGTGACCGGTTTTGTTACCTCGCGTCTGCGGAAGACCAGGTACGCGTCTCTGCGCTGCGGGAGGAGCTGGCGCACGGGGTCGTCTTCCCTCCCCGCGAGGGAATATTGGTTCACCCCTCTCGAGGCACACTGGGAGCAGCGGGGGACGCTGGTCTCTTAGCCAGCGCGCGCGGAGGCGGTTGGTGGTGGTTGGGGTGTGGGGTTGGCGCGATCCCGGCAGGCAGGCAGGCAGACCGGCAGACCGCCCGGTGTCCGCTGGCGGCGGCCGAGCGGGTCGGGATACTTGCTGAGGAGGTAGGCTGTGGGAGGGGCAGGGGCGCTGGGCCGGGGCGCCGGTCTGTGAGGGGAGCAGCCGGTGCCGCTTCAGCACGCGGTCCGGTCCCTTCCCTTCCCCTTCCCTTCCCCCCCCCGCCCCCCCCCCGCTAACTTTGTTTTCCTGAAGCAAAGGGCTGAGTGTATCGATGGGCTCTTCGTCCTCTGGAATCTCTGGTTGTGAAGGTTTCTGTGTAGGCATCTCGCTGCTACTTGGGAGAGCTCTCCAAAAGCACGCCTTTTGGAAGAGCGAGTTTTTTGTTTTCTTTATGTATTTGATTTATGTCGAGCTGTCTTGGGCAGGATATTGCCACGAAGCCAGCACTGCATAGTCTTACGTGCACCGTGCTCCTCGATAGAAGGACCACCTATGTTAAAGGAATACTTTTTCAGTGATGTGGAACGGTTAGTGGGACTGTCCTACACAGTCGCCTGTGCCAGACCTTCTGAAGCATTGATGGGCTCCTGCAGAATGCCTGGTTACTGTAGCAGGCCACTGGAACACGTGTAACAGAGTAGCCCTTAGGCTTAAAGTGTGCCAATAGGGATGATTGGGGCATCTCATTTTGGAGTGGGGGTGGATGGCATGGAGGCTGCTGTCCTTTGAAGTCTGGTAGTTATTTCAAGCATTTCTTGTTAGGCTCCTTGAAAGTGCGTTCTCCCTTTTCCTTCAGATGAAAGCAATGGAAGTCTGTTGATGGCCTGCACAAGCACCAACATGACCACAAGATGTCCCAAGAGCATGGTGTGCTTGGCTTTTCTTATTAAATGCTTACTCTGTATAAAACATCATTTACTTCTCAATTTTCAAGTACTTGCCTATCAATGAATTGATCTTTCATACGCTGTTAATTTAATTTTGCAGAGATGATCAGTTCTAATACTTAACTTTCTGCCTTTGTGTTGCCCATTCATTCCTGTCAGAATGAATGTGGTGTCAAAAAAGGCAAACAGGAATTCTTGCTCAAACTGTTTAAGGAGCTGGTTGTTTACCTTTCTCCTCCCTGTTTTTGCAAGGACAAAAATAATCTGTAGAAATCGTATGGTTGAGCAGTTACATAGTAGATTTTATGGTTCAGTCTTTAAATGAAGAATCTGATAGCTATTAAAAGAGGAAAAACTAAAATTATAATGGCCACTTTTAGCATTGTTTAGGTATATTATCATGATGACTTCTTAGATCTGTGCTGCAGAAAATTAGTACATAACATAACAGACCCCTGCAGTGGCCTCTGGTTTTTCTGTTGCAAAAAGGTATCTACAACTTCAGAATACTCAGCCACAGAATAGGTGAAAATCTTTAATGGTGGAAAAATGTGTTTTGCCTTTATGCATTTGCCTTTTTGTTACTTATATCTGGTGTCAGAAAGGTATAAAGAGAATCCTTCTGTAGGACTATTCGGTATTGGATAATAATATATTCTATTCTTTTGCTATATATAGAATAGGTTTTCCATGGTGCACTTTTGAAAGCGTAATCTTTAATATTGTTAGCAGCAGCAAAGGATTGCGGGGTCGGTTCCTACCAGAATGCTTAACTCTATGAACACCTCTTACAGAGTTCTGGTGTGTTTTGCTGCAAGGTCAGAAGGTCACAGAGATAGCCCTATGTGGTGAAAGCCTCTGAGCATAAGAATGGTGTGTAGGAAAAAGTACTGATTGCTGAGCTCTCCTGCAACTTCCTTCATGAAATGAGTGACAATAATTTCTTTTGCAGTGGTGTCCTTCGGCCTTGTGTTATAATGAAGCAGACTTTCTGTCAAAAAAGTTCAGCAGAATGACTGCAGAGCAGAAATTTTCACTGAAGCATTGAGAGTGAGATCAGCCTGATGACTCTGTTCTCATCGACAAAAGTGGAAACCCTGAAGTAAAGTATTTGGTGTGAGTGGCCTATAAAAAGCAGTGCATACCTGCCAGTGTGTCTGAGAGCAGTCTGTGCTCTCCATTGTTTGGTTTTTGGGGGTGATACTGTGGAGCAGTTCAGAACACAAGGACTAAAAATGTTCAAAGACTGGTGAAATGTGAAAGCTCAGAATCTTATATGCAAAATGCTGTTTCACTATAAATTCCTGGAAAAGCCAGCGCTATTAAGAAGTTGACTAGTGCAAGTCAGCATAAAATTCAGTGGTACAAACAACGCATTAATAGAAATTGCGTTATCAAGGTTTCTTCAGTGCTGAAACCTGTATATCCAAGGGAATGACAAGTAATCCAAGTCTTTGAAGCCAGGAACTTGTTGGTTAGTGTTGGAAATGTGATGTGAGAGCGATCCAGTACTGAGAAATCATTATGGTAACTTAATCTACATTTCAGGGGATGGAAACCACACTGAAAACTATTAGACCGCCTACCCTAAAGTTATAGAAACTGAATTGAAGGTGAAATTCAGAGTGCAAACTCAAGTTTCAAGTCAAACTGAAGAAATGACTGTCTTGTAAATCGGAAAGGGTTACAATATTATACCATACGCTAGGGAGTGGTGTTCCTGTTGAATGCTTTGTGCAGTCCTCAGTGAAACTAAAAAATGCTGGAGGTTTTTTTAGCAGCAGCAGCTGACTTCTGTGACTGTGAATGGAGTAGTTTCTCTAACATAGGAAAGTACAGCAGTGACGAAGGGTAGATTGAAGGAGTAGAAAATGAATAGAAGTTGTCCTGCTCACACATCTTGTGCAATTATGCCTCATTGAGGCCTCATTATGCAGAAGCTATGTTCCAGGATACAAAAAGAACTAAAAGTGTCTTGCATATTAGTTTGCATTCTTGGTTTTGTTGCTTCACTGATGCATTCAGCTCTCCTAGAGGGTGGTGAGACGCAGTGCTGTGCAGTGATATTTCCAGGGGAGAACTATAAATACTGTTCAAGAAAACTTGGAAGAGATAGAAGTTATGGAAAAGGTTTGGGAAGAATCAGGGTGGTATTTGGCATCCATTAGTACATCTTTTGTATTATTCAAGCTTTTGAGTGATAAACAACTTTGCTGCCCCTTTTTTCGACTCTTTTCACTGTGCTAGAAATCGAAAATACTGCATAAACTACTAAAGAAGAGAAATAGAGATGGTGTGGTGTTTGGAGTAGCAGCTTTCAAATTGTTGATTGCAGCTCTGGGAAAGCAGGGTGATTATTTGGCAGCAGCTTACAAAGACAACATGAGAAGCTCTTATGCCACGCTGTGCAGACTGAGCCAAGTCAAGTTCTGAAGGAAGTTTGTGATTCAATAGATGTCCGTGCTGAAGACAGATAATCAGAAAATTATTTCCCAGCAGCTATCAGACTGGTTGATCTGGAGTTGTTTAAAGAATATATGCTATCTCCTGATAAGAAATTAAGTAACTTTTGGGGAAGAAGTAAACTGAAGGTGGTTCAGTATTTTGCATGAACATGCATGTGTTTATACAAAAGTGAACTTGAGTGATAGAAGATCCACTATACCACTGTTGGTTTCCTTGTGGGAAAGAATGTAACAGAAATCTTAAGCAAAGTGATGATTTGTTACAATGCCCTTGAAAATACTAGAATCGGGAAGTTTAATGCACTGAAATGTGAAAATCTACCTGAGCAACATGAAAAACACAAGATGCTCTTAATGCTTTACCAGTGCTGTTGATTGATAGAAAATAAAGTAGTGAAATCCCTCCAAGACCTTTAGCACCATAGGCCCTGGGGGCTTTTGCAAGACTGAAGGTGGGCGCTCTTTTTATATGAACGTGTCAAGACACTGGGCAGAGAAATGTGTGTGTAACCCACTCTGAGTAATGTATATAATAACAGGGCTGCTACTTGTTTTTTCAACATAACACAAAGATGAGATGTAGTAATTTTATTGGCTTACTATTCTCTCAAGCTGTTTTATAATGCATAGACGTATGTGTGCATGAGTTACTGCTACAAACTTTCTACTGATCCCCACCAACTAGAAAGTGTTAGTACTGCCACCAACTTGTAGTTAGGATCTGAAATCTTGCTCAGATGGGCTAAGAGCCACTCCTGCATATAGGCTCCCTAAAAATGACATTTGCAGATTTTAGCTTTTTTTTTTTATCAAAGGGATGAGGGGGGAGCTGATCCTTGCAATTTTGTACCAGTCTTGGGGATCTAGAGGATGTTCCTGAAAACAGCTGCGTCCTACATGTGTCCAATCCCACATTGTGTTTACCTTTTTCCCTAGGAAGAATTGTTAGAACCAGCCTGAGACCAGTGACAGTCTATGCAACACTACCCCATAAGAAACAAAAAACTGTTAAAAAGACAGAATATTAACCCTGCATGTAGTAACACAAGGTACTTCTAACTGTATTGGGGCAGTGTCTGGTAATGTTTATGTGGACAAAAAATAAAGATCTATGTTTCCATTCTCAGAGTGTCTATCTTTCCCAAGCTATAATAGCAGTTGCTTCTGTTTGACAGTTCTGACTTCCTCTGTTGTTTTTAGGATGGCGATTCACCCTGTTTGGTAAGTAAAACCAAGGAGCTATTAAGTGGGTGGGAGGTGATCACTGAAACCATGGTGTTCTGTAGTACCCAAAGATTGGATTAGCTGAGATTTGTGTCATGGTGAGGAAAAGTAGAAATTAAAATTTAGCAAACCTGGTTTCAAAAGTAGCAGGAAGGTATTTCTCCCACATGGAAAATGGCATGCTTAGTTTATTATTCCTTGATCAGCTGCATAATATGGTACTTCAACTAAACTTGAAGGACAGTGAAATACTGTAGTGTTAACTGGAATTCTTGCTTTTCAGGAGGACTTACCATAATTTTATCAGAAGAATAAATGCTGAAATTACCTATCTTGCAATGTCTGATTTTTCAGTACTGAATGTAAGCAAATTACTAATGCAAAGTCTAAGCAGAAGTTTTTTGGTTTGTCAAGAGGGAAGGAGGTTTAGACAAGAGTAATTTGTTTTTAGTGATCCAACAAGTAATTATTGGATGCACTTGAAAGCTTAGGATTTCTGTTATATTCAGGGATTATATTCCCTGAAGATACCATCTGTTCAGGAGTTTTGCTCGCAGGTCTTTGTTCTTGAAGTGCAAGACTGGCAGGAGTGGCTTTTAAGACTTTTTTTTTTTTTAAACTCTTGAGAGCAACAGCTAATGCCAAGTTTTAATGATGGCTGTCTAAAATACAAATTCCCTTCCAACAAGAAAAACTGTAGAATCATGAGCTTCAGCGTGCAATACTTATTTTATACTGGGGTGAAATAAAAAGTGAGGTAGAGGGAAGAATAGGTGGGTGTAAGGGGCACTGATAACTCAAATAGTACAAGTATGGTGTTAAGCATTAGGACTGTCTTTTAAGTGGCTAACTGGACTCTACCCTTGAAAAAAAGCCTCAAGACTCCTTAATTCTGGCTTTGCTTTTTTCCTCTTCCTCTGTTTACATGAGCACAGTGTTGACAGACTGCTGAAGCTGATAGTATTAAAAAGTAGAGAGGAGGACAGATTGCGAGGTGGTCTAGGGGAGCAAGAGAAAGATCTGTGTACTATGTTAGTGCTCCACCAACCCCCCTTTCTGTTACTCGCCTCCAGTGCTCTGCGGAAGCGGACTCTGGGTATTAAAGGCTGCAAATCAGAATTCTTGAGAGGTGTGCACAGAAAGAAAACTGGCTTGTTACAAATTCCTCTTTAACTTTTTAGCATCTGAGTTGACTTAGGCTAGTTGTATTAAATGAAAACAGCCTGTATCAGTGGGTGACCTGTGGGGGCATTATTGAATGTAAATCTGTTACTCCTTTGGCCAGCAAACGGGCTCATTTGTAGTAAATTTAACAGTAGTATTTTATGAGGAATGATAAATACATTCTGATATCATCACTGAGGAGATAACTGCATAGTTCTATCTAATTTTGGGATCTAAACCTTACAGTGAGTAAGGTGTATCACTTAAATTGTGACCAGCTGGGAGAGCAGTGGTTTTCTTCACTCTTGTATTGAGTCTGGCTGAGATGGAGTTAAATTTACCCATAGCAGCCCTCATAGTGCTGCTGTGCTTTGTATTGGCAGCTAGATCTGTATTGATAACACACCAGTGTTCTGGCTGTTGCATCAAGGCTGTCTCGCTAGTGTTCTCCCTTCACCCAGCAGGCTGGAGGTGGGCAAGATGGGAGGGCACGCAGCCAGGACAGCTGACCCCAGGGATATTCCATACCATATGGTGCTAAGAGAAAGGGTGGGGAGGCATTTGTTATTATGATGTTTGTCTTCCAGAGCAACAGCTATGTGCACTGAAGCCATGCTTCCAAGGAAGTTGCTGATGGGAAGGAGAGGATAAATGTTTTCCTTTGCTTTGACATAATGGTCTTTCCTTTTGCTTTATTAAACTGCCTTTATCTTGACCCACAAGGTGTTTTCTCCCCCTCCTTGTCCAGCTGAGGAGGGGAGTGACAGAGTGCCTTGGTGGCACCTGGCATCCAGCCAAGGCCAACGCACCACAACTTCTATGAAGCAGACAAATACAGGCACATTAAGGAGAGAGCATCTGCCACACTGGCTTTGCATTGGTATGTTTTTGTTTGACAGCTTATGTTGTCTGCCGTTGCGTGCTGGTGAGAAAGGAAACTAGTATCGATATGTACGGGAAGTATAAAACTTACACTGACAACTTTCTGCAACCAGGGAAAATGCTTAAGCTGGAGAAGCTGTAGCCTCAAATGGATTTTAATTGGTACTACACCTGTTTTTACCAGATGGTGTTGTCAAATGGATCTGTGTTTCTGAAGGCTTTGCTCCTTTGTGCAATGTAAATAAGACGCACTGGCAACCATGGAATGCCCTAAAAATTCAAGTTTTACTTGACTTTTAAATAACCTGGACACAAGTATTGACACAGCTGTCTATCAAACTCAATTTAAAATAAAGCACACAGTTGCTTCATGAATACTTAATGTACATAGAACATACGCATCACATTGATATGTTTATGTATGTGGTTTTCAAACCCTTTCTAGGAAGCTTTGAACTTAACAGGCTTCCCCAAAAGAAAATGTGCTATCCAGTTCAGTATTCACCTGTATAAAGATGATTAATTTGGCCACTTAAATGGTAGTGATATTCCCCCCCACCCCCAACATCTTCAATATAATGAGCTTGATTAGAACGCAAGTTGCAAGGTTATGGATATTGGTAAGAAATGCAGTGTAGAAAACAGCAGGTCAAGGCTAGCTCTTAATGAAACAAACCTGGTATCAAGCATGGGGACTGATATGGGATATGCAAAAATGCTTTTGTGGTGTGGTTAGCAAGCCCTTTTTATTGTTTAAAATACATATTTCACGGAGAGGTATGTATGTTGAAGGTGTTGCTAATCAGTAAGTGAGAGAGTTCCATTTCTTACCTATTCTTAGTACTTACAGAAGTCTCAGAAGGACTAAATGCAGAGGCACAAAGTTAAAATTGTTGGCCTGAGATCAATTCAGCAGACTAGAAATAGAATTGTGACCAAAACGTCTCAAATATCAGTCCTTAGTCCATGTGAGGACAGGTCTGTATGGCATCCAACCCCAGGGTAAACTTGCCCTGACACAGTTATACATGTCTTTTGCCTGACTCATCAGGAGGTATAAGCATTTTGGACTGACATCCAAACCCCAGGTCTGAAAACATAACTGTCTCTAGGCAGTGAAAGCCCTAAGAAAGGTGGGGAAGGGTAGCTACAGTGGAAAGGGCGAGGTATAGCTCAGAGCTGAAAGAGGGGTAGCCACTTACAGATGTGGTAAGAGTGGTTTAGGGCTACAGAGCACAGCTATGGCACAGTAAGTGCTTTCATTGATTGATCACTTGTAGGTATCTCTCACACAAAAATAACATGACCACAAGAAAAGATGCCGTTCCTCAAATGACAGAGGTAAAGAATCTTGAAGGGAAAGGAGGCTTACATATATGGAAGAACTTTCTTTTTCTGTACTATTAGCTGACAGTGATGTCCTTGTCCAAGTTTTGTTGCCTTCTGGCACTGATGCTTAACATGTAATACACGTGTTAAGTGTAGTCTTTCTTTTGTGGATACAAAACTGTATTGTAGTGCCCCAGACTGAGCATTAGACTTGCTAAAATGTGCTTTCTACATAGTCTTATTGGGGATATGACCACTAACTTAAATCCAGGACACTCTCTGTAAATTTCTCATTTAGGTTGGCTTGATTATGAAGCAGCTCTCCTGTGACTTGAGAATTGAAAATCTATCATTATTAGACTAGATAGAAGCCTATTTTATGATGTAGTGGGATAAGTGAAATAGCACACGCTCAGCTGATGGTATCCAGCAATAATAGATAAAAACCCAGTGGCAGATGACAACCTACAGGAAAACATGAGGTTGGATATAAACCTTACAAGTAATTTTCTTCTTGATCAATATTTGAGGATTGGCAAGATATGGACACTATGTACAGATAATTCTCAAATAATAACACCACAAATCCTCCTAAAGTAGCAGATCTGTTCTACTTGCCTGTGCCTTAGTAAGGAATGTGGAATAATGGTAACGATTTAGAAAGCAACAAACTGCAAATAAGTGCATAATGCTCCAGCTTGGAACACCTTAAAAAGTAAGGAGTAATTTTTCTTGCAGACACTGTAACCAGTTCTTGTGTGTTTGTCACATTTCAGTAGTTTTCCATAAAATTGTGATGCTCTAGATTAATCTATATCACCACAATCTTTGCCTCAGTGATGGGTTTTAGTGTGTTTGGGTTGTTTGGTGGTTTGGTTGGTTGGTTGTTTTTTTTTAACTGGTGCTTGTGAGAACACTACACAAGGTCATAAACAGATCCTAGAGGACCACTGTAAATTGGAGCAATCACAATGAAACCACTTAACAGACATAAAACCCAGTTTGAGCAAATACTTTAAGCCAAGCCCAACAATGTCCTAGGATGAAATACATAGTAAATTCAGAAAATGCTGAAGAACCTCCATGAAAACAGTTTCTATCATAAAGGGATTCTAAGCTTTTTCCTTCCCTCAGATTTGTTCACTGAGGCTGAAGAAGCAGAACTGTCCAAAATAAGTGATCAAAATAAAAATATTTATGAAGTAAATGTGCCTTCCTGTGGGATGGTGCAGCATTCCCAACCTGCAGACTAATCCATGCTGTGATAGGAATATACAAACTGTATGGCTACCACCCTGGGTAGTGGCATCTGCCTGACCACCTCAGATCATGAAAGAATAAGACTCAAAAAGGAAGTGGAAATACATCATACAAGGGTTTGCTTCTCAGTTTTGTTAGTTAAAACGTGTATTAGTAAGCCCACGCCTCCTGTAAAGTATAACTTAGATGCCAGTTCTCAAACAGTAGTGTTTTACTGACAGTGCTGCAGTCCCTGATATAGTGTTGCAAGGGGTAGAAGACACAGGATCACTGCCAGCCACTGAGGCAGTGGGGGTCAAGTTTAAGGAGGACAGATGTAAAAAGGCACATGAACTACTACAGCCATTTCCAATGAGTTTGACAAATTCATCTATATTGAGTTTGGGGATTACACTTAGCAAGAGTTACTTTCACAACACAAAGATTTTCACTAAGCTTCTTAATAAGTTAGCAACGTCACAAGGCTGATCCATGTACTGACTGTGGACAAATGGGAGGCAGAGGAATGACTTCAGCTATTTGTACAAAGTGATAGGACAGGAAAAGAGCTAGGCATCACTTCAGATACGTACTAGAGGATAACCCACTCAATGTGCAGCATCATTAAAACTTATTATTCCTACTGTGACAGAAGAAAAAAATTGCAGTTATACCTGGAATACTGCCTTGTAATTTTATCATAGTAGAAATGGCTCAGAGAAAAGTATCAGAAGGTACTAGCACTGATTATTTCATATGAAAAGAGATTAAGGCAGACTTTGCTAATCTAGTTAAAAAAAAAAAAGCTATTTGCTAGCTGTCTTAAATCCTACTCTACAAGTTCATTTAACCAGTACTTAAGTGTCTTGCTAAGCAGTCTTAATACGGTGGGTCAGTACATATTCTCCAGTTTTCTTCCAGTGTGGTTTACCAAAAGGTGGTAGATGTATTTCTGTGGTATGGAATGTTCAATTAAATAGTCCCTCTGCATAAAAGGGCATTCAAAATTGAGAACACTTAAAACTGCCACGGGAAAGTAAGTCTGTATCACCTCTGGAACTCTTTGCTACAGGGTGTTACTGAGTCTATTATTTTTGAGCTAAAACAGGTTGAGTCAACATTTGTATTAACAACACAAGCATCGGTTGTTGTGGTAGGCTAAAATAAACCTTCTAAGAGCTATCAGTCCTTATGTCTTACGACACAAGTTGATCCCCATATAAAATTGTGAAGATAATTCTCCCCATATCACACTGTATTGCACAATTGGCCAAAAATACGACTGTTTTGCTTCTCTTAAAGCATCTTATCCTGATCATGTCAGATAACAGTCATTTTTTGGAAAAAGGCTATTCAGTTACAGAGCAGACCATTAAGCCTGTTTTGTTGCAGCAACTTTCTTTGTTCATTTTTTGGAAATGTAACTGCTGATCATTCAGTTTTACCATGACTTTTTTGGTTGCCTAATTAGGCAGCTTCTCCTCAATCAGTCACACCACTATAATGGTGTTGGTGATAAAAGCATTGCTTGGCCTTCCCAGCAAGCAGGCTGCGCCTCTGTCCTGAAGAAACTGCTACCATGTCAACTTCAGTTCTTTCCCTTGCACACACACACCAATTTTCATTTTCCAAAGAATAAGATCCATTCACCATCCTCAGTTACAGCAGTCAAGTCTCCACCTTGAAGCGTGACGCCTGTACAGTTTTTATGATCTTAGTGGTGGATTTTCCATCGATGATATTAGTGGATAGCTGAGATGTTTCTTCTATTAGGCTGTCTTTAGATCCGTTCTGTCTCTGAAGGCAACAAATTAAAACATGTTGTTGAAAAGTTATAGCAAAATTTAAATACTGTATTTTGATAACTGCTGCTATGACAGGCTTAGGCTAAGGATATTGCAATTTATATATATACACACACCAGGAATATTAAAGTCTCTAGATTTATTTGATCAAACAGAACTTTTTCCTCAACTTGCCTCCTCTCTCCCCTGGCATCTGCTACCTCTCTGTGCTATTTGCTGTCATACTCCCTCTTCAAGAAATGCCATAGCTAATTATTTGATATTTAGCAAAACATTACGAGGAACCACTCACAAGGAATTAATGCCCACTGTTGCGAGGCAGTCTGGGGCAAAGGGAGAGAGAGGTGTTTGTGGACGCTTAACGTTGTAGCGTTAATTCCTTCCAGGGTGTGAAATTAAGCCACATTGTATTGGATAAGAATGGAAGTAAGACGATGTGAATTTTGAACAGGACTCGATTACACAAGTTACCAACTTCTACGAAGTACATAAATGTGCATAGCCCTAAGTATACCACCTTCCCCTTCACTGCTGGAGCATGTCCTTACAGAAACATCAAGGACAGCTCATCTTTTTCAGTTTCCATCACATGCAGGAACACGAATATCCTTGAACTTAATTCCTGTCAAATAACAGGTAGTCTGTTAGGTAGCCATATTGTGAAAAACATCTGTTCAGCGTTTGAAAAGTGTTCAAGTTATTCTAACTGCTTATAAGATAAAATATGACATGTTTTCCTGGTTGCATTATGTGCAGTTTCCACACTACATACAGTATCAGCATGCGGTTTTGCTATATCCACATGCCAGATTAACAAACATGAAGACTGGTGTGGGCAAAGTTAGGTAGAAATGTGTCTGGAATTCTCCCTTCCATGTTTTTGTTTTTCTTTTGTGTGCTCATACAACAGACCTGCAAGTGCTTTTTGAGTATCATTTGCTTCTCTCATTTTGAGCTTAATAAAATTATCGAAGCTAAGAGATATGGTACCATAATTTATGATGAAAGCCAGTGATTACATTTAAAAAGACAGGTTCTAGCCTTTTTAGACTTGAATAATGTCAACAACTCTCCAGCATTGGGGCGGGGGGGGGTGGGAAGAAAAAAAAACAAGCAATGTTTTAAGTCAAGCAACAAAATTTTAAGAAAAGCTCTCTGAAGAGGCAAATAAATGATAGTAGGTTGTGATTACAAGTGCATCCTAAGCACACTTGCATATTTTAAGAAATTGTGAAAGTTGATTCTCCTCCTATGGAGAACAGAGTATCATCTTAAGGAAGCATCAAACTCAGTCTGGGAAAGAGTCCTCCAGCAGCAGAAGCAGGTGTTCACAGAGGCATATGCTACAGAACTACATATATTTGGAAATATAAATGAATTAGACTGCAAAATGTAAAATTTCAAGTCACATTTCTGCTGAAAAAAAATCTCAGCCAGCTTTAATTTTCACTGAAAAAGAAAGATCTAATTTAAATAAAGCACTAGGCCCCCCCTTCCCTCCCAAAAAAAAGAAAATTGTAAAGGATGCACACTTACTAACCTGTTGCATCAATTGGATGCTGGGACCTCTAGCATCTGAAGATCGTGTAACAGGCAGCGGAGGCACCAGATCAGTTTTTGCACTAGAATTACAATATTACAGAATAGATATTGCTATAATGAAGTAAACTATAACTGTGCACAGGAACAATATTGAAACTGACCCAGAGAGCTACACAGATCTGAAAGGCAAAATCCAAAAGGCCTATACTTCAGACTTTAGACATACGAAAGCTATCATGTTCATGATCCTCAGTAGCTGGTGGACATCTTTGGGGCACATGTCATCCCATCCCCTCTCAAGGGGTCTATCTCCTCGTCTACAGAGGCAGCCCAACTTCATGCAAGATGAGTCTCACCTGAAATTATGGGTGCACTACACTTCCTTCAGAGTGCCATCGAGCTAAAACTAGCCTACCCAGCGGGTGATATTATCAGGGGACTGCTTTTGATATTTAAGGCCTTAATAAAACTGAGAACAGGGTTGTCACTTTCCCATTTCTAAGCACACCCTTTATAAATCAGTCTTCTAGGAAAGACCGATCAACCCGTTGCTGACAAGGGTTGTACTAGAGTTCCCATGAAAAAATTACAGAGTTAATACAGATGACATCTTAATTCTGTTAAGGAGGAAGGTATCTGGTAAGCAACTACTGAGTTCTCATCCTAACGCAACTTCATGACCTACCACTAAAGAGCAATACAGGTTTATTTTGGCTTTTTCAGTTTTTCCCCCTTCCGAGTAAATCAAGGAAGTCTCTGTTGCCCGAAATGGACCAGAAACGTTTTTGTATTTCTTTGAGTCATTTAGCTCTGAAGACCTACTATTTAGAGGGTTGCCTAAATCCTATGCCAGCAAACAACCACATTTATGCTACTTCTAACCTAACCATGTCCTTTGAATAACTTTTGGGCCACACTAAACCAGTCCATTGCTAATAACCACATTCACATACTTCACTTCAGACAGGACAGATCTTTCACCATCAGAGCACTGAGACCGCCGATACTGACGGTAGCTTCGAGGGGAATGTGAATGCCTAATGCGGATTGGGTCACCTTGAGTCCTAGGAGAGACATAGAATTCACAAAACAGTAGGTTAGCAAACCAGATCTTTAGCACAAAAACATAAATTCAACTGGAGACTGAGAGATCCTCCGATTTCTTATTGAGGTATAACAGATGGCTTCTTGCACTGGCTGAATTTAAAAGGCTGATGCTGTGCTTGGAATTCAGTGCTTTAGAAGTGCAAAGATCACAAACTAGCATGCCCATATCTGAGAATGAAACTATTTAATAAAGAATGCATTATTAAATGCAGTTTTAACATCAGCCTTTTCTGTTTAGTGCTGTAGTGGAAGTGCATTATAATGCAAACGGAGATCCTATTTCTGCCACATGCAGCTGTTTGCACTGACACATGGCATCCCAAATGGGCAATTATCTCAGTGAAATAGATGTCCATTCTTAAGGAAATAGCTATGCCCTGGCAGCTGCCCATGTCAAGCAAGGAAAGGGGTTGAACAGGTCAAATAGTGCCTTAGATGATTGAAATAAAAATTTTAAATTAAGTTTAGGAAATAAATGGATTTGCTTGTTTGCATTCATTTCTCTCTGATTCTGTAGTCTATAACATAAAACAGATTGATGGATAGCATAGGGAAACATACAGACCATACAGACATCTGGCAGGTTCATGAGCATGTGGGAGAAATAGGGAGAGATAAAGATTATTTTTTTCGTATTTTGGAAAGGGAAAATACTAGGTTTTAAAATTTTTAATTGTCTTCACCCAACCCATCCTAGATGAGTACCTGGAGTAGATAAAAGCATAGAGATTATGTGTAAAACCACTCCTATTTCAGTATGACAGTGTTCACAGTAAAATAAGGAAAGCAGGCTTTTATAGTCACAGAGAAAAAGCCTGACATAAACTCACTCTATTTTAGTGTATGGAATTTCTTTCAATTGCTCCTCAGACAGGCCAGATGGATCCACAAGCTCTTTCCTAGAAAGGATTAGGCAAAGTAAAAAATGTAACAGTGACTACCAACTGCAAAACCATTCTGTTTTTTATTATATTAGGCTGAAAAGATCTACTGAAATAAGCTGCTGTCACCCCTGAAGCTATCTTGACATCAAAATAGGAAACGTATTAAGAAATGTGTCTAACTTCACCTTGATTGCTTCAACGTGTGTCGCATCCTGTTCCATCTTCCTCTCACCTCCCTGCAAATTTGATCTTGTTGCTTCACAATGCATATGAACATTGTATATACTACATATCGAACATGCTTTGGAATAGCCAACTATCTTCCTAACTGGTGGTTCTATAGCATGTGGGACCTCATCCTAGAAGTGTCAGTATTGCAAACAAGGACATTTTGGAAGCCCCAGAGAACTAAGTCTCTAAAATGCTATACTCTACATCTACATTCATCTAATTCATCCACATACAATGGTCATCTGTATTCAGTGCATCCAGTGATCTGCAGTATCTTCTACACATAGCAGGTCGTTAAGACCCGCATAATTTACTGTGGCACGTAACTAAATCAGAACGTAATGCCTTATGGCTACAGCAGAGGGATGTGAATAACTACATTAGAGGCAAACCAAGCAGTCACTCAGACCCTACAAGCACTGTACTTACTGAATATGTTTCCACAGTTCTTCTTTAGCTTGTACATCTGGGCTTCTCCTATAAATACCAACAAAGACACAACAGCAGAACCGTGAAAACCATCGTCTGACATGTTGCTGTTCAAATAACTTCTAACATCACAGACCCTGCACAGAAATCATGGTAAATGTAATCCACCAGTGTTTCAATTTTAAGGTTTGTTATCTCAGAAAATGCATTAAACTTCATTGCTTTATTTCAGCTGAAAAGTAATTTCTTTAACTACAGGCTCTCAATCACAATTCCTGTTCCATTAGCCTTCATCATGAATATGCATAAAATATAAATAACAGCAGAACTTCCCAAGCCAAATGAGTGCCCAGCTAACTGCCACCCCTTACCCTGCTGAGGAAAATGTGTTTTGGAATTACACTTTTCTAAAAGGCCCTCATAAATGTCCTGTGCCCACAGAGGCCTTTGTGCAGAGGAGGAAGGACAGACCATGCCAGGCTGGCACACCAGTAATCCCTGGCCATTCCCAGTGAGCACCAGTGAAGAGAATCCATTACTCAGCTGTGATCACAGCACAGCCCTTTGCTTTCTGGTAATTTCCAAGAAGGGTTTCTGCTCGCTTCATTTACCTTTGTGATCTCCAGGACAAAGAACCAACAATGAGCAACTCGAACCACCAACCATGCATACTCATGCACACAAGTATTTCACAAAGGAAAGTAGCCGAAATTGTTAATTTCCCTGTTGCAGAGATAGAGATGTAGTAAAGCAAGTCTGAATGGCATGCCTCACATTTTCCACTGAATTACAGAAGATACCATCTCCAAACTGGATCCCCTTTATTTTTATTTTTCTTATCCTATTTTATTGCATGGTTAGTGCAAAACCACCGTTGTTGCTGAAGCTGTACATAGAGTTCACCAAAACCCATGCAGTTTATTAGATTAAATTAGCAATTCACACAGTGGCAAGGACTACATCTGCACAGAGACATCAAATAACTCTTTTCATTGGGATTATATAAACTCAGTCCGACAGCTAGATTGTTCCACACCATCTGAGATGTGACGGATGCAATTTTTAGACAGACTCAGCATACATAAATGCTCCCACTGAAGTCACAGTTTCTCAAAGATTAAGTCTTACACCATCAGATGGTACAGCTTGCTTTTTTTTCCTTAAACAAAAGGGCCTATCACATACAAAGATGCTTTTGGAGTGATATAATCCAAATTTAAATGAATATCAAGGAGGACAGCAGAGTTCTGCATTTTAGTATCTTTTAAATCAGCTCTCCTTGCCCAGTGCCAGAGCTGTATCAGAAATAATTCCAAACTGCTCTCTAGCACTAACAGTTTCACTGTTTTCTTATTTCATTGTTACTGTGTTTGGCTGATGTCCAGACTTGAGCCTAGGAATAATGTTCAGAGACATCTATATTGCAGTAAATGTTTTACAGTTGGTGTAATGGTAGATTATTTAGAGATGGTAATAGTTTGGGTTTGGGTTTTTTTTAAGATTTTACAGATGTAGAAGTACTGGGAGTTGTTAATTTACTGCTTTACAAATACCAGAGAGAGACAAGAAGGGTGAGAAACCTTACATTTGGGATTCCCTAGTGGGACTAAAATGAACTAATCCATAACACCCTCAGCCTCCAAGGTGGTGATGGTTTTCCAGGCCACATGATGCAGCTGCCCCAGACGCTTCCCGTCCTTGACAGACCTCTCTGCTGTCAGTTCCGACTGCTCAGGTCCTCATGATGGCAACAGCTACAGCCACCAGCAGCTTGCAGTCCAGTTTTCTCAGCGTTCAAGGCTTTTTGTGGCTTTATGCATTTGTGTTTATTATAAAGCATTTAATTTTATCTGATTTTGACTCTCTCCCTCTCCCTTCTTGCGTTTACTTCTCCTTCTTTCCTTCTTACATCTGTTGTGTTTTTTACTCCCTGATGTAGTAGCTTGGTATGCAGTGGCATTTAACAGCCTTTTTCACCCCTCAGTTCACTCAGTTCACCCCGGCTCACAAAATAGCCGCTGCAAAAGAGGCATTTACCCTGGGGCTGCGAAGATAGGCATCCTCTTCTGAGGCTGAATAATCAGGCAGTGGGGAATGCAAAAGCTCCCTGAAAAAACACCAGCTTCTCGAGGGAGGCTTTGTAATTCTTACAAGCCCTAGTTTGCCTGAGGAAGCACAGCCTCAAGGTCACTCCCAAACCCAGGATCCCCAACAAAGCAGGGTATTGTGCATACCACTGACCCATCTGATCAGCTCGTGGCTTTTACGTATTCATGGAAATACAACAGTTCAGGATGCAGTCTTAAGGCTCAAGTATCACCAACCAGCATATGAAGCCTCACCTACAGTAAGAAATATTAATTCGTGGGGCAGTGTAGAAAGAGAGTGGTTAAATAAGAAGTCATCTTTGTTTCTCCATTTTCTAGGAACTGTGCCTCCTGCTTTCTGTGGCCACCTCCGGGCATTTAATTCTGTGAATTCTGTGATCGCTGCCATTCTCTCTCCTCTCTCCACCCCTGCAACTACACTAATAAGGAAGCCACTGCTGTGAAATACCAGTTTAGCAATATAGCATCCTATGGGGGGGGAGGGGGGGAGGGGGGGGGCGGGGAGCGAAGGGCTACATACAATGATTCCTCAGACCAAACTGCTTTTGTGAACTCCTGTCTTGACATAAGTTATTTTCCATCTGTTTAAGAAGTGTTACCATACTGGGATAACCTCACAGCATTTATTCAAGTTAACTCCCCACAAAGGACCATCATACAGATAAAATATCTTAATAAAAGGATTTTCCTTCCACAGGCTTGTTCCTGCTTCCTTTGAAGGCAAAATGAAGAAAATCTTACAAAAAGAAAGGTCTTGTTAAGGTGAAATGTAGGTATTGCAAATACTGCATAGGAAATTCATGTTTGTATACTTCTTAGCCCACAACAAAGCAATCCTCCTACTAAATCTTTAAAGCCAGATCATAATGCCTCTTTCACATTATTTTAATCTTTTTACTGTGAATTGTTTTAGAACTCACAGTTTTCACATAACATATACTCATATTGTCCTATTGCACTATCTGAATCGATAGCTTCTGGACTATTTGTATGCTAATCAGATTCTCTAATGCACAAGAAATCTACTGGGAATTCCCAGTAAATGATGAGTCTCCAGGGTTTTTTTTGTTTATTTTTATTTCATTTTCACAAGCTTGAACAACTCTATACATTAATAAGGTCTACATTATTTTTTGTGCCGGCATCTGCACCCTTATTAATATTTTAGTTTGAGTCACAAATGGTAAATTTAAATGGCCGGGGAATTTTAATGGCCATTCTTCCAATTAAAAAAAGCCCTTCGGCAATACAGATGTTTTACATGAACTCTTGAAAATAAACCCTGTAGAACTAGAATTGGGAGCTCTCTCTATTTGCTGATTCCTTTAGAGAGAGAAAGGTCAAATTCTTGTCAAATATTTTTATTCCTGAGACCAAGGAGACACCACAACCAATGATTAATATTACTCATTACCAAACAAATCAAATGCACTGTGCCAGTCACAGTAACAAATATTTCAGTCATTACTTCACGCTTCCAAAGTGAACCTCTAGTTAAGCTGACTGCAGTAAGGAACTTAATGCGACTGATCTGTACTACTAAAACGGAGGTTTTGTATCAATTGTTACATGTGCAAATTGAAGTGATCATATGACCAGATTTAAAAACAAAACCAACCATACCCTACACCCTAGGGAATCATGTTTCCCTTTCCTTTGACCCACATCCAGTCATGTAAGCAAACAGCTGAGACAAACTAAATTAAATAAATTCTTTTATAACATACTACAGGTTAACAGTTAAATGCCTTTTACTAAACTTTTTCTAAAGCACTTTGAAAGGAATTCCCATTTCACTTTCTCAAGTTCCTACTTGCATATATTAAGCATCTCTGCCATACTTGCGAAGTTTGGGTTTATTTCATTGTTTTGATTTTGTTTTTTTTTTAATTGACGAGTGAGACAAAAAGGAGGAATATATTAATCACCAACACAATAGGGAAAAGAAATGAGAAGCCATCCAAAATCTTCAGGATTTCATTTCTTTGCTTCCTCTAGGACCTTTGCTTGTTAAGTGAGATGCTGCACATTTAGCTTTTATGCTAATAGTATTTTAAATAAAATATAACTCAGAATGACACTGTGCTGGAAAATAAAAGCCATTTCATAAGTTAAGTTAGCCGCAAGAGGGAGCCTGCATTGCCTAAGCAAAGAAATTTACTTGGCTATAAATTTAGTTGGCTATAAATTTAATCTAGCCATTATTAACTGAGTACATTTCCTAGTTTACAGCACTTTCTAAATATAGTAAAAAAATAAGTAAATCAAAATCAGCTATATTTTGTGGCTTCCATATAAGTGAGCTCTAATATTCCTGATTTTTAGTAATATATCATTGTATAATTACACCTAATAACATTTGACTTCTGTGCAGCTGAAAGTGAACAAGTCTGTACAAAGCCAGTTAGAGTAGAAATTCCAACATTTGGAATTTTAATGGCAAATTCTATTTCTCATAAAGAATGAAAACTGTACACTATGAAACTGGAGATAGAAATGAGTTCTAGCACACAGGCAACTGAAAACAGAACTCAAGTGGATTTTAATACTGGAAATGTCTGCGCGGATTACACAGTTTCTATCAGTATGAATGAAATTATCATTTAAGGCACTCTTTCTCCTGGCAAGTCTTAACATGAAAGGTAAATTTAAGAAAAGATATTAACAGGAAGTATCTATGTAAGTGTGTTACAGAGGTCATACATTACACCATCAGCATCAGGGCTGGACAACTGACCCATTTTAGCCAGGCAGTGAGGATGGGGATACAGTTTCAAAGACTGCTCTGTCTTGCCTTCTCTCCGAGTGCCTCACAGCTGCTCCCCTGGCACTCTTCAACACCCCTCCTGGCTTTGCCCTGCTTTGCCCGGCCCTGCCTGCCAGGCATGCTAATGCTGGTGCTGCTTTGGGTGGTTGCTTGGATGGCAGATCAGGCTGGACACAAACAAAATACAAAACAATGTGTCTATACCCCAAAAACATGCCATTAAAAGAAAAAAAAATTAAAAATCAGCATTTTCATTCGTTTGAGAAAATTATTTTTAGAAGCTCGCAACTTCACCACGTCAAAACCAGCTGTCAGCAGGAATGGCACTGCCTGGCAGCACGGCTCCATCATGGAAATCCTGACATCAGGATGCAATAAATCACTGACTGCTGCTTGCCAGTGGTAATTTGACATGGAGACATCAGTAGCTGGTCTTATGTGGAACAGCACTGCAGATGAAACACATGTGATTAAACAAGTTTGCACACATTTTACAAAAATGCCTGCAACTATCACACAAAACCTCAATGTTTTCACAGACCTGCTGCCCAGGAAAGGGGAATCACTGTCCTCATTACAGAACTAAAGTTCAATGAGCCACAAAACCATCCAGGACTCCATCCAAGGGATAGAGTTCCTGACAAGCATTGTTAGAAAGCCCCTCCTGTGTTAGTTGTACCCTGAAATTCAAATCACTCTATGAAGGGAGTTTGACCACAAGGACAAATCTGCTAAAGTGAGAGCATGCCACATGAAAGGCTCTGTTCCTCAGCAGCTGAGTGCCATCACCACTCTGGAGGTATTCTTCCTGCTTTTTAACATGCTACAACAGCCTTAATTTTCCTGTCAAAGAGGCCAAGGGTTACATACGATCGAGATCTGTGCCTGGATCGCCGGTAGTTTGGATCCGCCTGGTTTTTTTCCTTTTGTCGCCGTAGTACAGCTTCCCACTGAGGAGCCGAGTCAACCATGTCATTCTCTTGCCGTAATCTGCAAAAGTACCAGCCATTTAGTCTAAGATCTCTGACACAGGATGCTCTGAGAGCAATGGGGTATTTTTTTCCCCACAAAAATCCAACTCCTGCAATGCAATACTTTAACTTTTTATCTTGCTAAATTTTAAGTAATGTTCCCAAACTACATTAAAATGTAAGAATCTGTATCAAAGAAAACTCATTGATTTGCTATTTAGAAACAGCGTAAGCCACAAATGGGACAATCCTTACAAAACAGAACTACAACTTGAATTCCATTTGTCTTCCCAGCCCAAGCCAAATATCTAGAATTTTCTTCCTGCTTAAGGATTCAAGTCCACCTCATGCACAGCAAGTGTAAGCCCAACATCATGATACAAGGCTCTACTATTAAACCTTTTCCAAGTATGTTGCAGCATACACCTTCCTAGGATCCATACAAATCCCCCAGGGATGTCTTTAGTGAGTTCCTGCTCAGAGAAAGTGATCCCTTCACCCTCACCTGCAACAAAGCCCAGGATGCATGCAGATCTCCCTGGCTGCTGCAGACACATACAATCCCACCATTGTCACCCCTTCTGCACTGTCCCCTGTGGCTTCATCCCCTGTCTCTGCTTGCGTGCTTCTAAATTACATGATACACCTTTTATGTCTTCTTTTTTCTTTTTTTTAACATCTGTGGCTCCATTTTTGGAATGTAGTACAGGTTAAATCAGTCAACAACCTATAAATTCACCACGTTTGTTAGCAGGCTGAAGTAACTCTATGATGACAAAAACAGCCAGGGCAACCAGCGTGCCAGTGCTCGGCCATTCAAAGCTCTACAGATGCTTCACAGTTTTGGGGTTGCAGATATGAGTGGTGTGATGAAATGCTAAGGTGGAACAAATGGATACGCTTGGTCACAGCGGTAAAATTAAAACTTGGCAAGGATTTAGAAAGAACCCTGGAAAATACCACTCCAAGAGTGGGTTCTCTGATAGGATGGTATTACTGGCATACTGAAGAGGCCAAAGGACCTTAACAAAAAACAGGAAGACTGACAGGTAAAACAAACGAACAGCCAACAGAGATAAAAGGATTACACTGGACACGTGACTAATAAGAAATGCAAAGTACGCTGTTGTTGTTGCTCTTCATGTACCTTTCTCCTTGAGTTTTGAATTCTATCAGGCTAAACTGGCTACGCAGGCTGCTGCTTCTCTTTAATCAGATCTTCTCTTACATGCATAATGAATTTTGAGCCTGATCCCCAACTACTGTAAACAGCCACAACTCTACCAAAAGACACTGATCATCTGGAGAAGACTGCAACACTAGGTTTTGATTTCTAAGCAAGGCTTTTTAAACCTGTAATCTGGTGACAGGGATTAACATAAATTTATAACTGAGGGAAGAACTCACACAGCAGCAAGTAATGAACTGTGATTTTCATCCCGAATAATCCACTTTGTGGAGACAGCAATCATCCCACATGGTATGAACACCATCAACTGCCTCGCAGATACCTCAGTCATTTGCACAAAAGTCGACACATGGCTGCCAGACCAGCACTTGCTGCCACCGGCGGCGGATCTGCCTGCTTGCCAGGAGCTTGACCCCTCTCTCCCAAACCACAAGTCCTAACAGATCAAGTAGACAGCTGTGCTCTGAAGGAAGCATTCAGATGTTTGCCATAAACTAACTGAGCCCTACTCACTCTTCTCAGGAAACCCACACAACACAGCAGAGCACAAGGTGCGTACTCTGACACAGAGCACAAGAGATCCTGCACCTCTGTGTGTGAAGCCACACTTCCACACTGACCACGAATGACCTCTTGGTAAGGGAGTAAAGACATTGTTTCTGCTCCAGTCCATTCCTGCTGCATGGCAAGCACAGTCCTTAGCAATGCATTCATTTATCTCCAAGTACTTCATATTTCTACTCTGCCCCCTTTCTTCTACTTGTAGTAACGTACAACAGTGTTCATCATTATTTATCTCTTTAATTTGAGCTATATACCAGAATTCTAAATATATAAAGTAGCATGACAGCTATTAAAACAAGCACACTCAAAGTACTGTTGTACCACAGCAGAACTCTACTAGATGGAGATATGAAGCAATAAAGCACTAATTTTGCAGCTGCAGAGAAAAGTGCTATGCTCACTTTTAACAATGTAAGGGAATGCCAAGGGAATAGAACCTTTACACAAATACATTATGTAGATGCAGCGATAAAATCATAACAATTTTGGGGCAAAATCTTTAGCTCTTTAGCAATGGAAATTACAAAAAAAAAAAGTGGAAAGACATCTAACACAAAATCTAAATTTCTATTTAAAAATACTTCTGACAAAAAAGTGTTGCTTTTGTACTCCAAGTCCATTACAACTTTCCTTTCATTCTTTTCACTTTTTGCTCCCACAAGGGAACAAGTTGATTTATGTCTTACAGAAAAAAAAAATCCTCGTTACTGGCATGTGAAATAAAACCAGTTGAGATTAATAGCGATCACAATGACAAATTAGGTATTGTCTGCAGGAAGACTTGATGGTAAAATGGAAAGTCATAAGACTATCATAACTCATCTGTTGACTTAGAGATGTTTTTTCCCCATTTCAGGTGATATGATAGCAAGCTATGTTCATACAATGATAAATTCTTTAAAGACAAGCAACTCTGAAGACTTGATTCTTGAAATCTCATCGAAAATATCTGAGCATAAAATTATCATTTAGGTACAATGTACAACAAACACAGGCTTATTGGAGATGTGAAGGTCAAAAGCAACCTTGGCTGCAGTAACCAGATGATGGAATTCAGGAACATTAGAGGAGAGAGGGCAAAAAACTAGATCACAACCCTAAACTTGAGGAGAGCAGGCTCTGGCCTCTTTGAAGATCTCCTTGGAAAAGTCCAGTCAGATAAGGGATAAGGGATAAGGAGGGAAAAGGGGTCCAGGAAAGCTGGTTAATATTCAAGGATCACCTCCTCCGAGCTCAAGAGAAGTCAATCCCAGCAAGCAGGATTTCAGACAAAAATGCCATGATGCCTGCATAGATGAACAAGGAGCTCCTGGCAAAACTCAAACACAAAAAGGACTGCTTTCTTCACTTTAGTCTTTAATAGCAAGGCTGGCCTTCAGGAATGCAAGGCCCCAGGGACCTTGGATATTGTCTACCTGGATTTCAGGAAGGCTTTCAATGTTGTCTCCCCACAAGATTTTCATAGAGAAGCAGTTGAGGTAGGAGCTGGAGGAGCAGACAGTGAAGTGCATTGAAAACTGACTAAACAGCCAGACCTAGAGGGAGGTGGCCAGAGCTGTGAAGTCCAGCTGGAGGCCAGAAACTACTGGTGTATCCCAGGCATCAATACTGGGTCCAATCCTGTTTAATACCTTTGTTAATTATCTGCACAACAGGGCAGAGTGCACCCTCAGCAAGTTTGCAGGTGACACCAAATTGGGAGGAGGGGCCGATACACCAGAGGGTCATACTGCCATCCAGAGGGACCTGGACAGGCTGGAGAAATGGACCAACAGGAACCTCATGCAGTTCAACAAAGGGAAGTGCAACACCCTGGGAGGAACAAGCCCAGACACCAGTACATGCTGTGGGCCACCCAACTGGAAAGCAGCTTTGCAGAAAAGGACCTGGGCATCCAGTGGACACCAAGTTGAACATGAATCAGCAACATGTCCTTGCAGCAAAGAAGCACAATGGTATACCGGGCTGCATTAGGCAAATTATTGCCATCAGGTCGAGGGAGGTGATCCTTCCCCCCCACTCCACACTGATGAGGCCACACACAGAGTACTGTGTCCAGTTCTGCGCTCCTCAGTACAAGACAGACGTGGACATACTGGAGCAAAGGGCCATGAAGATGATGAAGGGCCTCAACGATGACAAAGGCTGAGAGAACTGAGACTGTTCAGCCTGCAGAAGAGAAGGCTCAGGGGGATCTCATTTATGTGGATAAATAACTGCAGGGAGGTTGCAAAGGAGAGAGCCAGGCTTTTCTCAGTGGTTCCCAGTGACAGGACCAGAAGCAACAGGCACAGACTGAAACACAGGAGGTTCCCTCTGGACATCAGGAAACACTTTTTCACTGTGACGGTGACTGAGCAGTAGCACAGGCTGCCCAGGGAAGTGGTGGAGTCTCCCTCCTTGTAGATGCTCAAGAGCTGTCTGGGTACGGTCCTGGGCAGCCGGCAATAGATGGCCCTGCTGGAGCAGGGGGTTGGGCCAGGTGACCTCCAGAGATCCCTGCCAGCCTCAACCATTCAGTCGTTCTCTGATTCTAATGAGATGGCTCTTCTAAATATAGTCAAAAGACTATGCTCCAGTACATGTTGTCAACTAGTTTAATAATTTTATCCACACAATACATTTTGACCACAGCATTAAAAAAAAGCAAATAGGGTTTCCTCTATGATTGAAATATGCTCATCATACGTTCTTCCTTAATTTTGTATGAACATCTGCTCAGGATAAAACAATTATGTGATGGACTGAAACCTCCAAGACGGATGAGATCAAGGAAAGAGTTTCTCCCTAACCTTTTTCCAGTGTTTTACGTTCAGAAGTTCTCAACTGCATTTCTGTTCATTTGGTTTCATCTGATAAATAGTTCACAGTCAACTATTCTCATGTGAACAATAAATTCTACTGTTCTACAATCAGAAGCAGATTCTTTTGGGTAGTGCGAGGATTCACTAATTTTATTCCAGTAAAACAATACAACTTTGTGTCTGCTTGATTATTGGGCTGGGAAATAAATTAGTATTAATCTATGCATCAGGTAAAATTTGAGTAACAGCAGTTGCAAGCCTCATTACATTGTCCCGTTTAACCTTGTTAGGGCTGGCTCACCTCTGCCAATGTGAGAACTACTCAGCGCCTGTGCCCTTTCAGCTTACTATGTTCCTGCTGTGGCTGCTAACAAAGTGCAGAAATCCATTATGACTGGTGGTTTTCCTGCACCTGATGATGAGGAACAAATCTCATGCCTCCAGCCCATTTAGTACTTGTTTACTTTAACACCGATAATTGCTTTTGTTCTGGTCTGATTTCAAGAGACCACCTAAGAATAGCAGATGTTGAAGCATTAACATCTTTGATGTGTCTACATTTCTGAAAATGTGAAAAACATAAAAACAATCCACACAAATTGGTTTTTCTTTCTTTTTAATTTTGAGCACTTTCCATGAGGTGAGGAAGGGCTGGTAAGGGCACTTTTATTCTTCAGAAAATGATAAGCAGTACTTAATCCTTCTTACAATTCAATCTTTATATTGCAAGAAGCTCTTAAAAACATTCTTGTGGTCAGTCTCTGATTTCCTTCACTTGCTTGTGGAGCTCCCTGACAACAAGTTTCACAGGAGAAAAAACCTGGCAAGAGTGTTCTAAGGCAAAGGGATACAAAATACCATTTACCTACTGATCACTGAAACTATACTCAGAATTTCATTCAAACTTCAGAGCTCACCTGGAAAACAAATCTTCCATGCATACTAGGTTATTGTTAGCTGAGTATCTCACAGGATGGTGCTCTCATTTAAATAAACTCCAAAGAAATCTCATGCTTAGCTATGCTTATACCAGTCCATTTGAATGTCACAATGATTTTTAGCATCTCTCTAACTTCTGCAGGTCATGCTTAAAATATTATTATACTGCATACTTCTGCAGCACTGTCTAGGATATAACTATTTCTAAGAACTTACAAATATCTGAAAATCATTTATCACTCATAGTACTGCTGGTGAGAGAACTGGAAATTATGGCAGCTTGTGCAGACAGCTTCTTAGAAAATTTGCCTTAAACAATTGCTCTTTCATCAGCAACAGTTCCCTCACATTCTGTTCATGCAATATGAAGAAATCTTAGGTGATTTTTAGAAATACATTTTCATAAATACTCTCAAATACTGTTATCTGAACTACAACATGAAAGTAGCTGTTTTAAAGGAAATTTTTTGCTACAGTAAATCAGTTGTTATGCTTTTTCATATCAGCAACAAGAAAAATAGAATATAAAACCCAAAACTTGCTAGCATCACTTGACATTAACTACTGTCGTCCTATTAAAAGCTAACACTGTACACATTCTGGGTGTAAGCACACACTTTACATTTTAGAAAATAAAAATGTTTATACAATTACATGCATGCCATTAAAAACAAAACCGAGTTTCTTATCCATTAAAATATTTTGACTATTCTCCTCAAAAGCTTATTTTCTGCTAAAATTCTGCACTTGAAATTTTTGAGGTATATGCTGTGAATATCTCATCACCACCATTATCCACTTTATTTGCATTAACATAGCAAGTCTTTTTTCAATGTGCCCCATATTTGATTTTGCAGTTCATTAATAAGTTCTCAAGCAACAGGAGGGTATGAATTAATTACGTACACCTACGATGTGTATGTATTTTGGCAAGTATCTCTCTTATTTGAAAAAGGACCTTAAGCTGCCTCAGGAGGACTGTCTATATATAAAACATGTTAGACTCCTTCTTACTAGGTTTATCTCAGAAAAGCCCATCTCCATTTGTTTATGTTTCATGTCTCTATGTCTAAAATGTATAAAGGTCACCTGTTTCTCTTCTTCCGATGCTCTCTGTTGGAATTTTCTGATTCACTGCCACTGCTGGTGTTACAGCGAGACCGTGATCTGGTGAGGAAATAAGCAACATCTCAAGGTGAATTTATCCAGCAACATCTGAAGTACTGAAGTTCTAAATAAGGAATGAACAACACTGCAAAGACATTACTAGGAAAATCAGAGTTAAAATACTCTAGAGGGGCTTGTCTACACCCAGAAGTCATATTATCTTTTTCTCATTAGTTGGCTGGGAATAACTGCTTTGAAAGTAGTGGACCCAGAGTGCAGTATCAGGTGAGTACTATTTTCCTTTTGAATCATTGCACTGCATTTTTGCTTGTTTATTTTATTTTATTTTATCTCTCAGCATTCTTTGTGTATACGCCACAGTGGAATGTTTCTTTGAGGTGTGAAATATTTTGTCTTTAAACTGTATGCATTCTGGCTCTTTTCTTCTTGCATATTGTGGGTCACCCAACACCACAATAATTCTGGTTTTACAGGCAAACCAACATGCTCACCAGATCTGTCTTTTTCTGTTCACGTCAATTTCCATCTGCCTTCTAGTAAGTTTATATAATTTTCCAGTGTCAGGCAGTATGGGAGAAACATCACTAACACTGTGCATCTGCTGATCTTTATAAATACGGAGAGACTTTGGTGCACACATTGGCAGGTGTGTGTAGCAGCAGATCTTTGGGATGACCCAATGCACAGCTACAAAGATGGTGCATCATGTAAGGAAAAAGAAATAAAGCAGTTACTTCTGTAACACCTCTGACTGTAAAGCTTCAAGTGGTAAGGTGACATTTACAGCTCTGATTATTTATTACTGAAATAGACTGGTGGAATAGGCTGATGCTGAACTTCAAGAGAGAAGTGCTTGACCGGTACTGAGACCCTTAAATCCTTGATTGCACCAGTCAACATTTTGGAGCAGACAGACTAGCTGTCAGGGCTCTGGTCCTAGAATGCAGGACTCTGTTACAGTACTGCTGGGCTAGGTCCTAAAAAATGGTACTCTCATCAAAACCTGGTCTGGAACATTTTTTAGTGTGATGATGGTCTCTTATGCATCCAAAGAAAGACAGCCCAATTGATTAATGGGGAGAGTTGACCAATATGTTATGAGCTGTCCTAGAAGGATTTAGGATATCAGGAGTTAGAATCAGTGATGATTTTGCTGCAGTGGAAAACAGAAATTTTACTCTGAGGTCTCTGGGCATGAATAGAAGATATAATGAGATGACTCCTGATGCTACTGGCAGAGATACACACTTCCCTGTGCCTCCTGGCTTTTCTTTTGCTCTTTGATAAGCCACTTTCATAAGAGAACGGATTCGTTAAACTACACCTTAAACAGGCTGAGAAGTGAAGGCATCATATTAGTGTAGGTAACAGGCAAGAGGAAGCATTTCATGACAAGGTTGGAGGCTACTGACAAGCACCTGCTCACTGCACGTTCTAATGGTCTGGGGAGAGGAGCCCAGTCAGGATGACAGCAAATGAGAGAGACTTCCTTGGGAACAGAATAAGAATAGCTGTAGCACAGACCTCCCCTAAATGTCCTATCTGGTCAGGGGCACATCACTCTACCCTCTGTCTCTGAAACTAGGACATTGTTATAGATATTGTTCTGACACAGTTGAAAGTCTCATTAATTTGCCCATAATACTAGTGAATTACGGTTGGTTTTATCAAATTGTTGTGTCATTAAATGCCTCAGGGTCTATGGACTCTGGTCTCTCCACTCTCCCAAACTAGGAAAACATTAGCTCAAGTAGCTCCCATTCAACCAGAAATGTTTTAGAGTGATAGACAACCAAAGCCTAGGGAAATCAGTTCAACCCAGCTTGTCTGTAGGGAATAGGCTTGGAAAAGTGACATTTCCCCAGAGGAGAAGCAGAAACCTCTCCCCATGCCCAAATTTCATGGCTTATAATGTAAAGCCATTTAGTGGCTTAAGATAGCCAGTTTCCCAGGTAAAAATACACATTTCTGGGTAAAGCTGAAAGAGCAGACCAGAAAGATGCATGTTACTACAGAAAAATGTAACCCCAAAGGAAGAAGGATGATTAAAAGATGGTGTCCAAAAGATATTGGCTCAAGCATATTCAGACAGCTAAGAGCAGTAAATGCCCCAGAATTGCAGCAGACCTTACACGCCCAAAATTATGCCTTCCCCTCTCCTAAATCTTATCAGCTGTTTAATAAATATTCCACTAACCTTGAGTCTCAACATTACTAGGTCATCCAAGCAACACTGTTCTTTCACACTTCCAGGTCACTGGAGCAACTCTGTTCTTTTACCTTTCTCAGAATTTCAAGTATTTTCTTACTCTGATTTAGCAATTAATCCTATAAGCTATGAAGGCAGCAAAAAACACACTGTGGCAGGAGAAGTGCAAGATAAAACACCCTATTTGCTCAAATTCAAGATAAGCTTTTCAGGAATGGAAATCTGATCCACCTTTTGGATACTGCACATCAAATTACCTTGTATTCCCTGTCAGGAAATCACTTGCAGATAGACAGCAGGGCTGCTGAGCTGTCAGCTGAGCGGCAGCTGCTCATGCTGGCTGTCAGAATATTATCTTTCACTGAATATTAAACATCAGCTTTTACTGAACTGAATAAAACACAAAAAATGGAAACAAAGGTGGTTTCCTAAGTAAGGTGCAAGAATGCATGAGATCATCCTGATCTCTAACAATTACAAAGCACCCTTCAACCTTCTCTCTTGCTTTCTTGGTTATGCAATATGTTTGATATTTTGCAGGTGGTATATCTATATGGTCTGACACAAGGAGCAAGAAAGAAGAAGGCATAGTCAATTTGGCAAGTGGGACAGAACAAATACAGCCCAGGAAGGGGGTGGGGTGGTTTTCAGGATTTGGTATTTCAGAGAAACAGTTGACAGAGAAGGCTCATATATTCTGGTGCAGTCCTTTTCTGATTAAAAAGCAAGAAAAGTAGCAAGATTGTGAGAAAGTGGAGACGACCTATTACAATATACAATAACTAACCTGGACATTTGTAATGTAATACAGCAGGTACAGCCTTCAGGAAGGGTCCCTTCCGAGCACTGGGGCTTACCAACTGCGAT
The DNA here is from genome assembly GCF_949628215.1 of Phalacrocorax aristotelis. Classification (NCBI taxonomy): domain Eukaryota; kingdom Metazoa; phylum Chordata; class Aves; order Suliformes; family Phalacrocoracidae; genus Phalacrocorax; species Phalacrocorax aristotelis. The sequence continues at coordinate 20,288,662 of NC_134311.1, read as the reverse complement.
GCCTAACTAAACCCTCTCAGTTTTATGTGCTGAACATTCACCATGGAAGCTTGTAATGGTAACACTTCCAGAAAAATAATCTGTTATAATAGGCGCAAAGTACATGAGCACTTTCCCTGACTTCCTGTGATTGTTCCTGAGATGTTTGTATCTCTGCCAGAGCTCCTTTCCCCTGCTGCAGCAGTGAATCAGATCCTGGGAGTGCCTCCTCTCCTTTGCAGGCTTCAAGAGGCTCTGACATCAAAATGCACTGCACTGTCTCCTTTTTCCAGCATCCAGGGCAGGAACACAGGAGCAAGGAGAAGCACAGCACATAGTCAGGGCAGGCAGATGTGGCACTAGATAACTCCAGATGCAAAAATGTGTCAAAAGCTGAACCTCTTGCAGGGCACACCCAAATTCACACCAGCAGTTTTTGGAAATGTGACAACTAGTCAAGACTGCACAGGAAAAAAAATAAGAAGCTTAAGAAAAAATTCAGCAAAAAATGTGCAAGACAGTGAGAAGATCATAAGAGTTGCGTATGCCTCTGCACCTACCTTTTGCAGGACAATTAATCTCAAATGATAGTACACTTGCTTTCAAAACAGATTAATTAAAAGTGGACTGGGAGGCTGCAGAAATCAAAATAAAATCTGCAGATGCAAAATCCAAAAGCTAAAACTTCTGCAATCGACTTTCAAATTGCAGACAAGCGTTTAGTAAACTTCCACAAACTGCTTCCAGCTTGGCACAGTAACAATGTGCAAGGCAGCTTGTAGTAATCTGTGCTGTCATGAGGTTATGCTGCAGTGCGTTTTAGCAAAAGTACGATATGAAAGAAAAAAGTAGATGGGTGGAACATAACAAGCCTTCTAAACATTTAAGAAGATGGGGGAAGGAAGGAAGGGAGGGGATGCAGGGAAATAAAAATATGATCAGCACTTCTGCTATCATTTCATGGTGGCTATAGATTATATATTTACCTTCTCCTTTGCTTTAAATCTGAATCTTCGCCACTGTTTTGATTTTTCCTGTGACATTAAGGAAGTTTTAATGAAATACCATTGGGTCACTTAACACAAATACACAAAAACTCCCATCTTTAAAAGAAAAACAAACACAAAACAAAATAACTTTCCAGAGGGTTTTTTTCAATATAATTTAAGGCAGAGAAAAAAGAGCACGTGCTTGTTTCAAATTTTCCTCTACAATACAAAAGGACATCTCTACAATAAGTTGCAAAGGCATGATCCCATTCAAGCTCTCATTGCAAGTCCCTGACTTGCAAGGTTCAGCACGGTATGCTAGCCTTTAGAGCTTCCTACTGTTTTCAGCATAGCAAAGCCTGATGTTTTCCTCTTAATTCCCATAAAGAGTGCATAAACAACATGGCTATTGTTATTCAACAGCTGAAAAAGGGAAGTGCATGAACAAAACCAAGATTCAGGAAGATATAATTAGGTTACAATCTACCTACTATTGTCAGTCTTCACAGTCTCATACATGAGATAAGACTTTTAAAAACATTTTGTTGGTGTGGTGGCCCAAGGGAAAACTTGCTATTGGCATGACCACCTGTCCATGGAGTAAATCAGCTAAATGCAAATCTCAGATGATAAACACTTTGCACCTCAAAAAATTTCATACTGCATAGTGCACAAAAACTGTTCTTTTCTTGGTACACATCTCTACTCCTTTAATTTTACAGAGCCCAGTAAGTCGTCCTGACAACTAAGCTAGCTATGAGTCAGAAAACCCATTCAGGAAACACGTTGCTATTAACACTTACAAAGGCTCTATCCAACACGTAAATCAAGATAACTCTATTCACTCAGAGAGAGCTATGCTGATTTACTTTAATTCAGGCACGAGGTCACTAAGTATGCACCATGGGTGAGTTCTGTCACTCCTGTTCTAGACAGCTAATAACAGATAAAAGGTCTGGAGCAGCTCACAAACCTGACAAATACAAAAGCTCCACATCAAACTACACTTCCTCATAGAGATAGCTGCATCGTCAGAGATTCCTTTGCAAACACTGGCTTTGAAAGCCAAACACTTCAGAGATGTCAGAAGGAGATGTAACTCCAAAGTGCTGGCTTGTAAGGTAGCCCTAGAAGGCTGCTATGAATATGGCACAGTGGCTATGCTTGTCTACACTTCACAGCACATCACATCGCTAAAGGTACCTTAGTGATGAAAGCAGCTTCTCAGCGGGACAAATCATCCCAGGTGACATATTGTCTCTCAAAACTGTATCACTTGAGAGCTGTCCCTGTAATTTGCATTTTGGACATACTCCAGGACACACAGCACAGAATCTCCGTACATTTAATTTTACTTCTCTAAGTTACTCAATTCAGCACACACCCATTAAAAACACATTAAGAATCTCATAGTTTTATTTTTGCTGGCATCCTCTCTAATGTAAAGTAATTCACACATGGGACTGTTGAAGACAGCTTTATGGCTCATCCGTTTAATCTTTGTTGCACTTGAAGAAAAGCAATGTACTTAAAATACCGCTCTGTATTAGAAGCTCATTGTCAAGCAAGCAACATGCATCAATCTTTTCCTTCACAAGGGAAAAACAGCTGCCGCAACTGAAAAGACCTTGCACATGCCAATAATGCAATTTCTCATATATTTAGCATCATTTTCCTAGCACCCAGAACAGCACACAAGGAAAAACCTGACCAAAGCTTCCTTTCCAAAAGCAGATCGGGTATTCTTGCTCAGGTTTTTTTGTTTGTTTTGTTTTGGTGGGGTTTTTTTACTAACAACTGGTCCCTAGAGTACTCCTTTTCCCAGAGCCCAGCTGTGTCTCTGAGAGCCTTTACTGAACACAGAGAGCATGCAGGGCCTCAAGCTTTCTACTGTGAGAAGCTAACAGCAATTAACCCCAGGGCTCTTACCTCCTCCGGAATGGCTGCCCAGATTCATTCTCGCTGCCACCTGATGGGTTCCGTCGCCGAGAGTAAGGAAACTTCGGTGATTTATTGCGGTCACTGGGAGAATTATATAGCCCACTAGGGTTAAAAAGGAAGAGCAAACAGTCAGCTTAAACACTTCCAGGAAAATTAGGCCAGCTAACTGAGATTCAGCCTACAAAAACGAGAAGGCTCACATATACACTTACATATGTATTCAGCTGTACGTGTGTGTGTGTGTGCTATGTAAACACAGATGGTATTGCTTGCCAGCAATAAATTTTTTACACTGAACCTTGAAAATGTAGGAGACGTCTTAGCATTGCCAAGCCAACAGCAGTAAGCTTACAAAAGGTAGAACCACCTAAATACATATTCTTTTAGAATAATAAAATTTCTCTGCTTTAGTATGAGTTATCCAACCCAGAGCTAGGCATTCAAATGCACCTCTATTCTTTATCTTTTCTGTGGATATAGGTATAAAAACAGTGTTTCTGTCTTGATATGTGTCTTCATCACAGAGCTACTGCTTGGGACAGTGAAACAATTAGTTCCAGCTCCCTGCAGTTCATCCACACAACCCTCTGCCGACGGTCTGCCGGTGTTTCAAACTTCAGGTTATGCACTTAAGCCTGGGTGGGGCCCAATGAGTTGGGTTATTACCCAAATTCAATGTAAACTATCAGATGCCTGTATAGATTATCCTGTGATACCTTCCTACAGAAGTGTAAGGACCTATTCCAACAGTGTAACAGAGCCTGCGATGGAGTACATATCGCTCTAAGGTGGTCTACTGATGCCCCATGACTTTTTTGAGGATGGATGTTAAACTCAAACACACACCTTCATCTAACATTAGCCCGTTTCACAGCTTGTGGTAATCATGATATTCTCACCAACTGGCACTTAAGGTATTTCCTTTTGCTTTCCTAAAACCCTTGGCCTTCAAACTGGATACTTTCTTGTTCACTTGCTTCTACAGACTGCTGATTACAGCACTGCTCTGCACTGTTGAAAAGCTGCCACAGTTCATCTCAATGAGAATTACTGTTAGAAACTGTGAAAGCCTCTGTGCAGCATACAGTCTGCTCATGTGTCTAAAACTGCATAGTCCTTCAGAACAGACAGACCTGCAAAAACTCAATCCTGCCATTCTTTGGCTCCTGGGAGATCAAACTTCCTACTACTCTGACAGCAATTTTAACACCAGAACTGACACTACTTCATTAAAACTCACAAATAAACATCTGTCATAGCAAAAGAATATTTGTACATTGCCTTGTCCTTACTCTGAAAACTTATGTTTACAGAGGAGCACACGGGGTAAATCATCGTGGTGCCCCAAAAGGCACACCATGAATAGATCTGAATCATCACAGAAAAGCAGGACCATACTGGATTACACTTAATGTGCCATCTAGTTCACGGCCTGTTTCCATCAGTGGCTGTAAGCAACCACTTAGAGGAAGCAAGAAGTTGAATACGTATGACAGCATCCAAGTACTCTCTCAGCCTCACAGTATTCTGAGTCCAGGGGACTTACTGTGCCAGCTGCTATACCTCTGTCTTCAGAATTCCTTGAGGAGCTCTCTTCTGTGACTCACCCAGCTTCTCCCAGGAATCCACTAACTTCCAGCAACCCTTCTAAAGGAGGACCACGGGTCTCCTACTCATGGTGAGTCACTACTCGCTGCCTTTCTCAACACTTTTAAACCACCTCCAATAGCTTCATCTGAAGATCCCAAGTTCTTATGCTGGAAAAATAGAATCCTGATCTCCTTCTCCTTTCTCTGTACTACTTATTATTTTCTAGACCACATCCTCTGAAATTATCTCTTTTCCAGACTAAAGAAAGAGTCCTGCCTGGCTTATGCTCCTTGTACAGATTTCCTGCACAGCCAGCCACACGTTTGATTACCCTTGCTGCCCCTCTCAAAGACTTTTCCTCTTCCTGAGAAAAGGACATCAGAACTACACTCAATTCATGTGATTCACAAATTTATGTCATGGCATAATACTGTTCTCTTGCTTTCCTAATAATTCGTAATTGTTTTTCTGACTGCTGCATAGTTGATCTTTTCACAAAGTTATCCATCATAACTCTACAGGACCTCATCTTAGTCAGAAATCTAGGGTTATTTTTTTGCCCCATGTGCTTCTCTATACTTAATGACTCAACATCATTCACCATCTAGTGACTCATCACTCATACTTTAGGGGTCTTTCTGCCACTCTTAACAGACAACTTTCACTCTCACTATCCTGAAGAATTCTGTCCCATTACCAAACCTTATCAAGCCCTTTTCTAGGTCTTTGACAAATATCCTTAGTAGCAGAGGTCTATAAACAGATCTCTGTGGAAAGCGACAGATGACTCTCATCCACTGACCAGTTCCTCCTACACCCACTTTCCTGATTCTTCACAGATTATTTATCCATGATAGGACCTATCTTCTTATATGCAATACAGATTTATTGTGACCCTGTTAATACATTAATATATTACATCAATATCCTTCAACCTACTGCCATGGCATGATATTTATCATTGCACAATACCTAGGACATCATGCCTCGCCTTACCTCTGTGGGCCATTTTCCTCCCACGGTGCGCTTGTTTTACTTCTTTGGGTTTCTGGACTGTTTTCATTTTTCATCTTTTTAAAGCTAAATAAAAGTACAGATATATATATATTTTTTTAAACCCATAGTATACAGATCACATGTTCTCTCCCCCTGACCTCTTAAAAACTAATCTTAAAGGCATATAGTCACTACAGCGACCCACCAGGCATATAGCTATTTGCCTGCTATGTGAAAGAGGGCAAACAGCTGCTATGTTGAAGAATCTCTCCTAGAAACAGAGACTGGAACAAAAAAAATCCAAGACTTGAAAATCAGCTCTACAAGCTCATAATTATGGCTGCACTGAGTCAGAAAAAAGGTCAATCTTGTCTCAGAGTAAATGAGAACAGATGCTTAGGCAAAATGTCTAACAATAGGGCACATATAAAATATATTCTCATAGTCTTCCACAATATTCAGTTAACAGATTATTGAACCAGAGGTTTTATCTGTTTCTTATTCTACACAGCTCTTGATGGAACTTTCTTCCATGGATTTACTTATCTTTTTTTAATTTTTGGCATATATAGTTCCTGGTAGCAGTATGCTCCAGTATTTAACTATGGCACATACAGTTATTTCATTTTGTCTCAAAACTTCCACCTGGTTCAGAGTTTCCATCCTGTCTTCTTCACTAGTTCTGTGCTTGTAGAAAGGAAAAAAAGCCCTATAAATGATGGTTCCGTAATCACAAACTCCACCCCATTATTTTCTTATACATTTTTAACAACTGTCTCATCTCTTTTCCAAATGAAAGAATCACAGACTATTTAATCTCTCCCAGTATAGGAGTCACCACATATCTCTGATTATCCTATCAAATTTTTCTACCATTTTTCCAGGTCTACAGTACCTTCTTTAAGATGTGAGCAACAAAGGCAGGGAAGATAACTATTCAAAACATGACAGACCACAGGTTCAGAGTAGCATACTCTTCTCATTTCTTCCCCAGTAACTCCTTATGTTTTGTTTTTGCTAGACACTGAGCATAGATCTGACAATGTGAAAGAGCTGTCTTCACTGACTGCTGTAAGGTAAAGTACCAGGACAGTCAAGATAGTCACCTGGCTTAAGAGATGTATCAGTGTTTGTAACCAGACTCCCACCACACCTGCAGGAGATGGGAGAAAAACAGCAGGATGCTGTAATTCTTCCTATTTCTACCATTCTCACAGTGTCAGGTTTTACACCTTCCAACCCATTAATGCTCCTAGATAGCCTGCTCATTCCACTACAAGTGTTGCAAGGTGGCTTCCAGCTAAAGCATGCTTTTGCACCCACCTTCTTGCCAGCAGCTGGTTATGCTTTTCCTGCATTATCATCCCTAGACCTTGCTTTCTACATGAGCAGGCTGTTCACCTGATACAGGACTTGATAGCCACATGGGTTTCCATTAAGTTCTTCGAGAAGTACAACTGACAGCAACCCACTACTAGCATTAATACCACATATCTTTCCAAAGCCCTACTTAAGCGGCAAAAAAAAAAAGCTTTACAGATGCTTACAGAGAGGAGGACATAAGCCAGAGTTCTTTGCCCAGAGCAGGAGGTGACAGACTTGGCTTTGTGAAGGAATCGTGGCTACTTAACTCACTAATCCACTTTTAGCCTCAGCCTGCGCTTACTGCAGGTCACTGAGTTAATAATTTAATTCTCACATAGTGAACAAAATCCAAAGCTACAGTAAGTCAGCAGGAAAAGAAATTAAATTACACTTTATCAGGTAAATAATTTTCTTAATACCGCACCCATTAATTATTGACTCATATGTGCATACAACCTATTCCCAGGCCTAAAAATACGTTCTTACTACAGACTAAGCAAGTAACTCAGGTAAATATGTTTCAGTCCTGTATTGCAAAAAGCAATTGTTTTTGCACAGCATAAACTACTGAACAATACTTAGATTGAAGTTGGACTTAAAGACATACATACAATGTTCTCAAATCTTAGAAGACAGAGAGAGAAATTATCCTGGGAGGAGAGTTCACTGCATCAGATTCCTAAGTCGTCATTCTTTCAGAGCAGCCACACACTTTACAGCTAGAGAGCTACAGCATGGCAGCTCTTCAGATACTGGTATTATCTCCAGGAATGCAGTTGCAAAAGGGTCTGAGTTTGTTCAAAGTGTTTGAAAAGGTTATGATCTGAATTTCATGTGAGGTTAGTGATGTTGGGGTTTTTTATGGTTTACCTTGAATTTATAACACTTATGCAGAAATGACCAACTGTATCTCTACAGTGAATGACATGTTAAACTTCGAAAACTCAGCTTGTAAGAGCTGCTGAAAGATGCTTTGCAAGCATGACTGACAATTAATGCCAGAATTACATAGGATCGAGTAAACTACCAAACTGTAAATGCTTCACAAAGTATGTGTGCTGCCTGTCACGCATACTAAGCCTGACAGACCTGTAAGGTGTTTTACATGTGCAGGCAGGGAGAGAAAAACAAATCATTTTCTAAATAGAGAGCATGGAAGAAAAACAACTTCCAACACTTTTTTGCTGTAAGTGACTAACACTGTTTGAAACCATGACTCAGTGAGAATCTGCCTGTGAACTGCTTTTAAACTGTCAAGGTAAGAAACTAAGCTCAGAACGTTAAAGCTGCCATGTTGAGAGCCCCTTATTTTGGTTCTTGCTCTACAACCTACCTATCCATTTCTTTTTAACAGTTCATTGCTAAAAATTTATATACAGCATTTGGAGCACAAACTGTAATGAAGGGTTCCTATCTCTTACCAATACAGTCATAATCTCACTATGGAATAAGGGTACTTCTTGCTTTGTACCCTTCTCTAACCTAGCCAATCACAGAATGACAGAACGGTTGAGGCTGGCAGGGATCTCTGGAGGTCACCTGGCCCAACCCCCTGCTCCAGCAAGGCCATCTATTGCCGGCTGCCCAGGACCGTACCCAGACAGCTCTTGAGCATCTACAAGGAGGGAGACTCCACCACTTCCCTGGGCAGCCTGTGCTACTGCTCAGTCACCGTCACAGTGAAAAAGTGTTTCCTGATGTCCAGAGGGAACCTCCTGTGTTTCAGTCTGTGCCTGTTGCTTCTGGTCCTGTCACTGGGAACCACTGAAAAAAGCCTGGCTCCATCCTCTTTGCACCTCCCTGCAGGTATTTATATACCTTTGTATTGTTTTCTGCTCAATGGCCTAGCTTCAGCATGACCGAGTGGCAAAATTATAAACTTTCTTTTAACCCATTATTAGTGTTATTTTATGAGGGCTAGAACATTTGAATCAATTCCTTCAAACTGAGGAAGCAATTAAACTCAGCTTTTTTTTTTTTTTTTGGGGGGGGGGGAGGCAACTGTTCTAAATACTAAGTAATAGGAAACAGTATCCACCAAGTATTTGCAGTAAATCTTTCAGACCCTTCTTCAGAAGTCAGTCTAGATACCCAGTATGCAAAGCCCACAGCTTCAATGGAGATAGAAGGCCATAGGCGCTCAGCTCAATAAAACCTGTCAGAGTTGCTGGGCATGCAGAGACAGACATTCAGGCAACTACGCAAAGAAGTTAGGTGCCGAGTTTTTGACTCATTGTGTTGCCAGATCACTCTTTTTTGATTCAGGCACCCAAATTCCACCTAAAATTAAGGGTGTGGATATAAATCCTTTTCTGAACCTGAGCCTCACCTCTTTCTCTCAAATATGCCTAATAGCTGGAAATGTACACTTCAGCACTGACAATTAAACAGAGCAGACCACGCAAGTCCAGAGGAGGCCTGGCAATTTACTGCTCCTAAGGATCAGGCACACACACTCATGAGTTTTGTTCTAGGTTTACCAGTGTAACAGGTAACGGAGTGCAAGATCAACAGCCCTGCTGGAAGACAGGCCATGCCCAGTTCTTCCGGGCCTACACACCCCAAGCAGACCTTGTCCTGTGCAGAGGCAGGAGACCCACGCCCTGAGGGCCCTGCCAGCCAGCCCACCACTCCCACGGACACATAGGACTTCACAGGACTATCGTGACCCCTTGGGTCATTATCTGTTTTTTTTTTTTCATATTTAAAACTAAGACTGTTTGCCTTCCCACTAACTTGTCACGATTTGTGTGTTTCCAAACTCTGTGTCACCTGGGACCCCGTTCCATGTTCCTCAGAAGATCACGGTGTGTTAAAATGAATTACTGGGCAACACTCTCTGACCTTTGTCAACAGAAGATCAGACGATCCTAAACTTAAGAGCAGGATAAACTGTTACTAATGGTTACTAAATGTGTTTATCTAATGCAAAATGCAATCTCTTAAAAGCTGGAAGGGAACTGCTGGTCTACGTACCTTTTCACAGGGGAAGGTGCAATAATTTTGGTAGTTCCTTCATTTTCCCCATTTGTTGTAATCTGGCTCATGTTCTTAGATCCTGAAAAAAAAAAAACACAAACAGAACAGTCCTGTAACATATATGCTTGCACACCTATTCAGAATAATGACCTACTGAACACAGTGCAGCATGAGAGAGAAAATGATACACAAGATATCTGGTCTACTTTCTAAGGGTGCATAAAGATCACACTTCTGTCTTATCCTTATTTCTAGTTATACCACATCACAAGGAAGTTTAACATGGGGACATTCATTAATCTTCCACATGAAACAGAGGAGTTCAAAGCTGTTTTTCTCACAGGGATACTATGACATTGCCACCAGAAGGGAATTCCCTGCTCAGTCACCAATGAAAAAAAAAGTGTGAGGGTATGAAAAACCTTGGGAATCTCCAGTGTCATAACTATGCCCTCTAAAACAATCATTAGATCAGATAGTAAAGCAAGTTGAATATGTTTGTTCTAAGAAACCATTTCGAATTGATGTAGCAACACAGTGCAACACAATGCTAACATACCCCAAGTTATGACTAAGAAAATAATAACTGTAAATCCATGGATTAGAAAACCAGTTATGTAAATAGAGAGCGACAATAAAGAGCTATACTCTGACAGAGACAGCTAAGTATCAGTTTCAATGAGTCAGAAACATTTGGCCAATATTTGAAAGTTATCTGCCTAGTTTCGAATTTTGTACCTAATACTCTTTCAACTTTGATCCTGCACTTTTCGCACTATTGGCGGTTAAGTCCCCGCCTGAGCTATGAAAAGGAACCTGAAGAAGCAGAAGGAACATGCACTTTTCCTTCTTTTTGAGCCCTCGTATAATAGACTTCAAAGAAACAAATTTGTGTATTCATGTTTTAGGAGCAGTCAGGACCAAGGGAATCTAAATGTTTCATACTGGTTTAATGTCAAAGTGGTGTGGTAAGATTATGCTCTACAGATGTATACAGCTCAGTATTATGAACAGAAAAACAACTGTTCTGTTCAGCTTGGTATGTAGTAATATATTAATCATCAAGATAGGTTTGTTCCTACTGGTGCTATCATTTAGCTTCCATGCTGTGCTATTAATATTAATCCATATTTTTTCTTCAGTTCACACATACTCTATCTAACTAGCAATTTCAGTCATTTCTTACAAAACCGCTACCTCCTCCAGAAACAGATATTAAGTAAAACAACAAAGCAACATCACTGATGATGCATATTCGGGTCTGGACATGTTCACTGAAGATAATGAAACAGAATGAAGCCTGTAAGCCTCCTAACAAGAAAATACTATGTCCTCTGGACACAAGCAACAGCATCACATTGTTGTTACTTACAGTGGTACAAACACAAAGCCTTTTTGTTTGGCTAAAACGAAAATGTAATGTCCTAAACTAAGGTGTGGTGAGATTTTCCATTATAAGCCTTCTCCACAATCTCAGAGAAAGAATTTCTCCACAATCTCCCTCAACTTTCCATACCACCTCTTTGACATAAGTCTCTGGACTCTCCTCCGCTTCAGCACAAACACTTGAGATATCCTAAGGCATCTTGCCTGGCCATCAGTTGCCTCTCCTACAGGTTAAATCTGCTAGCCTTCTGCAGATGCCTCACAGGCTGCTGAAAGACTCAAGTGGTATTAGTCACATTTGCTTAGGCAACTCAACCAAGCCATTTACATGTTTGACCTTACCACTTTTAATGATGTAGTTTACTCCTTTCCCTACTTAGTTTTTCAGACTAATGCCTGGCAGGGGAAGGGAGAAGCCTGGGTCATGTCTTGTACAATATTTGCTCCTTCAAGGGACTTTTTGCTGTTTATGCAAGCATAAGCACTAGGAAGAATCTGCAGTATTCTGAAGAAGGAAATGCAGAATGGGGACAGATTCACAGACAGAAAATAAAGTTCTGGCATTCTGAACAAATCCTCTATTTTACACAATAAGAGACAACCAACCCTCCAGACTCTCTGCAGCACTGCACATCTGCCCATACAGTCATCTTCTGTTTTCAAGAATGAAGCAATAGCTACATTACCACTATGACCTGCTTGGTAAAAAGACAGAATTACTGAATGAAAAACTTTCTTGAATTAATGTGCATGAGAAAATAATCAGAAATTTCCCTCTTTTAAGGAAGGTACCCGTAGTGAAATAAAAATGGAGTAGGTCAAATTGTTAAACTACAAGGATATCTCAGGGTTTCTGACCATATTTTTTTGCACGCAGATGTATTTAGCTTGCCTTTCCTAGGCCATCAAACATGTAAGGCAAAATAGCCCAGTATAGTAATTTGGCCCACAAAGTACTGAAATCAGCAAAGATACGACTTTCAAAAAAGGAAATAATTTCAGTACTTCACATATTACTGTGTAAGTGAAGTAGCTTCCAATTAGCCCCTCAGAGTGCTCATAACTTGATGGAGCAATAAGAATTCATGCTCCAAAACATGTCATAGCTATGAAACAACGGCTACAAAAAGAGCCAAGGGTCAAGTGCTATAAACTAATAGCCACCTGCAGAACTCATCCTTTGCTATGTTTGGCAATGGCCTTAGCATTCTGCAGACACCCAGTCATTTCTTGGTGTCAAGGGATGGCGGATTATGCAATGCAGAGTCAGTCCACCTGAGTGCAGAAAGTCTGTGGTGCCTTTGCAACTCCCTGAGCGCCCTGTAAAAAGGCCAGTGCTGCAGAGCCTACATGGGGCACCTTAGCTTTTGGAGCAGCCAGTACTAGTACTAGTACTAGTGAATTTTCACTGTTGAGTTCCCTGGTTACCACTCTATTTTAACAAGTACTTAGTTGAGGGAAAACCAAAGAAAAGACAGCATACCAGTGGTTATCACACAGAGGCAGAATCCACCCAGAAATACAAAACAGATTTCTACTGAGCCAAGACCTCATATTAGCCGTGTTTGACTCCACCACTGCCCACAATGAGGACCTTTGCTTTGCTTTTTTTAAAAAAAACTCTTGCTGTACAATTCTTTTGTACAAATAACTAGCTTAATCAGGTGCTTTCTGTCCACACTTACAGAAACTGTAGTAATTGTCTTTAAGTATGTTCCACCTCATGTATCTTTTACTAACTACAGTACTGTTCTACCAATGTACCCCTCTGTATGATACACCATCCCTAATATACAATAATAGACTCCAGAAAAACTGTCCAAACACTAACCCCATTGCCATAACTTATCTATACCACTGTTTCTTGCATGCCAATGGAATAGGCCTCTCAAAAATACCTTAGTCAGAAATCTTGAACATCTGACTTTTAGCAGGTTCTCCTGGTTGTTTACCTTTTGCCAGATAAGTTACTGTCAGCAATTATCGCACTGAACTTGTCCAATAAGGTCAATGCATACACTTTGATTCCCTTTTACAGCCATCTTGATGTGATTTGTGCATTCAATTTAAATAGGCAACTGCATTTTTAAAACTCAAATGTCCAAAACCTCAGAAGCCTGGCAAGCTAATTAGATTGTCATGCCTGTTTCTTATCAACTAAAGCCATTTCACTGACATTATCTGGAAGTAGTGTTTGTATTTATATCTATTAATGAGAGCAGAATAGAGTGTGATCAAAAGGAAAACATGCAGCAAGAGCTCACGCTTTGCACTGTGTGTTACTAAGAGCCTGTAAAAATGAATGGACTTCTGTATGTCTACACTAGCACAGCCTACTTTGTGATAATGTTTATTTTCCAAACTGGTTTCCAAACCTGTAGCCTCAAGGTTTTGTGCATCTCACACCACATGCATGAAATGCAGATATGGTCACATCCATCCTGTTACAAACCTATAACTTAAAATAAACTTTAAAGTGTAAAGCTCAAAGTAAATAAGTAAGTCAATAGATAAAATTACCCCAAGATTAATTTTCTAAAATTTAACTCTCAAACCCAATCTCACAACTTTCTGGGAAAAGATTTATGACTTTGAATGCACCAGACCAACAGTTCTAGCTACCATCACTGAGGAACTTAGTCAAGGCAGGGACTATGACTGCCTGTGACTGCTTAGGGACTATTATAATACAGACAGTACTGTAATTGCAATACCCATTCCCAATTCTCCACCTGGCCTTCAAATCAGAATGGCAGCACTTACTTCACACTACTTTATAAAACTACCCAGCGTGCAAGGCAGGGACAACTCAAGCCCTTCAGCTACCAAACAACAACGCCCAAGCCATGTGTCTTCCACTGCTCAGTGAACTCAGACCTCCAGCAACAGGTCTGGTTACATCAATGTTTGTCCAGAGAGGACGCTCCCAAGGAGCTTGTCGCGTGCAGCATTCAGCCAAGGATAATGAATGCTTTCACTCTACGCACTGTTGCGAAAGCCGAACATTATCGGTCTTGCCCTAGAAGGGTGAGACAGAATAATGAGAGATTTTGTTCCATGTTTGAGTTTATGATTTGCAACCATAACAAAATGCAACTGTAACTCTCTCTCAGCTGAAAGGAAACAGGGAGAATAAGCAAACAAAACAAGCTACGCATATCCCATACGTAAGACTTTACAGAACAAAAAACCCTTCTCCAACAGAACACCAACTTGAACGCCATCCAAACACGCACACACAAAAAATGCACTAACATAAAAACATTGATTGCATAGCCATTGAAGTTTCCTGGTCTGATTTTTTCCACTAACCCCAGAAGAACTCTGATACGAAACATATTAAGCAAGTGACAAAAGGGAGGATACTACATTTTAAACCACTGTAATCTGGATTCTATGAAAATGATCTGCCATGCTAAAGCCAAACTGTCTTCACTGTCTATCCTATCAGGGGAATCAATCAAGGGCAGTGGCTTTTATACACGAAAGCTAGTTTCTCTCTGTTCACAGTATCATCTCCTTCAATCCCTCTCTTAAAGCACACATATTTTTACTGAAAACATAAAAGTAAATATTCTCTATCATTTTCTTGGCACCTACTCCAACTCTTAACCCAGAGTTCATCTAGTGGCTGCAGTCCTAGTGACTTTAGCATACTTTAATAGACCAATGAGACAAAGAAACACTGTTAGTCGCCCAGTCTCCAAAAGATAGCTAAGCTCTACCTTCAGGTGACAGAAAAAAAAAATAGAACACACGCACTATGTAACCACAAATAACTCCAGAACATGTATACAAAAAGAAGGAACAAGGGAAAACATTCTAATGAGATGCCAGAGGTTAGAGGCTTTAAGACTTCATACATACCTCTACAATGGAGGCAATGCAGACTGCACATGCTACAGCCAGGCATTTGTAACTACTGGTTCATCTAATTGCCCCCCAAACGACTGTATCAACTGTTAAAAAAACCAAAATAAACCCAAAATGGCTAACTGAACTAGCTGCAGAAAGGAAGCTTTTCTTAAGAAAAGGGAAAAAAGTAAAGAAGCAGGTGAGGAAAGATGCTGAACTTGGAGAAGGTGGAAGGATGATACTGCTTAAGAACTGTTTCTAAGTTGCTACTGGGTTTGAGGAGAATAGATGGAACTCCGATTTTCATTCCAAAAAGCTAAATTAAAAGCCATGTCCAGCTGGATCCTAATTTAACTGGCATTTGGCAGAAAATGCCTTATGAAATATGTAATACATGCAAATTAAAATCACCCTGTTTAAAATGTTGAACAAGGTATGTTTAATCTTACTACACCATACTAGAAACATAAAACTGAGAACAAAGGACTCACCATCAATGCATAAACTCATTATGTAAAAGGAATACTTATTTTAAGAAGAAATGTACTATTCTTTCAAACATTTCAGTCAGGGAAAGCTTTAAGTAACTCCAAACGGTTTACACCACCAGGCTCATTTCTGAGATAAAAACTATTCTGTAAAAGTAAAATCTACACTGGATTAGTATTTTTAAACAACTGACACTTAAAAAAAAAAAATCAAACAGACTTGATTTATTGTGTGACATGGACTTTGCTATATCCAAGAACCAGTTTAAGTAAAAAGGGGTGGATTTACCCAAATGACATAGAACAGACTGTCACATGGTGTCTGACACATGAAGAAGCAGCTACTAGTCTGCCTTCAGCATCTGAAATCCCATTTAAATGGAGAAAGAGTACTAGATGTTTATCACTGTGAATACCCAAATCCAAAATGAAAAAATAAAGAGTAAAAAAATATGCTCATTTATCAGGAAAGATGGAATTTGAATGACATAGCTCTCTTCCTTTAGCCCATATTTTAAGTGGGAACTGAAACAAATTAATTTAAATTAACAATCATTTGAGGTAATACATCTACCCCAATGGAAAATGGCTGCACACTTGGAACACATGGGTAATCAATTAAGCAGCATCAAAAGCAAAAGAACTCAGGTGGGGGATACAGATTACATAAATACATATGAGTAAGATGGTAATAAAGCAGCCTTTTTATTTTAAAGTAAAACAAAGTGTTTAAATCCACCAAAAAAACCAAAGATGTATTGCCCAGAGAATTCTGCATCATATTACCTCAGCAGAACAGGCCATGGGAAGGTTTCACAATTTCCTCACAATTCCAGTCAAAGAGACCAAAAATTATCAACAAGCACAACATGCACACCCTTGCTGCAATATAGACTGACTTTCACTGCCTGCACTAAGGCAAACATTATTTTCAACTAAGGGCTGAGTTTCAGTTGCCTCTGAAGAGCCACACAGTTTCTGTGCAACTGAACTGGGGACTAATGAGGTGGGAAATGCTGTTCATCTTGAGCTACCACCCTAAGAACAGGACAACCCAGCTGAACAAAAGTCTAAGTCACTGCTAGGTTCAAGGGTAAACAACTTCTCGGCCTCTTAAGCACCCATTGGCAACTGCAGACACAACAAAAAGGTATCATAACCAGAAAGCAAACCAATCCTTCTCTTCTTACACTTAACTATATAAAATAAAATAAAACTTAAAAATCATCTGTTGTAAACTGCTTGTATTTTCCAAGTGCAGTACTTTTAAATACATTACACTTCAAGGCTGACTGCAGCTAAAAGGCAGAACACACCAGTTTTGTTTCTGAGTCAAAAGACGGCATCCAGAATAAACATGGGAGGTTTCCAGATGTACATACCTGCTCTCTTTTTAAAAATTGTGACTCTCAAAAGTTTTTAATGCTGTGCTAACCCGTGATAAAGAGAAATTTTGCTTACATTTTAAAGCCCAGACAAGTTTCTTCTCAAACTGCTAACACATACATATATACTTAACTCCATGCATGAGTTCCATTGAAATCTGTGTGACTGCTGTCATAGATGAAGCTAAGCATACACATGTAATCACATGTAGAACTGGAGCTTGACACTAGAAAAGCTTTCTGCCTCTATTACTAAATTTCAGGAAACATCCATTATTCTGGGCATGACTCCTGTGATCTGTACTTAATCCTATACATTTCCTCTAACACCTGTAAAAACTTCCAACCTCCCCTGACATCTTCAGCATGCAGAATAGATTTCCAGCTCACACATCTGAAGCATGTTAAAATTGCAGAGGTCATGGCACTAACTTCTGTTCCACTTAATATCAAAATAAAGGGATAGTGCCCTTAAACTGGTAAGAGTATATACAAGAGAGACACCTTGGGTCAAGCAGCTGGAACAATGGGATGCCAACCAAGACACACAGGTAGAGAGAGACAGAAATACTGAAACACCCCCCCCGCCAAGTTCTCACCGCCTGTTTTCAAACTTCCCTTTCATACATTACATTAGACCTACAAACATGGTGTTTTATCATGTTTGAGCCATACCATCTCTTTTACTTTTATCCACATAGCTGGAGTTTTTCGATCCAGTTAACTTAGGTATAAATACTGAATCTATTCTGAGAGATCCGTGAGGACACTGCAGCAACTCTGAGTTGCTTCTTGAAAATTAAATGAACAGAAGAACAAAGAAGACATCTCTCCACAGGCCCAGCAGAGAAGGACTTACCGGTCTGTTGTGTTCTTTTGGGGTAAGTCTTGCTGCGGCTTCTTTCAATGGACTGGTCAGGCCGTGGGAGCTGCACAGAAGGGTCTCTGGTCATTTGCAAAGATGTCCTGCCACTTGAAAACACAAGAAAATAATGGAAGAACACTTGTAAAAACTGATCAAAGAAACAGAGGATCTTCAGATTGAAAAAATCCATGGTGTTTGGGCAGCATCTTTTGTTAGCTATTCACCTCTCACCCCAGATCTGGTTCTCCTGCAGAGTAGCACTACACTGACTTTTGCTTTGAATCAGTCATTGGCAGAATCATCAACAGATTGTGCCAATCTCTTCTATATCGGGCATTTTCAGGAGGAGCTATGCAACTAAAGCAAAATAATAGTTTATTAGGAACAGGCTAAGATAGTGTGACCTTTTGTAACCTCAAATGTATTCTACTGTAAGAATTTCTTAAATAATTTGATTACTTCCACAATTCTTTCTGTAAGTTTTTATCTCAGGAAAACACATATTTAACATTGTTCAGTCCCAGTCAGTAAGCGCCTACTTCTCTGCCATGTGGAATAACAACCTAAAGGGCATGGAAAACTCCATGCAAAGCAAACTGTAATAAAGTACTCTCCCTAGCACAGGCCCAAATGATAGTAAATTGAGTAGAAGTCCTAATTCCCATTTACAGTGAGGCTCTTCATTGCACAATTTAAATAATTTATTAAGTTTAAATAAATTCTTTTACACTCATTTGAATGTTCCTCTCCATGTGACTAAGCAGAATAAAATGTTCATAACAAAAATGTAAAATAGGCCTCATATTCCTCCCCAAAACTCCGTGCTTGTTTCTGGAAACTTACTACACAAGAGAAGTAATTGGGTAGTATTCACTCTCAGTTGCTTAAACACCTGCAGTTTGACGACTTAGAAGTAAACAGGTATCATACTAGCAAGTGCCACGCAACTATACAGGCATTGCATATGCAGACTTTCTGAATTACGTGAACAGACTCCACCAGGATGATTGCATTTTTACCAATAGTACCACAGGGGTAGTCAGCACTGCAGAATTTTTATCTTCTCAAAATTTGTAAAAGAATTAAAGAACACAACCCCCCCAAATTCTAAAATTACAACACAGTAATGCTGTTTTCTGATATTCAGTTTAATGTTTCATTTGCTCCCACGTTAGCCAGAAAACACTTCTACTCAACTTTTAAGTTCAGCAACCATGCCAGTCTTGCAAATTCAGAAGCAGTTTTAACAAAACATCTGGGGATAAGACCTTTCCACTCATGCTAACACCTCCACATATTAGCCAAAGCATCTGATCTTAAGACAAGGAAATTGCTTTCCCAAAAACTGTCTGCCACGTGATGAGAAGTACCTACAAGATTTAAAAAAAAAAAAAAAGAAAAAGAAAAAAAAGCCAAAAGATATTATGCTCCCCTTACATTCACAGTCAAACAGTGGGATTATGGTTTCTGCTTTGAGGTAATCATGTATAGAGATACACAACACTGTCACTGCTTTTGGTGCTACGACCGGAACCAAAGGCAAAGAGGGAAGACAATCAAAGCTGATGGATATGCAGATTCTTGAAGCACACGAAAATGCTGTTACTGCTGCTCTGAATTCCAAGGTGAGAGTTAACACATGAAACACCAGTTGATTATCACTATTTATCATTAACATTGTATAATCAACTAGACATCACAACACACATTTACCAGAACATCTGCTCAGGTCAGGGGGAGCCCTCAAGAATCCCTGCAGCAAAACAGGGAGCAATTCATACTAGAAGGGAAATATATACTTTGAAGTGTTCTAGACAAAACTAACATGATAATCACAGCTGTCAGTAATGACCATCATCCCAACATCGCAATCCATATCACAGGTAACTCCTGAAACTCCTTAAAAAAGGAAGACAAACTTAATGCAGCACCAGCAGGAATAACTCAAATCTAGTAAACTGCTTCATGGTATTTTTTTTTAAATTGACAGAAAGGTCCTGGTAAGAAGAAAGCTTCCTTTGCCCCAACACCAGTACCCTGCTCCAATCTGCAGAAATGGCCCAGCAAAGGAAACTCATCCACAATACTCTGGCAAGAATCCCCTGAACTGCTATCCAGTTTCACAGATGGGGTTATATGAGTCAGGATCCAACAAGAAACCCTAAAGGCAGTATAATCATTCCCCTATTATCTACAGCAAAATGAAGCTGAATCATGCCAGATAATATGATAACCCAAATAATCTGGATTATTATGAAATACTTCGAAGAACATGGGACAGAAACACACCAGTGATCCTGGCTGGAGACAGTCGAGATTCAGTCACATGAGCTCAGGCTCAGCACTGGCATAGTCATCTCTCCATCAGTAATGCCTCCCTTACAAGCAAGATCTTACATCCAAAGGTAACAGACAGTTGACTATGAATTCTGATTGACTGATGACAAGTGTAATAGAGATACTATTACATGCTGCTACTAGTATCTGTCACCGATACTAACTCCAATGCAGGAGCTGCTACAGAATTTGGGGGTTATGGTTTTCTTGTTTTTAGAGAAGTCTTCCTAAGAGGCAGTGACGAAGAACTGCCTAACTAACAACTGTCAGCCTTACCCATTATGATCCATGTATTTCTTGTGTGATGGTGGAAATATAGACAGGAAGGGCAGACAGAGAGACAAGCAAAAAAAAAAACCTGAACAAACCTGGTATATTTGCAGGCCATGGAAAAAAACCTATAAAATTTGCCATTATAGGAAATACGTAGTTTTTAGTAGAAACTGTATATTTATATAGATGTATATATTATAGATATATATATTCTATATCTAGATCTAATATATAGATTTCTATATATAAAATACATATAGATCTATCTATATATAGATCTGGAATTATATCTATATTCTAGATATAGAATATAACCATATAGTTATAGCTATATAGAAATAAAGAATTACATAAAGAATTTACTAAATACAGTGGCTTTTCACCCAGCAGCTTCAGAATAGCTACAAAAGATTAAAAACTATTTTTATCCCCACTTGACCAAGAGGGAAAATGAAATTGGAAAAGGAAAGGGGCCTGGTTTTCAGATGTGGTTTTGATTTGCAGTTTTCCCCTCTCCCTTTCGGGTTCACTGAATATGCAACTCTAAAGCAATTGTAAATTCAGACAATTAATTATTTAGCCTAAAATTTTTCAGTCAACATGACAGAATTGGATTTAAAACAGTGGTCGCCAATTGCCAAATCAAGTGCCTTACTCACTCAACAAAGACCCTGTCATTTAAACAGACTTAAAAATACAATGTCCTAACAAAACTTAGGAAAAATATTGGGTTTCTGACATCTTACAATTTTAACTACATCTATATTCTGTTAGTCCTTTGTGGCACAGCAGCTAGAGGATCTTAAGCCCACTGTCACGGCCACATCTTCCTCTGTATCACAGTACTAACCGCCCCTTATGTCACACTGCCTACTTCATTAACTGAAGGTAAAATTGAGACTAAGTGCACCGTATACACCTTTAGCCTGAAGTTTACTGCACCTCTCAAGGCTTGCAGCCTTGAATGCTTATCCAATTTTGCCAGCTATTCCAATTAGAAAAGATACCCCCATCTCCATTCAGATCTGCCCTCATTTTTATTTTTAAATCGATAGCACTGCACCAGCAGTACTGCTACAGGATTAGCTCAATTGCAGCTGTGAAGAAGGCCACCACAGTTACAGACTTTATACACTTCTCTGCACCAGCCCTTTGCTAATTCCCTGAAGAAAGGCAGCAGCCAACATGCCTCCTCGTTTTGATATTCCCCAGTTGTCAGGAAAAACCCTTTAAGACATAAACATAATTTCAGGACTTATAAGGAGATTTTGCCTTAAGGCATTGCCAAGGCTGCTCTGACTTTCACTATGGGCTATGGCAGGCCCTAGACAACTCTGGGGATCTGGAGAATGAGAAATAACCCACATTTGTCCCAAAACAGCCAAACTCCCGAAGAGCGTCTGTTAAAATGGCCCTGATTCATGCTTTGTCAGCAGTACTGCTCTGACACATAGTCTGGGTGGGGTGTTTCTTTCATTGGAAAAAAGGAGAAAAGAAAGAATGAAGAAGGAATAAACTGAAGTTTAAACAATGAAATAAATTCACCTGCACCGATGTTTATGACCTATGGATCCAAACTTGCTGAATTTTCTTGACAGAGAGTTTGACTCATTCTCTGGCACTCTATGTAGTTTGAAAAATAAAACAACAAAGTTACATACATACGTATCAATTACAATTGCCTTCCCAAGAAAAGAGAAATACAAACTTTAGGCTAAAAAAAAAAAAATTACTGCCAGTTCCTCTTCACCCCTGACTCCAGGCAGACTCTTATGGGCTTGAGAGCTCCACAAAGCCACATGCTTATGCTCTCCCCATTTATACCTAAAGATACATCTATCTTTTGTCTCTCTTTATTTCAGAGTCTACTGTAAACTGCTGGCAACAGAAGCCTTTCGCTTAATGTTTCACAGGAGCCAGCAAAAACATGCCACAGTAATGACACTGCAGGAGGGATTCTGAGCTTACTCATTTACACCAATGCTAAAGCCAGCCCCAAGCATCCCATTGACCAGCTCCTAGCTAGACACCCTTGCAAATTTCTGTTAGTGTTTTCGCAACAGTAAAAGAAAGTGTTTTGAGATGTGTAATATGGGAAACAGTTTATACACTTCAATAAGTAAGCAAAATGTTACACAAATTTAGTAAGTCTTTCTATCAAAAAATGAAATTTCTGTGCATTGTAGAAAATAGTAATGTCTGAAATCCAAAGGCCTCACTCAAGCCAATGGTGCTTTAAATCGGAAAACCTGATTTAAGCTGAAAATCAGCTTAAATCCTGCCATATACATTTGTGGATACTTCTGTTAAAGCCTACTTTATGCAACCTGACGTACTGTTTCAAAAAGAATTCTAAGACAAAAAAACCCACCAAACTACTGAATTTTAAAATTACTGTTTCACGTATTGTAAGAAAAGGAAAGGCATCAGCTTCTAAGAGCATTCTATAACCAAGAGCAAAAATGTGTTTCCAGGCAGCAAGCCTGTGTTACGCCACTCTATAGGTATAACAAGGTTCTTATTCAATATAATCTCCCTCCTTTTGGTAATGAAACCACAACTTCTGCATCACTCACCTGAAAAAGGTATGATGTTCTACACAGCATTTCCAGAGATGTTTGCATGTCATCTTGTTACGTGCTTCAAAAAAGAAGGAAGTTTCATTGCACTGGAAACAAAACAAAACAAAATCAATACTGTTATGAGGGATTCTGCCAGTGAAGTGGATCTTCATTTACTGAACACAAGAACTGACCATCTCATATCAATGCACATAAGAAAACACATCACTATGAAGAAAAGCAGGTTCTATAATTCTGTAGAATTTGTCATTTAGAAGACGTTTTCTTTTTGGTTTCTCATTCCCTGAAATAATTATTTAAAGAATTCCTTAGAGAAAAACAGAAGAGAAAGGAGATTATTGAAACACTTCTGGTCCTTCATTCTTGTTTGTAGATATCAGTTTTTTCCTAATTAAAAACCACAAAAGTTTTTTTAGATAGTACGTTTCTGATGTTTTCTGAAATTGCACCTCAGATGTCAAGCAAAAATATATTCCCATGGCTCTGTTTAACAGTATTAAAAAAAAAATCAAGAACAAGTGAAAGAAACTCTAAATTTGTGATAAACTAATATGAAGCAACAACACAGAGAAAATGTGCAAAACATACATGTAGAGAACAACCAAGTTAAAACTGCAAATAAAAAAGGTTTTTTAAAAATTGGCTAACTTCAAAATAATTCAAAATACTAGGAAAAAGGACTAAGGTAAAAGCCATAAAATCCGCCTTAAAATCTCTTAAGGAGGACAACAAAAAAAGAATATTCAAAGCTGAAAACCTAATCACTGGAAATAGGCAGTCAGTACAGTAGACAGCAGAAGAAGGCAGGGAGAGATGAAAGAGCAGTCAGGCATACACAAACTATAAAATACTTCCAACAGACAAGAAGCAGCAACAGACACATCACACTGCTTGTTTCCAACAAGCTAAACATTCAAGTGTGTTCACATAAAACACACTTCCATGTATCTGTCACTCAGTAAACCTAGGTGCTCAGTTTTGTACGTGCTTTTTGCACGAAGAATGAGTAGTCCCACTGACTTCAGGGTGAATCCTCAGCGTGGTACAATACCATCTGTAACAAAACTGGGCCCTAAAACCACTTTCCCAATATTTCAGTTACAAAGTGGGTATCATTCATACCACTTTCAGCAGCTGATCTCAGGAAATGGATGCCCTTGCAATAGTTACACTTCTGCAGTGCCATGCATACATAGGTAAAGAGTTCTGGCAAGTTTCTGTCACTTTTCATTTAATGAGGTATGGTGACCTGCAAGCACCTTGCGAACTGGGAACTAATTCAGTATGTTCTCTAGGACTCAAAATTTCACCTCTAACAAAAACCAATTATATCTCTACTAATGGCTGTCAGGCAGCCTCACAAAATCACAAATTACCTGCTCAAAGAGCCTTCCACCTTGAAACAAACAGTAAAAGTGACAGAACTTTGCATCTGTGGTTAGAGTAATCAAGTTTTCATTCCCTGACCAAAAAAAAAAAAAAAAAAAAAAAAAAAGACACACACACACAAAAAAAGCTGCAACCAAATTGGAGGCATATACATGGGTTTATTTTCTCCCATGGATTATTTTACTTTGTTTAATGGCTGGCTGGAACAGTCCCATGGAATATCCAAGGAATTAAAATCATCATCTAGTCTTCTCTCAATAGTACATCTTCCCCTCTAGGGCATCACAACAAGAAAGAACAGTACAGTAAGACAGCCACAGAGAATACTGAAAACTAGGATTTATCTGAGATGGCTATGCATAGCATAAAATTATGGTCAATATTCGAGATGATTACATAGACTAGTCCCATAAATATATTCCTACAGTTCCTTAAAATACAATTTCAGGCTTGCAAGGGATCTTCATCTTTCTGCAGGATCCACAAGGGGATTAACTTGGAGCAAAGGTAAGTATAATTTATAAAAAGTATAACCAGAAACTTTAAGAACTGGAGCTCTTCTAAAACAGGGGGGAAAAAAAAACCTAAGTAATTGGGGAAAAAAAAGTTTCCTGAAGAATCTTGAAGATTGTCAAGGAGAAAAATCTATTTATACTAGAATTTTCAACAATATTGCTCTTGTTCCAATGGCAGCCAGAAAAGAGTCTACCCACTCAAAGATCGTACTGCATTTTTACATTTTCAAAGTTTTAAAGAAGACATGTCAAGGGGTACTTTTTATTTACTTATTTTACACATAACAGAAACATAACTTCAGATTTTGTTATTTAATTTACATTAGAATTTCTAGATCAGACTGTCATCTGATGTGACTTCATATAAACTCACACAACTATAGTCACCAGTGTACTTTTAAAGATTAATATCAGATCAGGCCTGTGGTATTGCAAACTTTATGCAATACGATGAGTCAGTTTAACTTCTGTTAGGAAAGAACCCAATGACTCATTTTTAATATGCAGGATCTTGCTCCTGCACTCTGCAGCACTTAAACTTATTCAATTACATAATCTCAGAGAAGAGAGTTTGTGGGCTGGGGGAAGGGAGGGGCAGAGAGGTGCCAGGGATGGTTTTGTTTTTTTTTTTTAGAGAGACGTGTTAAAATAAGGTATTTCTGCCATATCTTATTATTAGACGAGTTTGAATGCCACTGGAATTCAGGGAAAGGTCCCCATGATGGAAAAGGTTCTACTTGTCCATTTTTTCTTCTTTTTTAAGTTAAAGTTTTACAATTTTCTCATATACAAAACAAACTGCACGTAACACATGAAAATCAGTGACTATAAGAGGGACAGTATAGTTACATTGCCATGATTCAAAGATCTGACCACCAAACATTACTGATTCCATCACTTGAAGGCATTATTTTCTAAGGTGGGAGAAAACTTGTCTCAGCTGGTAAGAAACAAATTTTGATCATTAACTATGTGCTGAAACATCTAATCTTAGTACACAGTAATCAAAGGCACTCAGGAAAAAACAGCATAGCCCTATAGATCCAATTTATGAACAAGATATGGAATTCAGATCTGGAAAATTAAACAACTGCCTAAAAATCAGGGGATGGACCAACAAGCTTTCTGACAACACACTGAGGGTTACTTATTTGAATCTGAAGGAAAAGCACGTGTCTGGATACTACTGCCTCAGAATGGATCCTCATAAAAGTCAAATAGCACAGTTAAATTTTACTAAAAAGAGAGAAAGAAAGCCTAAAATATTAATCTCCAAGGTCTTTCACCAACACAGAGGAGACAATTCATAATTCTTTTACCATTTTTCACCTTTTCTGTGAAGGATTCAGTACTTACTGCAACTATGTCATAAGACACTGCATACTATGACACTGCATATAGTACATCTAGGTTTAGAACTTCCATTTACAGCTTTTTAAGATTTGCAAGAGTACTGTGATTACCCTCACAATTTATAAATGCATCTATAAAAATTAAGCAGTACTGAAGGCAGTAGTATCTTCCAGGTTTAATCTTTCTTCCCTAAGGGAATAAATTGATTTGTAAAAGGTAAAGCAAGGATGGCCCTACCTGTTAACAGCATGAACTTTTGTTTCCAATACAAGGAAACAGTTTTAGCATCTTGAATAATTGTAATTCCTTACAGGTAGTGAAAGTTAGCTGGATTTTTTTCTTATTATTCTGATATATCTGAACCAAAAGAAACAAGGACCTACTGTACTTTTATTAATGATTTGTAGGAAATGACAACTAGAAACTCATTCAGTGTTGTTTGGTGCTTCACAAGCTGCTCCCTGCTACTCATCCTGTTGCTTTTGGAGAGCCCAGTGTACTAAAGGTGAGGCATCATAAACCATGATGGCTCACTGCTCCCAGAGCAGTCCTGGCTGTCTGCATGCTCCAAAGATCTCCCCTCTCTTTTGAATCAGCTTTGGTGTTTGTCTGTTCTTTCAGGACGCCGGTTGTGCTCATTAAACAAGCAGAAAAACACTTATTTCTGTACAGTGATTTTTGATCACATCTGTGACTTGCACCAGCATGGGAGGGGGCAGGACCACATGGCCAGAGGCTGCAAAAGGACAAGCATACCCTTTGCAGCAGTATCTAGTTGTTGAGCGCTTTGACTACCTTCTCCTAATCCTGAAAAAGGCAGGACATTAGAAAACGGTGAGGACAAACATGAAACATTCCTCTCCTTTTGAATGCTTTAAAAGCTTGTCCTGCAGTCTCCAAAACATGCTAAAGCTCATACTGCCATAGCCTCACCACCATTTTTAACCATGGGAGGTGAGATAGACTGGAACAGGGGATGTAGATAGCTTGAGTATAATACGAGTTTATGAACAGATGGGCACTCAAACACGTAGCCACAGCTCATATCTGTTTTGTGCTGCCACTCAAATCAGCCAGAAGACTGATCTGGCAGGGCCTTCAAGACCTCCACTAAACAGCTGGTAATTAGTAGTGTTCCACCATAACCTTCCCACACACACTTAACTGAAAGACTGAAAGCGTGTTATTAATGCCTTCAAATGAGACAAGTCAGAGGCATCATTGCTCTACCTAACTACAAAATGCCTCTGGAACTGCTAGAGCTGACACACTATTTCAGGAGTGCCCACACTGCCCTTTGCAAACAGCTCCCAGCTTGCTCTGCCACGCCAGTGTGATTACGCGGCTTTTGAGGTCAGAGCTGCTTTGCACCCAGCTAGCTCAGTGCCCAGGCAGGGCAAGCTCAAGTCCACCTGGAAGAGAAGACACACACTTAAAATGGCAGTGCTTCCTGCTGGGGGCCAGAAGATCCCTTGTTTGTGAAGTCCACGGATTACTCCAAAGATAAGAGGGCCTCTGTCAGTAGACTTTACCTGTTCTGAGGAGCACTGCACCCATCCACAGATCAAAAATACTTTGAAAACCTATGATTCAGAGCAGGCTTTTGCTGCTATAATTTATGAGAGACATATATTGGTTCCCACCAATCCAGGCTCAGAAAATAAAGAAAAAAAACCCAAACCCAAAACCACAGTGGAAAGCCTGCCAGCACCCACACTACTCTTCATAGTCACACTGAATATTAATATAGCATAAGAAGGAATCTTGTCTCATTACAGAGCACACTGCATGTACATGCAATACACGTGCATGTACATGTAACAGAATTATTAACACTAGCTCTGAAGCTACTGCTTCCCAACATTATTCTTTGCCAGGTCAGGCACATACCAGGACACTATCAATTGTTAACTCCAATAGGAAATATTCTGTCTTTATATATTTACATAATACATACCAATCATAGCTTATGTAAGAGACAATGTATTATTACTGGTTACACAAGGTCAATCTTTAAGAACATTATACAAGTCAGGAATTAAAATTAATGCTGTGCCAGTTTGCACAAAGCATGTCAAGATTGAAACAAACATATCTCAGACTTGTATATACCAATTTAAAAAAAAGAATTAAAGAGGAACTTACAGAAAAAAGAAGCTGTCAGTAACACCTTAGTGGTAATGAGCTTTAAGTTTATGCAGGAATTTTAATCCTAGTTCTCCCTCAAAAGCATTAACTACTGAAGATTTTGCTATCAAGCCTTGAACCAATCTTACAATCCTTCCATGATGGCTCAAAAAGTGGTTAAGAAAAGGCAAGAGAACCCCAAACCAACCAAAATAAGCCAAAACTGTTCTATATGATTCCACTACCACTCTGGCTTAAGTGGGTGCAAATGCAAATGATACAAGTCATTTGTAATTGTTAAACCATAACAAAGATCAGAATGCTATTTTTGTCTGGAATTGAAATCTAAGATAAATTGGACTGTAGAATGGGATGGACATCTCTTCAAACTCTGTTCAATCTTACCAAGAAACTGTGAGAGGAATAAATCAAATTAGAAGTTCCTGCCTAGAACTTGTAACTCAAGATGGAAACAGCATGTGACAGGGAAAGAAGGGGTATAGCTGAACCACCTTAGTAATGCAATTACTTTTCAGACTTCTGACACTTACAAAAAGCAGACTTAAAAAATTAAGCATATTTCCAGGTTTTTCTGAGACTATTCAGAAGAACACAAAAATCTTGTGTTTAAACAAGTTTCAGCCATGAGAATGGGGAGCATTATGTGCTTTGGAATTGCCCTGAAGTTCCTCTAGCATGCATCAGTGATTGATATTGCTCCTGAGAACAGTCTTTACCAACTTCTCCTTATGAATTCAGCTAAGCTGGACCTCTTCATCTGACTAAGCAAGACTGCAGAGGAAGGCATGTCTTGAAAATGTGTAAATCATTTTTAATTGCACAGTTTGGGGGCTTGATCTGACTTGAAAGAACCCAAATTTCAAAATGCCTTGAAACAAAAATTTCAGGCTCTCAAAAGACCTTTCTCTTACAAGAAAAACTAATGAAAGCAAGTGTTTTGCACATTCAACAGTTTCTGGTTTGGTGAAAGAGAAACATGAAAAGTAACAAACAGAAGCTTCGCATAAACTGTGTGAAGGAGTGAAATCAAGCACTTGCATGTTCAGACAGTGCAACCAAAGTAAAAGGCACTGTTACAGACAACAGTACGGGGTTGTGGGGAACTGCACAGAAGTACTTGGTACCTACAGGCAAAAAAGCTCCACATCTCTCACTCTTGCATATTATTACATTTACGTTCACAGCCTACACAATCTATCAAAGCATGTTTTGCTCTATTTTGTTTCATGTCCTTAATTGAGAAAGAAATCTAGGAAGCAAGCCATATTCCTCACACGGGGAAAGCACAGAAGGTGTGCTGTGCACCCCTCCAACTACCCACTTCCACATCATGCACTCATTGTGATTAGGCTCCCTTTTGCTGCACTGGGGTGTCTCTGTGTTCGCCTTTGGTAGTCACCTGTATTGCTGGATCAGTTCCAGCACGGTTGCTCTACAGACATCTATTCTACCAAGAATTGTGCACAAGCATCAGATGGATCTCTCTGTTTCCTTAAAGGAAACCACATGAAAATACATTTTTCTCGTCTTCAAAAATTCTTTGTGATTGTCGTGTTTGGGGAATCCTTCTGTGCAGTCCTCACAGGGGGAGGGTTCTTTATTTCATGCTGATACTCAGTGGTTTCATGGAAAGCCTAACATGTTTCTAGCTCAGAATTCACAGCATGGGTCCACTCAGGGGACAATGCAGTACTGATTCAATGATTAACACCACTGAAAAAGAGTTTCTGTCAGCTGGTCCAGGTCATTAGCCTCATGTCAGGGTAAGTCACAGACAGCCAAGTATTAAGGGCAGTATTTTATTTATGAAGGGGCAATAGCAATAGCCTTAGGGAGAAAACATATAATACAAGAAAAGTAGTGAAAGATAAAACCAAAATACTGATGGTCATGCTTGCAGACAACAGCAACAGTATGCAGGAAAAATATGAAGAAGTTAAATATACAGGAAAAGTTCTAATGGAAGAGATATGAAGAAGTACAAGACATAATGAAACTACTACAAAACAGGAAAGGTGAAGCACCTTTATTGTAAGACAGTAAGCATAAATACCTTTTGCTCATGAACCATCAAGTTTATAAGATGTGAAATAATGTAAACAACAAACTCAACAGCCATAAATATGGCTGACACAGACACCCCAGACTGTATTTTTCAGGCAGCCTAGGGACATGGACTGGTACATTTAGACTGCCATATCTGCATCTGTCAAGGAGATCAGGATGTC
The DNA here is from genome assembly GCF_949628215.1 of Phalacrocorax aristotelis. Taxonomy (NCBI): domain Eukaryota; kingdom Metazoa; phylum Chordata; class Aves; order Suliformes; family Phalacrocoracidae; genus Phalacrocorax; species Phalacrocorax aristotelis. The sequence continues at coordinate 20,258,019 of NC_134311.1, read as the reverse complement.
CACTTCCACCCCTTTAGTGGGAAGTACACATTCAAATTCTTTCAGTAGATTTGAAAAAAATCTCGGACAAATTTATTGAAAGGGAGAGCAAAGAAGTTACCACAATTAACCCCATGCAGGGGAAGAGCAACACTTCATTGGTACTAAAAGCACCAACAGCTTCCTCACAGGTACCCCTGTGAAAGATGCTCATCAGTGTGAATAAAGGTAGCTAGTGTGTGGAAACACAAGCCAAAATCCAGCCTGCAAACAGTTTTCACTACAATATGGAAAACATGATTCACACAAAGCTCTGAACATACTCAGAAATAACCTGCTCTTTTTACTACATGATGTTAACTCCTTTGCTATAAGCCATAAAGCTCTGCCTAAGCCACAGGAAAGTCTCCATTATTTCTCCACTTCCTGAATATTTTCTGGCATTCTCTCCACTGAACTGGAAACACATAACATGTTCCAGGCTTGGTATACCACATCTGAGACAAAGATAGTATTAACTCCCCAGGCCGCAAAGTGATACCCCAGGAGGCAGGGTGAAGTGAAAATGGCACATTTATTCTCCCATCATATACTGCAAATTCATGTCCCCCATGGAAGGATGAAGTGATAGCATTTATTCCAAAAAATGGAAAAGTAAGATAAATTTGTGAATTAAGTTTTCAGGGACTGTATTGGAACATACAGTCATACAAATACACTAATGAGCTTTTCCTCCTCTGGGCGCAGAACAGCATAAATTGTTATGATGGCTTTAATCCAGAGACTAAGGCTACTGTTTACTTATTCCAATACATAATTTTGTTCAAAGTAACACCACCAGAGTGTTTAAAAAAAAAAAAGGGAGAGGAAGACTTTTCTGGGCCATTTTGGCCTTTCCTGATCTTGTTAGGATATGAAGCACTGTAGAAACACTTCAAGTGAGTATTAGTTGCAAAGGAGATTTAATGACTGTACACGCCCTTGTACTTAACTGTTCTCTTGAACAATTTCCTAAAAGTACCTGTCAAGACTTGAAAATACCAAGTGCTGTCAAAGTGTTGACATCGTGTTGTGTTACGATCACAGTAGGAAGCATTCACCAACCATCAACATTCACAGTCTCTACTTAAGCACATTTTCCAAAGCTTCCAGGTTTTCTGCTCAACACGTTAAACCTTTGCAATTCCACATAGCTCAGACAAAAACCATACCTATGTGGCATCAAACAGAAACTACAGCATCACTTCAATACAGTTCACTCTAAGTCAAATTCAGACTTGTTTATACATGAACAGGCACTCACCCTGCACATGAAACATTGAGAAAAGTTTTCCCAACGTTCCCCCAGCCTTCAAACAACTCTCTGATTTCAACAAACACACCACCAGAAATAAAATTCCTGTAGATCACCACCCCAAATGGAAACAAAACACTTGGGAGTAACAAAAGCAAAACTTGCACATACATTTGCAGAGACACAAGAAATGCTGTCCATGACAGAGCCAAGACAACCAGACAGGAGTACACTTATATTTCCTATAATGTACCAAACATACCAAATGGCCTCACGGAAAAATCATGGATAAGAGTAACAACCATTACATAAATGAATGAAGATATGTAGATAATCAGAAAAGGGGAATACTACCAGCAGATTAGTACTTCTTCAAAAATATAAATTTTCAGTCCTGACATTCCAAAGAGACCTACAAAGTATTTTCAAAAAATATCTCAGCAAACTGAGGTAAAAAAAATCACAGACTATTTGTTTTATTACACTTCATAATTTTCCCTACATTCACAACACTCTCCTCCTCCCCTCTCCACCCTACATGCTTCATAGGTGACAAATATTTTTCTCTTTTTTCCACTGACTCTATCTTAAAACATCTTCTCTTGTTATCAACCTGGTATCCTTGCTCCACTGGAACCAACGTTGTTTTCCCTCAAATGGTCTAACAGCACAATGAAGTTAAACTCTGACAAGTGGGTTTTGAGTTATACTATGTGGCTGTTTCTGTTTCCAAGCTACAAAATTACTTGCGCTTCACAACTTTGTGTGTTTTCTTCCATCCACATTTTGGTTAATACTAGCTTTCCACGTAGATTTAGCCTACTTTAAAACCATTATATAACACCATAAACAAAGTATTGCAGAAGCAGCCTACTCTCTTTTACAGAGCATGATAAAAAATGATAAAGGTTTGTTGTAAAATTCCTACTTCGGTACTGTTCTGCTGAAGTTCTCTCCCCTTGCCTGCAAAATGTCAACAGAAGTCCTTTCTTCTTCCTCTTTCTTTAATAAAACTGCAAGCACCATCAGGAACATACTATGCTTGAGGATAAGGTAATTTTCTTGCAGTAACTATCAATAAACTTAATTTCACTTTGATGGTTCTTGTAGTATATTTCAACAAAACAAATTAGACTTTGATGGAAACCAAAAATTTCCCACTTCATTACACCCAAGATTACTTCTTTTTCTTTCAGGCTTAAATAAAAACTTACATCTTTTCCCAGGACTCTAAGTTCAAACTGTGTTTCCTTGAAGTGAACTTTTGTAATTCTAGGCCTGTAATATTGGAAAAAAAGACAGAACTTGATGAGACTTTAGTTTCATGCATAATAAGATATAAAGTTGTATATATTTACATACAAAGACAAAAAGGAATTTCAACTATATTTCTTTTCAGGTATGCACCAGGTATCAACAGAAAATTTAGCAGTATTTAAACATTTTAGCATGACTACAGTAAAGCTGGACTATTTATTTTTTTCAATACTTGGGTTACCAAAGAATTAAAAATCTGTATAATTCAGACAAAGATTAGGAATTCCAACTATACTTTTTTTTTATTGATACAATTATCCTTTCCAATAGATATCACAAATCATACATTTCCATACAACATGCTTATTGATTTAGCACAGACTACACATTTAAATTATACATACCAGAAATATTTTCCTACTTGTTTTTTATTCTTGTAGACAACAACTCCTATGGGTGTTAATCCTAAAAAATATTCAGATTTGTTTTCACCCTAGAAAATAAATATATATGTCATTCATACAGTGGCAAGTCATACCACTGGAGCAGTGAGGTCTACTGAGGAAGTCAGCCTGATGCCTCGCTTAAACATACTGTTTCACACTCCGTGCAACTGGGAAAACAGGATTTCATCTACCGACAAAACCTCCGGTACAATAACTTGTAGGCATAGAGGCAAAGAAGCAGAAAGATTAGCAGTGAGGGAAAGAATGGGTGATTCCATATGCCATGGTGAAAAAAGAAAAATAACTTTTTTTTTTTAAGGTATTACTTTTGACTGTTTGATAAATCACCAAAACTTACAAACTAAATTCTTTATTTAGACATGAATGCAACACCCATCTGAATTTCCAGCTGAAGGTAAATAGTGATTTTCTGACCTATTCTACTATAACATCACCTCACAGCTGCCTTCTCCCTCCTAAAATAGTATCATCTGCGTACTGCTACCAAGCGAAGTAGCTCCTTTGAGAGATTCAGAGCATTTTTTTTGTTCAGAACGGGTAGCAACATGGAAGGAACAGCTGCATTCATCATCTCCTCCAAAGGAAACCATTCCTGAGGTCAATATCCAAATCGTAAACCACGTCAGGAGAGACCAGGGTGAAAACCCTGGTGGTGAGTGGCATATGGCCCTCGCCTCCCCAATTTACCAAAATCAGATGCGCCCTACACTTGAAAGAGAGCAAGCTTTAGTGCATGAGATTAAAGGAAAGTCAGTTGCAAAAACTTGTTCATCTACCTACTTGAGGCAACACGGAAAAGCCTTGCAAGCTCTAAACGCACAGTGCAAAACCACAAAGCAATATCAACTGAGATGGACTGACTGTAGAAAGTGTCCTTCTGTGTGACTACTGATATGAGAAGGCTCAAGCACACCTCCACGAGCTCTGCCTGTCCTCCTCAGTGAACTAACTGCTAAAGGCATCTTTACTTTTAATACAACCAAGCAAGGAAAAGAACTACATCTCTTCATGTGTGCAGCTTCAGTCTCAAATAAGGGCTTCTCTTGCTGTTGAAGTATAAATAGAAACTACGATATTTGTGGGTTAGATTTGGGTATATTACAATTCACCCCTCATTACCCAGGCAGGGATCTCATTGCACAGTAAGAGCAAGCTAAGAGAAAAAAATTTCCAGGCTCTGCTAATTTAATATGATTTTGTTGGATCATGTTGAATCTTGTTCCAACTCCCCCAGCTTTCTATGGGTGGGAGGAGCACAGAGCATGGGATATGAATACAGTTAAGCCACAGGATGCATTAAAAAATATTTCATATTGCGGGTCACACAATTTTCAGCAGGAAATACATACTTGATTATCTTGATTTCTTTATTTTCTTCCAAGAAATTTTGCAAACTACTGACATCTAACTCAGTGAACTATCTACATTACAACTCCCTGTTTGAACTTCTGATTTTCTTTCATTCAAAAAAACCTGCCACAAGTGCAATTATTCAAACAAGATAGAATGATGTTTCCACCAGGAGCACATAGCCTCCAGGTGATAACTTGGATCCAATCCCAACATACATGTTGTTTTACCAAAGAAATGGAGGGTTTTGCTGAGGCAATACAGACAACTTGCAATGCTGCATGATACAGCAGAGGAAAAGCTGGAAATGTACTCTGGATCTTTTGCAAAACCTTCACAAAGAACATTAAAAAAAGCCAGACATGCTCTGCTACCCCACCCTAACTTTTGCAATGGTATTGAAAAGGTTTCAGGACATACTTGCTGTTATTTACACAAGAACAATGTACAAATTCTTGTGTCAAAGATGGAAATTATAAGCGTCTCTCATCTCTCCTAACACTTGCACTAATCACTTCTTATTTATCTGATTTTTTTTTTTCCAGAGTATAACCGATTGTCTTTTATGGGTGTAATACAATCACAGCCTTTCATCTGAAAACCATCAGGCTTCTGTATATATGAATGACTGAATCCCCTCAGTCTGTAAATATGTCTCCCTTTGCATTTCTTAAGTGCAGTGTTTCCTTTCAAGTTATTCTGTGGCAACTAAACTATAAATACTCTCCGCCACATTAGTACAGGGAAATGTTTTTCATTGTTACCATTTTTAAAATATTTAAACAATACTTACATAAACAGGATGGAGATCCACTCCATACATTTCCAGGGATTTGGCCACCCCTAAGTAGTTCACTTCTGCCTCAGCAGGAACTTGACCCCTATAAACAAAATTCTGTGTAAAAACTTTGCACTTCTACTCAACATATTGAAATAGATCATATTAATAAATATAGTTTGCTGGACAGGTATGCAACTTTTCCTACTATCTGTTTAGACTGGCACTATCCTTTCAGTACTGCACTTATGCACACTCCAAGTGAGTCTGGACAGTAGGCACAAACTTGTCCTAAGCTCTTTGCTGTAAGATCCTGCCACAGATATATGCTACCATATATACAATGTATGCCTACTACAGTGGGTAATCTTTTCCCTGCTGTCACAAACACACTTCAGACATTCCATTTTTAGGCTTGAATGAGCGAAATAACTTTTTTTCCAATACATGATTATTAATAAAGCAGGAATGGAATAATTGACTGAGGTACTATTTCCACATAGCACAGCTGAAGCCACCAGGATTTCTGGAAGCAGTTCATGACTTCAGATAAAATATTTCTTTCTTCATAAAATCTTGCCTACAGGATATCACATCAACTGGCAATACCCAAGTCTGCTACTGTGAAAACAAAGTTTGGAGTCTTTCTCAAAAGATTACCAGTTTCAAATATCCATCTTGCCTTCCTATCTGCAAATATCAATTCATCAGTTAACTACCATCATTTGCGTGTTGGTAGGAAACAATAGGGGAAATCTAGTGGGGAAAAAGACTCCTGGCTACTGAGAACATAATTTACATCACTGATGAAGGACTGATTTTCAAAAAGAACAAAATGACTAAATAAATTCAAAGCCTTCAACAGACTGATCCTCAGAATTTAATTTGTTCTTCCCTTCGTAAGTGCCATTGATACAAGAGCAAGACACCCTGTTGCAAGCCTGAAATAACTGAAGCTGCATTTTCATCTTCGCTCCTTTTTAATAGTTCTGTGATACTGGACTGTTGTTGGGAAAGTACAATACATCTTGTAAAACCATCAGCTCAAAAAGATGCATCTCCTGCTTCACCCTGTGATTGTTCTCTTGGGGAAATACTGCACCACATTTGTTACCTTTCAAATTCAAGGTGTGAGGCAGAGCTCAACATTTTGACTCAAGACCTGGAAAAGTCCTGCAATATGCACATTCTTACTTCTTGTCTCCCTATTCTCTCCATCCTAGCAGGTACTTTCTAGGTTTTGCCAACTTTGCGTTATGCCTGATGAGGTAAAAAACACATCCAATGTGAAAGATGTGAAACAGCAGCGCTAGCATGAATGCAATAGTATAGGTATTTAAAATGCCTTCTTTGCATCTGAGAGATGGGCTGAAGCAGCCCATCTTATCCCTGTAGCAGGACTGATCCTGTTTCAGGTGTTAGCCCTTCTTTCCAAGGCCTCCTGGAAGAGAAGAAAACCTGAAGCTTGCAAGAGAAATCCCTTTCTTCAAGAGCTGAATTTCTCAGTAGATCTGCGATTCATCTTTGTATTCAGAATATGCAGAACACTGGATATTCAGCATGTCAGTATTAGCACATCTGACGTCTTTTACCCACTTCTGCTACAAAAATTTACTCCACAGCTTGTTTTTTTTAAATCTTGTTGCTAGCTCTCAGAAACGTAAGCAAAATGTTCACTGGAGCAGTACTGTCTTACTGAGTTCCCAGGCAGACTAAATATCAGTCCTGAGGAAAGTGGTTTACCCCACGACTGAACAAGTGCTAGAATCCAACAACTGAAATACCACTGTTAGCGCTTCCTTACTGACCATACTTAGAAAACGGCTGATGTGCTTACCCCACTATTCTCACCTAGCTCTGAAAGTACCAAAACGCTCAAGTGTCAAATAAGTGTGCGCATGTCTGTAAATATTTTCACAGTGATACATAATTTATAAGAAAGTGTATTTGCAAAAATACTAAAGGAAATAAAGATGTGTGCTGGAGCTTCTGAAGGAAGCAAATGGAAGCCAGAGGAAGAAGTCCTTGCAAATGTAGATGGAGAAGACAGAAGATGAAGGGGAGAAGGGAATGTCAGGGACTGAAACAATTCTCACCGTTACAATGGCTAAGTGTTTCATTTTTACCATGTATGAAAATACAAACTCTCCTTGGCATCATACAACCTGACAATACACCACAAAACTATAAGAGTCTTGCAGTTGCTAATGGCAGAGCAGGCAATGTAACAGCTCACACGCACCACTCATTTAGATGGACAAAGAGCACCTGAGTGCCACCAATGGCCCTAAGAAATATTGAAAGCGACTCTCAAAGCTAACTGTCATCCCACTGACAGCGTATAATATCGATTTAAAATACACCAACAGCTGACTTGCCAAACATCAGTTAGTCCCAGATCTGCTGCAGTCTGGAATAGGCAATGTCAGAGGGCCAGTACAAGCTCTCCTATTTGCACTGAGGGATCATATCCCTCCTCCAGCACCATGAGTGTCTGCTTCCTCACATGCAAGCCCTGAAGCCACTGCTTGCTCCTCCAGATGTGCATGACAACATAAGGTCATGTCAGCCTGCTATCTGACCTTGGTATTGTCATGCTGGTTTATAGATGGGACAACAATCACAATAGGTAGGCTGCAGAGACTTGATGCAGTCAGAACCTCCCCGCATCTCTGACTTCCTTCAACTTACCTGATTTAGAAGCTTACTCAAAAAACTGAGTCCTGAATGAATCCCTGAATAGTTACTGTGCTGTGTAAAACAGTGAAAAATAACATGCAACCAAAACCAGTTTATCTGGACATAACTAGCACAAGCAAGGCACCTGCAGTGTTGCAGCTGTCTTGCAAAAACCCTCATGCTTCCATACTGGGACCCGGAAAGGATAAAGAAGTTCTTCCAAACCATATCACAAACCTGTCCCTAAAATGTCTCTGGTAAGTGAGATAATTTGGGATATGTCTTCAGCCATTCTAGGTTCAAACTTCTTAACTAGAGGGACTGCTGTCACCTCTGCAGAAGTGAATGTTGGCAGTGCTGATGATGACAGTCAGGCTGAACTAGCAATGGGTGCACCTTAGTTTCACTCTTTTCTGATGCTGCTAAATCCTTGACACCTAACTGCAGCCAAGCACCAAAGACTATCAGAGCTCTAGATCAATAAGTGTATAAAAGCACCAGACACAGTGTTAAGACAGTTATCAGTCCTCTTTGCCACCACTCTTCCTCCAGCTTCTTAATTTCATCTTCAAGGTTTTAAACTTTTTGAGGCAAACGGGTCTTAATCTGATTTACTACACTAATGACTACAGAAACTTGAGAGAGAGAAATGAAGGTTGCTTAGTATCAGTGGCCTGGTACATAGCAATTCACCTCAAGTTTCATTTCTCAAACACAATCTCTGTGATGTTGAACAAAAACTCTCTGTGACTCAGTTTCCAATCTCTGGAATGGAAAACCCAGTACTTTTTTACTTCACAAAAGGACTTGTAGTAAAGTTCACTGTAACGCATCAGTTACTATAAGGCAGTCAGGAAACCACACAGAAATAATTATTGAACAACAGACACTCTTCCCAGAAAGAGAAAGCTCAGGTCAATGTGGCAACTGGCACAGACTCCAATTACAGGAGAACTTTTCAAAGCGAACAGCTGTGTCTCTGAGTTAATACCTATTCTCATTAAACAAGGCACAAAAAACACTAACATCAAAACTACAGGCAAGAAATTAGTTAACCTTTATCCAGACTGTGGCTTCATTATAGCAAGAAAACCAAGAAATCCAGATCTACATACAAGATGGCTAGCTCTGATTATCTCTACATTACTTTGACAAAGGGTGTGATGAACATATGCATATAATGTTTCTTACTCTCCCATCTTAATAAATGGTTATATCACAATTGCACCTAACTTGGATTTGTTAGAACAAGCTTCCTTACACTTACCATGAACATGAACTTGGGAGATAAGCAAGTAAATGTTTATTTTGGCTTTACGTACAGTTGAATTTCTGGCATATGTTTTATTTTCAAAACTAATTTCATGTTTTGCATTTTTGAAGGCACTGTGGTCTAATATTTGGAACAGCAGGTTGGGAAGCCAAATCTCTCTGACTTTCAGTGCTTTCACACAGTGACTGGAGGTTCAGCCTGTGTTACTCATATACCAAGAGTATGTCAATCTAAAACTAATCTCACTGAAAGTATTTCATATGTAGAAGGCTATTTCTAAAAAAGAGGGGTGAGACAACAGAAAAGTGGGACGAAGAGTGGCTCTGAATTGCTGGGGATTTTTTAATATTTTTTTGTACATCTAGAGACAGTGTAGAGTTAAACCTCTTTACAAAGACTACTTACACAGCTGCTGCAAATGCATCTTGTATTTAAGCTATATTCACACAGGATCACTTTTTGGCTCTGCCTTCTGCACTGGAAATTACGTTCTTTGCTCTGGTTTCCCTATGAGATTGCTGTGGTTTTCCTCTCTATGCCACTGCTATTATTCCATTCTCAAGCACTGAGGGAACTGATAGGGCCAGAGCACACTAGTTCTTACATTGCTTTGCTTATCTATTGGGCACTCCAGTCCATCTGCTGGTTGTCCCTATTGCAGTTTTGATTTCCACTCTAGTGACAAGTAATCAAGGGAAGGCATTGTATACACAAACTACGGTCTGACAGAAAATGAACTGACTCCCAAAGCAGCATCTTGGGATCCACCATTAGGCAGTGATTATCCGGAATGTCAGTGATAGCAGAACTTACATGTTTTGTGTCCAAGGTAATCATTATTCCAATAACTGGAAGATGGAGAATTGAAGTTTTGCTACCTATTATAAAAATTAATCTGTCTTTTCCAGCTTTTGCAAAGGTTATGTTGGGATTGCATGAATCTCCCAGGTCTGTTGACATACATGTTCCAGATCCCTGCAGTTCTCCTTTGTCCTGTCTCCAGTGCACCTAATATTTTCCTCATGCAATCTCTTCAACAGTTGCCCCTGCCAAGTACCATAACGCTAGCTTATTCCTGCCTTCTCAGCTCCTCCTCATACATAAGAAATGTTACCAGGTACAGTTTCAATGCCTGTACACTTCTATAGTGCCTTGTTCAGTTTAAGACAAAATCATTTCAAGGCCCACCAAATAACCTGTGTTGCCACTGTTTTAAAGTCACACACAAAGTTCTGGAATTTGTTTGGTTTTTGTCCAGAAACCAGCACTCTGAATGCCCTGTGTTATCCAGTGCTGCCTAATGTCTCTGTTTTTAGGTACTGCTTTTTTTCTTACAAATCGTATGTTCTTTCTTACAGTGGAATCGTTTATATTGGCCACTACCAATATGTTGTATATAAGATATGTTGGTTAATAAAATGAAAGGACTTTATGCTTGTAAAACCAAACTGACTCTTTAATTCATGCAGATGTTGCAACTGAGATTATCACGCAAACCATGCGTTTACAAACTGCTTCCCTGGTACTTCCTGCAATGTGAGCTGCTCCCACAAAGATTCATGCAGGTTGCTACAAGCACTCCTTCATTACCCTGGCTAAGGATCTGGCAAGAAAATAGAGGCTTCATTGTACCAAGTGCTGTACATTATTAGATTAAAAGTGGTTTTGTCCTAACAGTTCATTTGAATACACAGGGCAGTACAAAGCAAATAAGTGTTATTATCCCCATTTTACAGACAGCAGACTGAGGCATGGGCATAATACGCAATTTGTCCGAAGTTATGCAGGAAATCTGTCCTGGAACAGGGAACTGAACACACAGATTTTTATTTCATTCTTTTTAACTATAAAACTAAGAGGAAACACGGGCGCTATTAAAACTGCTCATTCTGAAACAGCTGTGCCTAGATCTGACAGTCATAATATTTCCAATGATCGTCCTACTCAGTTCCTAAAAGAACAGCTCCAATTACTTAAAATGTTTTCTCTTTCTGAGGGACACAACGGTATGCTCTCTGTTCTTTCCTCAGGTCTAGAGACCTCCACTCAGCACCACAAGCTGCTCCCTTCCCCATCTACTAAGCATCTTCAAATCTGATGTTACCTGCCAAGTTCCCAACAGTACTGAATTCTTACACCAGAGTTTTGTGTATCCGCTCTATGGCATCCTCCAGCTCTTCCTTCTGGTCTGGAACAAAGCGGTACTCCGATACGTAACCTGCAGTGTGCTTATATGGGTCATAGTCCCCCAGCTCAGCTAGAGGACACAAGAAGAAAAGAAAGGTCACCTATATTCGACACGTTATATTAAACCCCCCCCAAAAGTTATATAATCCACTTATTTGTTGCCAAGCCACCTCTTCCCAACTGGCTGTCAATTTACCATGCAGTCAGTTAAAAACCCCAAAGACAGTACAGAACTGTTCGTATTAGTGCACACAAAACCAAGAAAAAAGTCTTCAATCATTCTGAAAGACGAATGTAAGGTTCAGGTTCAAGAGCTAGAAGTTTTGACAGGAAATCCGCTACTTCTATGGGACTAGATAAAACTTTGTCCACGCCAGCAAAGTTGAAATTTGATGACATATATTATTTGGCAGCATATGTAAAACGAGTGTAGATGCAAAGTCTAGGTTTTGGAATACCTATGCCCTTATGATAAGCTGTAACATTACAGACAGAACAGATACATATTCTTGCTGGGACTCCTAACACAGATGTTGGTATGGGAATGCAAATGGAGACGAATATCCTGAGACACCCAGAGGTACACCCTTCTAAGGATAAGTGTCATGTTTCTTTTGAGGAAACACAAGGTTTCATTTTTCAATACAACATTGATGTATTTCCTGAATATTAAAGTAACTTTCAAAATTAAAATAATTTGTAAAATAATTTTCTTAAAGAAAAGAGCCAAATGAATAGCCATAAAATTTTCTTTGAAACAACCTTGAATTTGCATACATTACTCATATCAGTTTACAAGTTGCTATGCAGTCATAAAATAACTATGCACCTTGGTCAGAAATTATTTCTATTGACCTTAACTCTAATTGCATCTACCTGAGAAACTCTGCAAAAGTTAGTATTTCAATTTTTAATAATGCTGAGTAGATTCTTCATAGACTGGCCCTCCCTGAGAAAAGCTTCACGGAAGATTTCTGTCCAGTGCCCACTAAGCCAAAAACACAGCCAAATGATGCTTCAAGAGCCAAGAAGAGAAAGACTCATCTGATAACTCATGTTTCTTTCCAGGATTTAAGATGTTTCTAGAACAACATAGGGACCTGCTCAGTAGAGATTTTGAGAATTTTCTCTAGAAAACCTTCGTAAAAACAATGGGGTTCTTGCCCACAGCAGGTACAAGAACAAGAATGACTACAACAGCAACTCCAGCATTCCCAATAGGAAAACTGGTATATTCTCCAAACTGTACCACAGGTACTGATTTTTCCACCATCACCACTCTAGTAGTCTGCAGTCTTTGGCCACAAAAAGAAGAAATTATTTATGTGCTACGGACAGGATCTGCCCGGAGACCAAAGATGACACACAGGCACAACCTGCATGGTGAAAGCAGGGCCCGTGACTGGAGCAGGACATGGGGAGAGGACTCTGGGAGAATATGTGGCCCTGGCCTCTCCTCCAGCAGCTGCTAGCTCCACTGGGGAAGACACCACTGATATCATTACAGAAGCAGAGCTTCTCAGCTATTACTGGATTTCCACAAATGCACTCCATCTCAGACTGAAAAATAAAAAAGCACAGTCTGGCACATCACCCGTGGAAAGGCTGTTAACGTCAGTGCTTATGCTTTGGGTTCATATTTTCAGTATCTGACACAGACACTTCTCAGGTGTCTTTATATACTTTGAATAACTGCAGGCCCTGAATAAAAACACAAAGCTTTCTATAGAGTCAACGAGAATGTATGTTTGCTGGTACCAGGACTAACTTTAACCCGCTCTATGTAATCTTTGCCATGCTTTAATTCTCCTCTCTCACGTGAGCTTCCTCATTGTTTTTCAATAGAATATCTGAGATTAGAATCACAGCAACAGGATTTTATACCAAAACAACAGATCCCCATACTCTAACCACCCTTCAGAATGAATGAAGGACAAGAATTTATTCTTTTTACTCATTTCTCATAATATGATTAAGATCTTACCATCATTACATAACTTCCTGCTTTACACTTGCAGTATTTTTTCAGGTAGGGCACATATGCCAGTGAAGTGAAATGTGCCTTGCAAACAGTTTTTCAGAGTATGACATACCACATTTCATAGACAGCAGAATGAAGTTACAAATAATTGTAAAAAAATCAAAACTGCCTGAAATTTTAGCCTTTTGGAAACACACATAACACACTGTGAAATTCTCTATAATGCCCACTCCCATTCATACACAAGTTATTCTCCTTTGTTATTCCAAAATGAATTAAATGAAAGGACTATTTTTTATGTTATGTTTTTATGTTTTGTTGTGCTGTTGAGTCACACTTGGAACACCAATAATAAAAATAATCTTTGCTTAATACATATCACTGATGAGAAATCTAAATTTAAGATAGAACAAATTACAGATACAGGTCTGAGCATGGCTCATCGTATGATTTTTGGTTACCAATTATCTTTGAACACAGAGCTTAAGCTGTAATGTGAAAGGAATAACTAACTGGTAGACAGACAGCTCCTTTCTAATTGATTGCTAGTTCTATCAAATATGCAGGATATAACATCCACTTCTGAAATGCTAACTACTGATGGGTGAAAGCAAATAAATGATAGATAGAATTAAGATTCTTCACTTCAGGTCAAAACACACCCTCCCTTCAAGCATAGCTGCATTCATGCTGTCACAACGTAATTTTTGAAAGAATCTTTTATTTGACAGACTTCATTGGCTGGAGGCTGCCAATAGCCCATCAAATCTGCAAACCTCCTGATGAGGGTTTTGTCATACTCTATATGCAGTCCAGAATAAGCCATGAAGTGCTAAGTACATGATAAGGCATTCCTCAGCAAGGCAAAGAGTGTTCAGCAGACTCTTCAGACTGACTTTTCAGTTTCTTCTTTACATGAACTTTTATTGCTTCTATATTATTGCATCTATATCATTGATTCCCTATTACCTGTTCAGAATGGTCATCTATTTACAGTTCTTTAGCTGAAATCAGTCATACTAGTTTTGTTCTGTTTTGAAATGAGTACATCAAGTGTTAGTGAGGTCTTCAGTCACCACTTAAAATTAATCATAATACAGGATTAAAAGAATTAAGCTTTCAGTTGGCCAGAAGAACTTACACTGAATTACATATGCTCCCAGCTGTGCTGCAGTGTTGATTGGACAAGGCAAGCGACCCTGTAAAACATCTTGCTTGACCTGCAAGAAAAACTGATACCTGAAACACAGAGAGAAAACAAAGCTATTATTTCAATAGTAAGTCTGATGCTCTAAGTAACAGTTCATCATATTCCAGTTTTTTGAAGACTTACCATGTACCATAACTATGTGACAGTCAAAAACTGTACTCCTCTCTGAATTACCTATCCCCCACTGACCCTGAAGTAACAACTAAGATTAATCTAGCTATGGGAGCACTCTCCGGTTTTCCCATCTGCTTATGTTGTGCAGATACAATTTATTTTACTCCCAAAAATGTAATTTCTCTTTTGACTTTCACAGAGCCATCAGGAAGTGGGGAAGACGGCTAGGAATCAGAAAAATTGAATAAGAAACCTATCAAATGGCTGAGGTTTAACCTGATCAGTGGATCAACGTAAAGGAGAACTGGGTATTAGATACTTCATGACTCAAAGGTTTCCTCTCCATACACCAGAGTATCAATTCTAGAGCAACAAACACATTTGATGGAATCCATAATCTCACAAGAAAAATGAATGGGCATACCATCACCAGCTAACTGTTCTGCCATAGCATAGGGTACTCTCCTTGGAACAGAGATCACAGGGGTAAAAATGTAATTTTCAAAGTCATAACCTGCTTCTACACTTGATGAAGCACATACTGAGACCACTTACAGTGAAACAATATGCACAAAACAGATGGAAGAGTAAATACAAGAAAACAAGTCATCATACAAAGGATCTGCTTGGTTTTGCAACTCCCCATATTCATTGATAGGAAATCTTTTAAGCTTTTTTTTTTTCTCTGGTTTTATTGCAACAGATCTACACCATGTTTCACACCAACCTAAGCAAATTTCTCACACCAAGTTCATACAAAAGGTAACAATATTGAGAAGGTAACTTTTTAAAGAAAAAAAATCATCATCTGTACAAGCATCTGGCTTTTTCATTATTCACTAATTCAACTTCATCTACATAGCGTCATTCAGCTGCACTGCAAATAATTTATGCTGTGTTCTTGGAATAAATTATTCCAAGGTGCTTATGAAAGCACCTTGGAATGATCAGTATGTTCCAAAGTGCTTCTGTGCTGATTTCAGGGAAGTTTTCAAACTGCAGATTACATGATAGCTGATCCAGAAATTATTTAAAATCCAACCAAATTCACTAGACTATCTGCCCAGATGAGCCTCTGAGTAAGGATTCCTGTGTCTTTTGGTTTAACGGTCCCCCAGAATTTGTGCTGTGACAGATATCATAGTAGACATGTCCATCCATATAAAAATGGCTAACGTTCTCCATCTTAAAGGACCAGGGCACTGCGTAAGAATTGTCTGGGAACGTCATTAAGCAACACAAAGCACATACACTCGGTGTTTCTTCACTCTAAGCAATACCCCAGTACTGCTTCTAGCTTATGCTTGCCAGTCCTACCCAGAGCAATCTTCCCTGTATGAATGATGATAATCACAAAGATGATTTTACATCTACTGTGGCATACACAGCATCATCTTTATAACATGAAATGCATTTTTGATATGCACTTGTCTTTCTGTTGGCACTTCTGCATCTCTACAGTGCCGAGCTTCATACTAGATGATGCTACAAATATCTTTTCCATGTACCAGGTATCTATATTTCTGCATTCTCATAGTGTAGTCTCAAAATAAGCAGGATAGGAAACAGCAAAAAACACCACATCTCTGTAAAAAACAGTCAGAGCCAACTGTTAAGTGCATAAAGTAACTCCTATAAAGTGAATAATCTCAATTCCCACTGGAGCCGCTAAGCTCCTCAAAAAAACAGGCCTTTTGTCCAAACTTGTAACTGAAGCACTCTCATCTTGTGCACTGTCAAGTTTGTCATGCAATAGTACCTAAGCACTAGTTTGCTCTAGCAAATACATACAGCAAATGTTAATATGAAACACAGCAGTGTTAGCTTTTGCCTACAAGCCAGATAGATTTTGCTGTGAAGCAATTACAGATTTGACAGGTTTTCATTATTTCCAAATGGTAATCATCTAACACCACAGATCATAAACATCTAATAACAACAGACTCCACTCTCACATCCATTAAAATAACAAACACATGGACCAAAGAAACACATCAGTTAGCACAAAATGTTTAACACATCACTGGAATTACACACTTAGCCAGAATATTATTATTATAAAGCAAAATAGGGCCTTTAATTGATCGTAAGCAGAAGGAGGTTTTTTGTGGGTTTTGGGTGTTTTTTCCCCTGAAAAGGTATACCTTCCTTCCAAGGTTTAAGAGCCTATACGAATAAATGCTCAGGACTGTTGAGGGCATTTGACTATTCAATGTGTTTTGTTGAAGAGTGTCAATACAAGCATATCACTTTAAGTCCTCCCTCTGTACCTTCTAAGGTGCAAATTCTGCATGACCAAACACTGTGCAGACATGAACAGAGGCTTACTAATTATACTAAAATGCTCCTCGACTAGATTTGTACATCTAATCAGCAGTGCAAATCACTGACTGGACTGACCTTATCACAAGGAAAAGAGAAACAGTTTTTCAAAATTTAGCCCCTGTCATTTCCCAGACAGAAATCCACCCTGCCCCCCAGGTAGCAATCACAACAGGTTCGGTGGCCAAAGCTCCCTTCCCAGGGCCATCTGTCTTCCCCTGTGAACAGGGTTAAAAGTGCTTCTGGAAAAGTAGGGGAAAACTGCATCAAACTTTCACAGTACAGGGGCATCACACTGCATCCAGCTTGCACTCTTTTACCTGCAAAGTCACAGTGTTTATCATTTTTACCAGGACAGCTTCAATCTTATTATACTGGAGACTTCCGTTCCTGCTGTGCCAGTATGGAAACAAAAGAATTTTCTCACTCTGGTACAAGAAAAATATTCTGCCTGTGCTGCAAAAACTGCCACGTTTGATTAAGGAAAATTAAAAACCCTGTGTGCATTCTAATGAATTCTCATGTGTCATATTCCTAGGACATCAAAAGAAATATTGGCATTTATTAATGCGAGACAGCACACTAATTTTGTCCACCTACATATGCGAATTCTCAAATTTCCTTTTGAACCTAAAGCTAATTGTTTAAGAGCTTTCATAAATAAAGCAAACAGAAAGCCCTGCATGTTAAGAGTCCAGGCAAGCATGCATGTGCATGTGTTAGTGTGTGCATCCTCAGATTTTGTAGAGGCCAAGCTTAGTTAGAAGAATAAAAAGCATGCAACTGTTCAATTTCCTTCACATATTTTTAGAAAGACCAAAAGAAATCCTCCTCAAAAACAGTTCTGGAATACAATCTATGGCCAATAAAGACGAAAATTCCCTTTATTTATATTTGATATCCAAGTAAGTCCTAAACTTGATTACAGCACAATATAAATGCAGATATGACAATGCGTTTCTTAAAAAAACCCCACAAATGCACATCAGGTCCCTTTGATTTCCAATGCACCAGAGAGAAGCTTTTCATCTTGGACTTCCAAACATTTGTCCATACTGACCACTGTGAAGTTAGTCACAATTCTCTTCCTACACATACATGTTCAAGAAAAAAAAAAACAACAAACCGAACAAACAAACAAAAAAAACCCAACCAAACCTGCCACACCACAGCAATATCAAGGAGGCTGCAACAGATTACTACCCTGAAATTAACAAACTACACTCTTATTAAATACTGTACCTTGTTATTTCTTCTTTAAGTTTACACGGATCCTCTGCATAGAATTTAATGCCAAAATACAGAGTGTATGGTGGTCCAGCTGAGGGAAAAAAATATTCAGTGCATAAGTTAGTTGTTGTGAATGGTTAATTGTTATGAATTGTTACGAGTTGACTGCAAAACACTTATTAAGAAGCCTATCTTAATATTTTCTGAAAATTGAAAGTTTCCGAAAAAATCTTACAGTCACATGGCAAATCTGTACATCTATACTCATTACACATGAGGGGAAAAAAAAGTAAGAAAAGGATTTTTATTATTATTTTTCTAGTCTTCTGTTTATTTATTCACAACTTGCCTGACTACTTGGAATTTTTGCTTATTCTGAAGATCTAACTTTAGATATAATTGCTAACTTACTATTTCCTGAATATAGGGGGTTTTTTTACTGCTTGATTTTGACCTTTAGATACTTTTTCCACTGAAACTTTTTGAAAAATGTAATTGTGCATGAAACGTGATTCCTTGTCGTAACTAATACTACTGAATATTAATCCCTTCCACACTTTCAAATATCTTATGGACCAGCTTTAAATATGTGCCACTTTAATTGAGAAATATTTGGAAAAGCTTTTCTAATTCACCTTTTAAAAATATTATTCTCCCTGAAGATTCAGTTAACTCAGTACCAAAATTCCTATAGCTACATTTACCCCATGCATGCTCCACTTCTACAACTTTTTATAGAAGATCTCCAAATTCTTAAGTAAAATAACCTTATCATGTTCTTTAATTTTAATAAAAATAACAGATCTTGCATCTGTGGCATCTGAAGAGTGACAGTAACAGCGGACACTCTATTATCAGTAAGAGGCACTACCTTCAGAAGGAAAAAGGAATCCAAGTTAGTTATGGTATAGTACAGTATGGCAGAGGTATCACAGCTTCCACAAAATTAATTGTACAAGTTAAAAATAGTACCATTTACTATTTTAAAGGAAAAATTTTTGGACAATAATGACACAATTTATTGGAAAACAATGGTACATTCAATCTATATGTGAAATTTTGATACAGTTATGAACTACATTAATAATCTCGTTCAAGAACTATCAACCTGTTGTGACAAGAATATAAATGTTGTACAGGCTGTATATATGCAACATGGTCTCTGTTACTTCATCTTCAGATACACTCTTCAAATTCAAATTAAATACATACTGTTTATCAATTCTTTATGTTCAGCAAGGGTCTTTGCAGGATCCAGCCAGTACTATGAGACAGATAATTATGGAAATTAGTCACTTAACACAGAAAATTAATACAGAAAAATAGCAATTATATATTTATTCACATGTTGATATTAGTTAGCAGACTGACACACTTCAGTCTGCTAATGACAAATTTTTGCCAGCTTCTGATCAGACACACACTGTCTGTACAAGTCTAAAGTTGCGTATCTTCTCTGGGGGTAAAGGTTTTCCTAAAAGGAAATCTGTTTAGTAAGAGTAACCACATCTCAGGCTCATGACAGAAATATCAGACTTTACAGAAGTCTCATACTAAGTGCTTGTTGGCATCTACCCAATCTGCTTATAGCTAGTATATGGATGTGCAACCTTCCTATTTTCTTCCTGGGAGATAAAACTAAGCAGGATAACTCTAAACAGCAACAACAAAGCATGTAAGACAGGACCCTCAAAGAATGAGTGAAGGGGCTTCAGTTGTTTTCTGAACAAAAAAAAAAGACTGTACGGGGGAATAGGCATAACAGCACCCTTCCAACACCTGATAAATTGCTTTAAGAACATAACAATCAATTTTTCTTCATGTCCACTAAGTATGAAGGCATTAGCTTTACTCAAAGCAAATTAAAATTAGTTTGGATTTTCAGAAACAGTTTCCAGTAGCAGAGAGAGTGGATCACTAGAAATTGGCACCAAGGTAGGGAAGGCACAGACTCTTCCACCGTATGGTTTACTGGACTAGTTGGACAAATGTGTCAGATGACCAAGGTACACTTAGTACACCACAGAGGGATGAACTGTTACAAAGGTTCACATACCATTTGATCAACAGTCAATCTGTAGTGTAATTTCTCATTAATTACTCTGCCCCACCTTTATCAAACTTATAATAAAAGTTATTCTGATGTTACTGCTGACCACAGACCAGCTGTGTACTTCTCGTTATGGCTACACAGGTCACCACCACCATCCTGGTCTTCTAATCCCTCCAGCAAGTTATTTTTTCCTCAGTTTGACACTTCTATGATTTGGTTTTGGAAGACAGTGCAGAGGCAGCTGCCAAGATCACGCTTGTCTTCCTTTTTTTCACTCCTCTTCCCTCATACACAAACTTTTTGGACCAGCTGAGATTGGCACCCCTTCTTAAAACACTGGAAACAAAAAGGCTGCAGAACACAGCTGCTATGAAGAACAAATTGAGGTGGATTGAATCTACTCTCTTAGTACCCTCATCTTTTTTAACTGAGGAACTACATAGACCAATGAATAAAGAAACTCTTTACCTGTACCATTGAAATAACCCTATAGAGAATAAGAATAAAATGATTAATCAAAAAATCTCTTCCCTCTATCCAGAGAGCTTCTCTTGACTAGTAAATTTTATTACACTAAGGAGTAGCATAAAGAAGGAAGGGAAAAACACTATAAAGCATTTGAGTGGAAATTTTCAAGCAACTAATCTCATAAGTTGTAGTAAACAACTATAATTATTTTGACAAAACATGAAAACAAACTACTTCCACTAGCTGCTGATCCACCTGCAACAGGAACAGCTGTATGCCTTGTTCTTGGCCACTGCTATTTCAAAGCCAGAAAAGTTTGCCACGAAAATTTCCTACATTTTGAAGGAAAAAAATATTCAGTACATGCTTGCATCAAATACATCCAATAACTATACAAATATAAGCCCTCTTAACCTCAACAGAAGGTTGAAAGAAAAGAAAAACTTGTCACACTTGTTCAAACATCCTCTAGAACTCCCTATCAGCAATAATCTGAGCTAGCACAATTGGCTGATAAAGAGATTTTACAGTCAATAGGCAGAAAAAAGGCAAAATGACTCTGCAGTGGACACTCTGGCTACGCAATGCAGTCAGAATGTGGTCTGACCTCTTCCTAACAGTGGCATCATAGTATGAACAACACATTGTCAAGCTAGGTTGCTTACCATTGACAACTTTCTGTTACACTGCAAGAATTTCAGAATCAGGTCAAAATCTATCACAGAATAACTCTTCCATTAAGTTCTCCTGAGTGAACTGAAATCAGCCTCAAGATACAGTCTTCTTTGCAGTTTAACTTTACATGCATAGGTAGCTTGATTATTTGTAAAAAAATAAATAAAATACTGATGGATCATTATTCAAAGCTCACAAGTCAAGCACAGAATACTTACAGATTTCTGTAAGTTTCGGGTTGTCTCTGCAACCTGAACTTCACTGCCTCTTGTAACCATGTGATTCACTGGCTGCCATGAGACAAACCTGAATTGAGCCAGGTCACTGAAGACTCTATGGGCACTTGTAGACAATACAATCTAAATAGAGTTGCTTTAGAATTCTTAATTCTCACTGGGCTGTGTTTGACTTGCAAGTGAAATTATATTCTTTGCATGGTCTTCTGAAGGAAATTTCCAAGCTTGAGGGATAGGATAAGATCAGCGGGAAAACTGCAAGTTCAGATTCAAAGAGGAGAGGGAACAAATCTAGTTTTAAGTATCATTAAACATTTCCTTTCCTTCCCCCAAACTGAGCCAACAGGAGGAACTGCACTCTCAACCCTCATCCCTGTAAGACAGATTGCTGCTACTCATGCAAGCGAAAATACGCATCAGCTGGCACAAGGAAATACACTCTTCTGAGGGCACCCATGCTGTATGGGTGAAGTTAACACTTCAGCTCAGACCAGTTTACTGCTGGGACAGAGAATGGTGGGGAAGAGGCAAGAATCTTGTCTGCCTTCTTATTTCTCCAGTAAGTATTTAGCGTTGTGGCAATGCCACAATTAAAATTACTGTGTAGTTATTTATTATTTCAAAGGCTGCCAAAATTTTCCTGAAGAATGTAAGGGGTGGGGAGAGGAAAGGGAGATTTCTAACATTTTATTTGTAAGCCAAAGATGAATGGAATTTCATGGATAACAAAAAGGCATTTTAGAACAGTTACAAATCCAAGAATCTTGACAATAGAGCCCTCCAAGCATACCTACATACACATACATAATACTGTGTATCAGATACCTGTGAAATGTTTGCATATACATATGAAGAGTGTTGAGTACAGTTACAGTTTTGAGCTCACATGTTGAAGTGCCCAGAGAAATGGAACGAAAAAGCAGAGAGCCTTATTAATCCAATACACTTGCACAGCAGGTGCTGACAACAAACCCTGCATTTGTGAATGCCAAAGTAGCTCCACACGCAGCCTCACACTTTTTATCTGTTTGGCAGCCAGCATGCCACTTGTCAGTGACATCTCACCTGTATCTCTCCTGCACAGACAGCAAGAGTTATTTGACTTATAAACAGCTCACCACTAATGTGAAGAGGTGGAGGGCCCAGCATATACCCATCCAACTGCAGGGGATAAATTTGGTGAATCTGAAAGGGGAATCTAACATGGGAGAAATGGGGAGGGGGAGGGAAATCTCTAAATAGTTCTAATTAAGCAACTATCCAATTACTACAGTGATGGCGACTAGTTTACTAATCATTATTTTAAAAGACTACATAGAATTAGTTTAATAATTTTTATTTACTAAGAATAATTCTTTAATAAAATAATTGCTTTTTAATTTTTAGGTAGAAATTATAAAAAATTATGTTTTAAAGTACAGCATACCTAAGAATAGATGGGCTCTATTGTCCTTTGTACTTTCACAAATCTGGCTCCCATATGAGCCAGATGTGTAAGCACTATGCATCCAAGTGCCATGCAGTATTTCATATTTAGCCCTTTTAAATGACTGCAAACATTTTTCCACAAATCTGGAATCTTCATTCCTTGTATCTGTATAGGGTTAAACCTGGGTCAAATTCCATGAACCTGTTTGAAACAAATATTAACTAGGTTGAAATGTTTGCTGTGGTATCAATCAATGAAGTGCCTGGTGCAGAAAAATCTATCAACTTCAAACTAAATGCTGGGCTGTCTTAATTAGATTCTTACAAAGCTGTACCCATCATGCCACACATGCCAGGTTTTGTTCACATTTACAACAGGAAAAAAACACAACTTTCAAGAGAAAAAACAGTATTTTTCAATTATAATCTGAAATTATCAGGATTTTCCTACAATCTAAGACAAAATTAACAATTAGAATTATTTTGTCAGTTTTTTCTGCACATGTTCAGTGCAAAGAATCTAAACCTGCTAAGCACAAGACGTCCTTATTGTATAAGAAATCATCAGGCAATTCCTACATACAAAGATGTATTCAAAACTTCCATCTTTTCTTTATTAGAATCTGAATGTATGTTGAATATATTTAGTAGTAGATCACCAGTGTGAGTATCCTGTTGATCCTGCTACACTCTGAAAGCTTACTCTTACTGCCTTTAACTCACCTGACCATCAGCTTTGTCTAGATTGTTTTAATCCATTAACAATCTTCTAAAATTTCTAGCTTCTAATCAATATTATCAGCCTCTGTTTTCTTTCTACTGGCTATGCCATCTATTTTAACAACCACAACAAGTCCTTTTCTTTCTAGATAATTTAGTATACCATGCTTGTGGGCAAATGTCAAATCCATACAAAACCAAAACATTAGCTAAGAGCAGTTCATCTGTTTTTCTAAGATCCTGAGATCAAAACATACACTACATTATATGACAGTAATTCCCTAGAGAACAGACGTTTTTGATTGTAAGAAACCTTGATAAAATCATGCGCTTCCTTCTATAGTTAAGTTAAATACAGACTGTTCAATCTGTTACCCTACCCAATTTGGTAGTAACCTGGCAATCAGAGCATGCAGCGGTTACTTTATCAATCACACTAGATGGATCAGTATCTTTCTTACATATTAGTTTGCGTAGCCAGGATAGGGAATGCATGGCACTGGCCTCCTGATCCATCACTGCAGCACAGCAACTCACAGTAGAAAGTTCAGCTTCACAAGAATCTGAGACCTGCATCTCCTCTCTGTTTCTACGTGCCCTCTGGACTGCACAGCTGTGAAACATATTGCCATGGGCCACCTCCTACCTGCTGTGCTCTCAGGTCTGTAAGCTCAAAACTGAGCTCCCTCATAGCAGGGGAGAAAAAGCAGATCTACGCTATGGAGCGGATGCGTGGTAAAGACAAAGCGCAGCCCACCTCATGTTAGCTTCCGATCTTGGAGCAGTACATATGTGTTAGCACAGCACTACATTTGAACTAACTGGGGCTGGGGAAGTGAGGTTGGCTGCGATACTGAATTAACATGGAGATATGGCTTTCTGCATTTGTATTTCTTGCCTTAGAGTGCAAAGACAGCATCAGTACGCTGTACATTGTGAATATAATAGCTCAGATTAGCATTATATAGGATAAGAAAAGAAAGATATTTGCATCACAGCCTGCTCTACAATGCAGACGTGCCTCCTGTGACTTTCAGTTAAGGAGGTTTAGTGTGAGAGTTTGGTTAGGGATGGTGAGGGGGCAACTTGACCAGTGTGAGATTTCTGGAAGTAAAAAAAAAGTTTTTATTATCAACAGACCTTTAAAATGCTTTTTGTTGTCTAGTGTTCTGCAATAAGGGAGTTGCAAAGCCTTTTTTGTAAGAGAAGGTCTAACAGCATGACTCTCTTCAGAACACTTCTGTGATTTGACAAGGGAATGCCTTTGGGCTTCAAAAGTACCCTTTCCCTCATCAAATTCTGCTCAGCTTTTCCTGAGATATTATTCGTTAAAATTGCCATTTCCATTCTCTCTTTTGTGTGCCTCAAGAAAATACTGGCCTCCTGCCAGAATAGTAATTAGCACGACTATCCTAAGGCACGCTGGCGATGCTACAAAGGCAGTAGCAAAGGGACCATGTGGGGAACACCTGGGAGCTGCAGCACAGTGGGAAACAGAAGTGAGAGGGGCAGGGGACCTGCACAGCCTTCCCAACACCAGCTTACCCAGCATTTGGCCCCTCCTCCACTAAAGGAGAGGGACACCACTGGGCCGCTGCTTTCCCCAAATATTAAAGCAATGACAGACTGAAAGGCAAGATAAAGTTTCCTAAGCCATCTTCTTCCTAAGCTTCTGCAATACAGCTTCTGTTGATCATGTCTTGCCTGAAAATACCAGATGGGGCACAATGTCCTGCATTTCTGGCAGATGAGACATAAGACAAAAATGCCCTGTCAATCAGGACCCAGCTGACCATCCACATTAACAAGCATGAAGACTTCATCTGGTCTCAGCTTAGACTAACTTGAGTGTCAGCAGTCTCTGCAGTGTTAAAAAAGGCTCAGGCGAAGGGCTGAGGAGAAAGCACACTGAAAGATTTAGTGGCACTCAAAACTTGTCTTCCTTTTAAAGTATTTGCATCAAAAAAGGTACTTATGTACTACATTAAAAACCATGTAGTTTGTCAACCAAAGCACTAAGAGGTTAGGAAACACTACTGAGAACCAGCAGCATTAGTCTAACCCATCTCTTTATTCGGGTGTAGTTTTATATTACAAGATTTTAAATTCATTATTAAATTCTATATTTTAACTAATTATTACACTGTTTTTCCTTAGGAGTCCTGTCTTGTTCAGAGCACTAGACAGATATAGCTTACGCTGTTCTGACAACTCTTCCAGAGCCTGATTTTGCAAATTAAATACTGTCCTTTAACTATGGAGAGTTTTGGGGAAACTGGAATATCAATAAAGCAAAATTTGTGTAATAAGACCAAACTACTACCCTAGAGACAGTGTCATCCAATTTATGCTTTACCCTACTGTTCATGGTCTTCTCAGTGCCATCCAGTTCTGTCAATCTGCTGCATCCAGCTATTCTTTCTCACATGCTAATTAGTTTGTTAGCTGTTCAGGAAGAGACCATTTTAATGTTATGCATTCATATACTACATAGCACAGTGAAACCTTGTTCATTGATTAGAGCCCTACTGGTACCACTAAAATAATTTACCACCCCTAGAGGAGCTAGCACACCAACACAGCACTTAAAAGACCACCTAGAAGTGCTGAGGCATGCAAAAGTTATGGGGAAAAAAATAACAAAACAAGTTCTTTCAAACCTTTAATAAATAAAGTGTTTCTTTTGTGACTGGGTTGCATTCTTTAAAATACATAGTTTTGTCCACCCTGCTTTATCCATCATTCAGTTGAACACATATTGTGACAAAAAAACTGACAGAGCAAATAATAAAATATTCCCCACCAGAAGCAACGTATTAATATGTAGGCAAACCTCCAAACATGTTTCTCTGTCTAAGGCTAACACAGGAGCATGGTTTTAAAACTAATTAGCAAGGTAACCTTTTTCCCCTTCCCTTAGGAAATCTACTGTGGCTGATCCAAAACACAGCCAATCCAAAATTCAAATCTAGGCTTCTTGCCAGCCATTACAGGACTAATTCCCACAACAGCCCAGAGAGCTTTAGCCATATTCAGTGTGCAACTGAATATATGTTTACAGCTAAAGCACAAGGTGTTGTTTGTTGCATGGAAGCTTTCCCTTTACACTGGCCATTCTTAGGTGCTTACAAGATCTCACCAAAAATAGCAAGCTAGCAACAGCTGTCATAAAACATGTAAAACTAAACACAGTAGCACAGGTATACTCATTTATGAGCCTTCCAGATAAAACAGCATCAACTGTTAATTACCCATACACACACAACCAACAGGAACAGGCGTTTTCACAATATTTTGCCAGAGCACAGCCCAGGTCCAAAGCCTGCAGCACAGACTTGGTCGGTCAGTGTGGCAGCACCCACATGGCAGGGCAGGTGCACTCTGTAACACAGCCCACTGTTGTGGTCTCTGGTTGTACCTCCTGGCTTCTTCCCAGCTGTGCATCAGGACAAAGCTGATGCATGCACTGCTCTCCCACACACCTGGGATTTCCCTGCAAAGAAAACCCGCAGGTGGGGGAGACACACAGCACTCCCATCAGGGGATGGGAACACAGGCAGGCAACAGAGATTCCGGCCCACCAGTGCAGAAGCCAAGCAAAACGTGGGCTGGGAGACCTCCACATGGAGAGAGGATGGAGCTCCATGTCTATGCTACTGCAAATTGTATCCCCGTGACGTGACCAGTGTCAGTGCAAGAGTATGCAAACAAGGGAAGTGGGATGAATGCCCTCCTAATCCATTGAAAAATCAAGAAGCACAGTGGCTTCCTTGGCTTTGGGCTGGCCAGAGAATAAAGACAAAGTATAACATTAAATTTACACCACTAGAGTGTCATGTGAGATGAAAAGGCAAAAAGGCTGTATTTGTATTTGGAGAGGCTGAGTTAATGGGGTTATGGCCTACAGCTCATGCACACTACCATAATACAAAATGCACTGGTATCATACAATCAAATCATCTAGTCTATTAGCAGGATGCGTCCTAAAATGTGCCTTTATATGTTAAGCCTTTCACAGAAGAAACGTAATCTTCTCTTATTTTCATAATGCCATACACACCATTAAATACACAGTGTGCATGTCTCTGGAAAGGGTCCTGGTAACAGCCATTTCTATTTTATTTGCCTCTGCAGGAAAAAGGGAGACACTTCTGAAATAAAAAAAACACCTACCTGCTCTACACTGTCACCTCTATTTTCTCAGGAAATCAAAAATACTGTTTTTAACAGTACACCTTTAGTTCACAGCTGAATCTGACTTTCATCTCCGTGGAATAAAACTTGGTTAGAAGCTTATCAAGGAACTGAATTCATAAATGTCTAGATTATGGCACAGAAATAAAGATACACTGATCAGGGCAGTCTATAGCTCCCAGTAACAATCAATAACCTTCTGCTAATACTGTTCTGACTTCAGACTCTACATGTTCAACTTCTGCTAAACAGAATAAATTGGCAAATATCTAGCCAATTCAATAACATTATTATTTTTCGATGAAATCTGACATCTCTTGAGGCCAGGGTCTTGTGCAGTACTCTCAACTCAGAACAGTGAGTTTAAAAGCACAACTGCTTGCCTTAATTTAAACACAGGCCAGGCATTATTCCCTTCATAAAATTAAGGTAACATGGAGAGCACCCTATGAATACAGCGCTGGTCCGACCTGCTGAGCATCCCCTGCTCCTCACCTCTGACTGCCATAACCCTGCCATTTTGGGTGGGCACTCCAGACAGAGCTGCCCCAAGCCACTGCCTGCTTTGGCTGGAACATCTCAGCCTGGTTCTGATTTTCTTGCCTGTTTAGGACTGCAATCTGGCGTAAAAAGCTCTCAGATGTCTGGGGAGTCCCTGTCAAAAAGGCTCAAGAGAGCATGGGCTGAATGACACAGAGATGGTTCGGGCAGAGAGAAAATGTCATTGCCAACACTCTGACCCCTGGGGCTCTACCAATGAACAGGCAGCCATCACACCAACCATACGATACACTATGGAACAGGCATTCAGCAAGTGGTCCAAGTGAAGCAGCCTGTGATATGCTCAGGGACATTGCTTCGCAGACACTGCAGGGCCAAGCAAAGCTGGACAGCATAGTGCACTGAGCACTAGCTTCCGGGCACAGTATTAAAAGGGAAAAAGATTAATCCTACTTTTATATCATAATTTTGTACTACTTATACTTTCTTCATTTAGTTTTTAACAATATTTAGCATTTGATTCTGTTCCTACCCAAGATACTAACAGCTGTTCCAAGACTTTAATGTAAACAAATGCAAAGAAATTATTACTGGAAACCTGAGCCAGGAAATCATGAAAGTTAGTGAACGTATGAGTCTAATGTTCTACTGGCAAACGGCACAAACAGGGTAAATTTTACATATGGAAAATCCAATCTGCTGTGTCTTTTACTCACCGTTTGATGACTTCGGTCACAGTAGCGCAGTCCAAAGTAATCTATCTCCACTAGGTTTAAGTGACGAAATACGTAGCCCAGGACAACCGAGCCTTTCGTTGACTTCTGTGGGAAAGAATTTACAGAGCCTTTTCACAAAGATATTCCGCCTTTGTCAGCTATGTGCAGTGGCATTCATGCATTCAGTTAGCTTTGTCTACAAAAAAGGAGGCAGTTCCCAATGCCTTTAGCAAAAATCTCAGCTGTGCAGAAAAGAATATTTTGTACTCGTACATGTTTAAGTCCATCATTCTGTAAATACCACTAAGTAGATAGCAGATCAACATATACAAAACACAAAAAACCCCAAAACTAAACTCAAATGTACTTTAATACACACGATGCTAGTGAACCTTATATTTTTCTAGAAAATTTCTATTCTCTGATCAAAATTCTAATCCCCATGACATACTGTAATTCTAAAGTCATACTCTTCCTTCCAATATAGGCCTGTCACTCAAAATGACAACATGGATCAGGAGGCAAAACTCTGCCCTTAAGAGCTATTTTATCATAATTAAATTAATTTGAATTAATTTATTAAATAAATTTGTATCAACTTACTAATTTAAGTTTTAAAAGTCATCATTAGCTGCTCTGTTACTACACTTTGTGAAGAAGGCTAGGTTTTATTTGTTTCCTTTTAAAATATGTTTGAAAGTAGAAGTGGAAGCAATCCAACACTGTGAATTGAAATAATCCCTTTGTTTTCTTGAATAGTACTTCATTAAGGGTCTATGCCAGTATTTGCAAACAATGCTGGGGACATCACTGCAAACAACATTGCACTGTTGAGAACGTATTATAAAAAGCTCACTTCCACCTGAATGCCTCTTATTTGTTGGTTCACCTGGCAGCCAACAACAGACAGACTAGGAAGACTGAGAAAAATTATACACAACAATCCCCCCCAGAATCAGTTAGAGCCTTTGACTATTACAGTCCTAAATTCCACAAGAAAATATGGACATGACTTATAATTAGCTTTTGGTTAACTGCTTCATATTGTATAAACTGTTAGACTGTAGTAAAATCACCAGAGAGAAAAGAAACAGGAAGAGAAAGCTGTGGGATACTGTTTGTGCTATTTCACTTTTTTAGCCTACAAACAAATAATGCCAAGACTAAAATGACAAATAATACTGATTTTAAAAAAATTTAATTTAGCTTTGCTGGTGAAGTATCAATGACATAACGACAGTCAGGATGCATCCTTTTTTTTCAGCTGGTGCATTTGGTCAGGATTTGTACCTCATCACACAGGCAGGGCCAATACAACAATTTCAGAGGGCCACTCACACTCTAAGCAAGCCATGACAAGGTAAACATCTCTGGTAGGCTGCAAATTGTGTGTCCATGCTATTCACCAGATTTACTATATATTCACTTAAACCAGGAGATGGTCTTGAAAGTTTCTCAATGTGTAACAGTCTAAAGCCATCATACAGGTTATTTTCACTAAGCAACGATAATTACATAGTCCCTCAGCATGTACAGTGAGACTTAATTTTCAGACACAAAACAGAAAACAATTTTGGGGACAACATGACTCAGGCAAGCAGAAATTGACTAAATGTCATTTTAGCATTTTGGTTAAAGCAGAGTGATACAGTGATTCTACCATCGGATTCCTCAACAAGAACAACGGGTTGTAAGAATAATGTGGCAGAAGAATCAGCCCATCTTAACTATAGAGTGACTATCAGGAGCACTACAGCAAAAAGACAGAAACAAAACAAAACACACCTTAAAAAGTGTAAAAAAATACAGGTTAAATTATTAGACAGAAGGGATTCAAGACTAAAGCAGTAATTGTCCTGCCTCATTTTACCTTTAAATCATAGAATCATTAAGGCTGGAAAAGACTTTTAAGATCATCAAGTCCAACCATCAACCAACACCGCCGTGCCTCTTAAACCATGTCCCAAAGTACCATGTCTACATGTGTTCTGAACACCTCCAGGGATGGTGACTCCACCACGCCTCTGGGCTGCCTGTGCCAATGCCTGACTACTCTTCCAGTAGTTAATCAAAGAGCAGGAGAGATAGCCCTCTGAAAAGCACATAGTTATCATTCATAAGTCACATAAGGCAAACTACCTTCACCACTGGAACTGTTTCCATTATCATTTAAACAGTACAATAATATCTTGGGAACCTAGTATTGGACAGGCATCTCTAGAAACAGACACAGGAAAACTCAAAATAAACAAGCAGCCCTCACTCCAAACAACCCTTGCAGAAAAATGATGGTGACCCTTCCAACTGGGTACTAAACATTGCAAGAATATTATAGACAGAAGGAGCTCCACCATAAGCTGCTCAGAGCCACAAGGTTTTGACACAGTTAACCAAAGTATGCTTAGTAAACCTTTGCAGAAGGCATAAAAAGGGCTGCCTGCACCATGCCTTACAGGGGACATGGAGTGGTGCCCACCAAAGGTATGGTGAGCTTCTCTGATTGTGACGCTCAAATCCGTTTGCTTTCAATGCATTTTCCACTCTTTGTCTGACCAGTAACATTATTCATAGCATCAGATACTTTTATTAGCAGAACTAATTAATAGTAATACAGTGGCAAAGATGAAGCTGTCAATTTTCCATTCAGGCATCTTACAATAATAATACACACTCCTGGGAGTAATCAAAGATACTAATATAACAAAAAACCTCAAGTCTCACAGGAGTTCAACTTACATAACTCTGTACCTGTTTAGGATTCAGCTAGCCTTCTTGGCTGGAAGTCTTCTTCAGTCAGCTGAGGACTGCAATGGGCTCTATGTAAAGAGTCTTTGGGACAGCCTTCCTCCTGTAGCAGCTAAAGCGATTCTGTTATCCCCAAGAAACATGCACGTTTCACACCTGGTTTGGCTGAAGTTGAAGACTCTCTGCTTTCCTTTCACAGGTAAATGGTAACAATGTGTAAAAAGCTTTTTAACTGCTTTTTAATTATATTGCTAGGCTGAGAGAAAATGTAAATGCCTGTTAATTTATTCTCCTGACACAGCTCAGTTAACACTTCCATTGTTGCAGGTCCTGCACAAACAGGTGGTCCAGCTGTGGGGAAATGATAGAACTTAAAACGGCTGGGCGTGCTCCACCTCTACAGCAGCAAGATCCTCAACACTTTGGTTATCCTCAGCCAAAACAGACTGCATGCAGTAGTCTCTGTAGCCCTCCTCACCAACTCCTTTCACATCCTTCAGCAACGCCTGTGTGTACACAAGCAGTGCTTTGCAAGGGAACTGCCAGGATGAGAGCCAGCAGGTATCCCCACACCGTTCTAACCTCACCTTCCTTAACCTCATATTTTCCCAGCACTGAGGACACTCTTCAGGTAAAACACTGACCTTTGCTGAAACCACTGCAACTTCACCGTCAATTAAAATTCTCATTTTAAGCCAACTGACTTCAGGGTTTCATGTAAGTAAATTGCCTCTTAGAGTGGTGTTAAGAAAGCAGGATTGCTGATGAATCCCTAAGTGGCTGCTTCTCAGTCCTGAAATACATTTTAACTGGATTTGAAGAAAGTTTTGCAAACTATAAAAAGCCGCTTTATTTCCCCTGATAAATTACAGCAAAATTTAGCAAAACTGTAAACTAAAACTATCAAAGACGTTAGCAGGATTACATTCACATCATATGACATTGCAAAAATTACATAATCTGCCTTGCATTAAGATCAGACTTGCTAGAGGCTTGCATACTTAGGGGTAAACCCACGTATATTTGAAAATATCATCAGCAATGCTTTCAAGAGAGAACAAAGAATTGTCAAATGAGTCATACCATCTTGCTTTACATGTTAGCACCATGGCTTCATAAACCAGAAAGGCAGGTTTCTACCGGCTAAAGAAAATGACAGCCAGAACATTCAGGAGAGATCTCATTTAACTGTTTGGGGGTTTTTTTTTAATCAAAAAGAAGTAATTTTGGGGTTTGTTTTTTTTTTTTTTAATGGTACATAGAGTACTGTATTTTTATATATTTACATTACTGTATATTTATTCACCAGGAATTTTTGTATTCCACACTGTTCATTGCTTTTTAGCTCCAGTGAGGTTTTTCTAGTTAGGCATTTTTTAATTTTCTCTTTTGTATTGTACACAGCAGTGCAGGCCAAATCAAATCCATGATTGATGTTAACTGACTTTAAGACAAAGCAAGATGTGCAGCAATGTCTGCCTCAGTAGGATGCTAGCCCTTCTATTAAAAGTGGTGTAGGTAGTGAAGCCTCTTTTTATTAAAAACAAAATAAAAACTACATTGCCTCTTTTAGTTCAAGTACCCATCATGAAACCTTCCTCCTGAAAGTAATTCAATCCACACTCTACCTCGTACAACCGCATAAATGCTAAGGAATATGCAGATGAATTCATGAGCCTTTGCTTAAAAAAAAAAAGGCTTAAAACTTTTGTTGAACATAACCGTTGTCTTTTGAGATGCCTCCCCGACCACGGCCATTGTTAGAGTCTATTGGAAAGTCACAACTGATGCTGAATTAGTTATTTTGCTTATACACTGGCAAGAAATAACAATACAGAACAAGAGCAGAAGGTTTCTAATGCGGAACATGGGTGTTCGTATTAGAGTATGGAAAAACAAGGAAGATGCTATGGGGGACAACACACAATCATGCTGACATATTCAGAAACACCTGTGTAATATCCCCACATTTCTCTGTCAAGTACAGGTCTGCATGAGTTACACTGCTAACAAACCCTCCAAGCTGGAAGTGCATTTGATCTGCTACCTATGTGCTAGACAGCAGCTAGTGTCCATCCAGTACATGAGGTACTCTGCACATGCTAGTAATGGAGCATGGGCGCCAGCACCTTCCCCACCAGTGTGCAGGGAAGAGCGGAAAGCAAGCACAGCTTGGTGGGTATGTCAGCACCACCCCATGTGCTTTGACCAGACAACCGGTATTGGTATACTGAGGCAGACATGCTCTGAACAGTAAACTTAACACCCTGTTTTCAGAGACCAAACTGCAGTATTTTGACCTAAGTAAAGGTTACTAAGGAGAGATGAAAATTATGCACAAAAGCAGCATGCAGTCATGCAACTAAGGGTGAGAAGAGCTACCAGTTCATCCCATTCCTGGTAGACACATAACAGAAACAGGTGTCTCCAAACAACACTTTCTCACTGCTGTTCTTTGTCCATTTCCCCACCCTAACCTCAAGCTCTGAAAAGACCAGACACCACCACTGTTTTCCATCAGCTTCCATCTCTAAAAGCAGCAAGGCACAAGACACTAAAATCAAAGTTCTTGGTGGCCTTTAACAACATAGAGTAAGCATCCCTTTTCCCCAAGGCAGTCAGTCTGCCAGGCCCCAGTTTGCACTCTGTGCATTCAAGCAGAGAAATCTTTAAATTAACAATGCTAAATATTTACAAATATTCATCTAGATAAAACTACTTGACCTTAATTTGCAGAATGCAGGTTCAAACAGAGAATAATTTACATTAATCATACTTTATATGTGCAGACATTCCCCAACACAATCACGTAACAGAAGTAAATACTTTGAGAAACTGAGGCTTTAACACATGCAAATATCATACCGCAGTCTGCCCTAAGTATACTGCATACAAACATACCATCCAAAATGTACTAATCCATCCCTCCCTCTCTCCTCATCTTGCACAGGCAGCAGATATGCCAACCTGTCTTCAGAGGTTTTTTTCTGAGAACTCCTCACAAATTTATGGACGCATGCACAGACCTCCCCATCTCTGTTCCAAGGAACTTAACACAGTGCCTGATCTGTCTGCTGGATGTAACCTATGGCACTGACTTTGTAAGTGCTGTATGTTCAGATGCCTCGTAGACTCGTTTTGGTTTTACTAATGGTCAATCTAATGCATTCCAGTTAGAAAATGCTATTGTAGAAAAATATCCAAAGGTGCATCTTTGTCTGGTTTCGCAATTAGTGTATCCGTTCTGAATTTATAAAAACCATTAAAAGTTCCACTTAGGGGCCAACTCCTTGAGAGAGGGGAAAATTCCTGGGAGCAGGGTCTCCAACTAATTGAACCTCTCCCCTTGTAACTACTGGCTAGAGTGCACTTTAAGGTTCTGTCACAGACAGATGTAAACTGATCTACTTGACTCTAAGAAAAGACACATTAAAAAGTTAAAAAGAAATATTTAACAAAATATTTCGCTTATGGGAAACTACTTCAGCTCAGTGGGCTCCTTTTTTGACAGTAGATAGAAGCAACTATATATCCTTGGTAGAATAATGCTATTTGTATGTGCACACACATTATAAAAAAATGCTACAAGCAGGAATCAAAGTCCAGTGAACACAACAAAGGACAATCAGAGCAAGCAAATAAGTAAAAGAAAGAAAAGTGGATTTTAGAAATGTAATTACATACTTAGTAATGCTTTAAAATTTATCTCATATCAGCCAAGGACAATAGTTTGTACAATGGCAGCAAATAGTGCTACTGAGAGAGATTCTGGGCATATAAATTATGTTTAAAAATTTGTTCACTAATATATCCCCTAATATTAAAATTATCCAGTTCATGAACATCTCCATTTACCATATGACAGATGAGTTGAAGAACCAACAATAACGCATTTCAGCTTTTCATAGAAAAGAGCTCTTCTGAGGAACTGAAGGCCAATGATCATTACCATCATTCCAGTACACTTTGAGTAATTCCTACATCAAAGAAAGAAATCATTATAATAATAATGAAATTCAAAAATACAGCATACAATCACTCATTTCAAATGGTTAAGATGTTGGCAACTATTATTTCACTATTTTTCAGAAAATATTCTTCGTACATAGCTCTGTGACCTTGTATATCTTCTTGGCACGCAGGGCCTCTGTGTGTCCTGATTAGGGATGCTCCAGAAACAGGCCACAAGGACCTGGCAAGGCAGAAGACAAGAACGTGCAAATTTATGATGCATGCACTTCTCATGCACTCTCACAGATGTATTTTAAATAATTCCCGATGAATACGGAAGATGCATCCCTTTGACCCACCAAAGGCTGCGAAGCTGCGAGACAGGAGGAGGTCCTTTTCTCTGAGAAGCTGTGAGCGGCTCCGTGGTCGAGCAGGGCTCTTGTGGGTGCATGGTAGAAGGTGAGGGCGCACGTCCCCGCCCTGGGCTGCCTGGCAGCAGCCAGCAGGCACCCCGCAGGGTGGCAAGGGGGAGACCAACATGCCAGCTGTGCTGCAGGAGGCCCCTTTGTGGGCAGGCTGCCTGCAAAAACACACTGCCCTGGGACTTGGGGGAGGCAAGGGTCACGCTGCCCACCTGGGAACAGCACCCACGTGGGGAGCTCACAGAGGCTGCTTCACCTTCACCTCACCCTCCTGCACCATGCCACAGCACCCCCGCCCCCACGGGCAAATCCCACCAGCAGTAAAAGCAGTGGGGCTCTGCAATTCTTCTCCAAAGGACAGTGCACAAAACCCCAGGAACCAAACCCAGGGAACACGTGAAACCCTGCAAGTGTGGAGGCGGCGGGTGTTGGTCGTGTCTGCAGAGCAAAGCTCAGTGCATCCCAAGCCTCTTCCTTCTGACTTGCACCATCCCCAGAGGACAGTGCTGCTTCACACCCAGCCTGAGCTGCCTTCAGAAGTGCCTCAGCAGTTTTCTCCTGGCAGAGAAAAGATGATGTAGTTACTCTTGGCACATTCATTCCAAATAAAGGAAGCAGCCTATGTTTCCTAGTTAATTATCCTGACATGGTTTCTACAATACCTTTTTTCCATTCACTGAAGTCCTCTTTGAATCCTTTCTCATGTAAGTCTGTTGTAATTTTAAAAATCTATTTTTTATGGTGCTCATTTTGTCTTGTATCAAAATAAATATGTCCTGAAGCATTTTCAATTTCCATCCTGTCACCTATTTCAGATCTTCTTCCTTATTTCTTACTTCTTTTGCCTTATCTCCTTTATGTCTTATATTTTACCAGAGCAATATTTCTTAGGTGGGTTCTATCAATGTACATACAAAATACAAATTGCAGAATAAATACAAAGGTACCATCTTTTAATTTTGATTGTCTAGTTCTAGTATGCTTGTTGTATTCCACCTCTTCGACAGACTTTGTGATTTCTGCCTATGAGCAAAAGGGAGGCACTTTAAGTACCAAAGCATCACTTCTAACATTCCTAAATTTTCCTATGTTCATCAGTCTAAACACTTCTTTTTAATTCAGTGTTGTATGCATTTTTAGAGCACATTAAACTCATTATGCATGGCAGTCTCAGAGCATAAGAACTTAATTTAAATATGTCACGTGCTTTGATTAACTGCTTTAAGTGCAAGACTGTCAAGGGACAATGTCAGTAAAGAGCTAAATACTAAAAGGCTTTCAGAAAGAGAAAATGTTAAAAATTAAAGAGGAGAAACTCATTCTGTCAAAGTGTTTCAGGATTTTACTACTACTTCAGCTGTTAAGCAGAGAAGTAGTACAGTTACAGTCTTGTAAGAAATTGGCTCAAATTATTAGTAAAACAGTGGAGGTTTTTTATGTTGGATTGTTTGGGGATTTCTGAGGAACAAGAAGAATGGGAAACATAAAAGATCAGTGTACATCTTGTTAATCCTTTATTTTGCCATTTCTTTCATTCAGAATGAACAGCTGAACTGTCAGAGCTGAGCATACCTGCAAAAGCTTGTTTGTACAGAGCACCACAAGACTCTCTGACCAAAGAGCAAACCACCTTCTCATGCTCCCTCTCCCCAAGCAGAGCTGAAACTTGCTGTCCAGCTTAGCACTTGCTCGTGGCCCTGGTGACACTATGAACCTCTTGACCATATTTTCCTTCAGTATGACTCCTAAGCATAAGTGGCCTCTTCTTCTGTTTCTTAGGATTCTTCTTTCTGCTACTCCCTGACTTTTACCTCTGTCGTCCCACTTTTTTTTCCTTCTTTTCCCCTTATCCTCTACTTTCTTTCTCTAAGTCTTTTCAAAGCTCTGGTGATGGAGTCAGAAACTTATGATGGTAATTCTCTATTTGTTCTTTAACATTTTTTCCACCTCCCATGTTCAAGAGTAAAGGCTATGCTGGAATAGCACAGAGGTTTAAATCTGTGTCTTCAAGTCAATTCACACCTCAAAGCCTTCTATCCAGCTCAGCTCAAAACACATTTGTGAAAAATTTATCATATTTTCCTTCTTCAGAAACACGTCTTCATATCAGACTTGGTTTTGTTTATCATTTGATTCAGTTAACTGAACTGTCTCATTATTATTCAGTCAAGAGATCTTGCAGGAAGCTCAAGAGAAAAAGTTATGAGAAAAACAGTGGGATCCTTAGATGCAAAATTAAAAGACAAGACACAGAGAGAATTAATTTCTTCAAAGGACGCAGGCTCCTTTTCTTTCTGGCTCTGACAAGGGTGACACAGGGAAGTAGAGGGAGGAAATAAGAAGAATAACCCTCTCCATTAAACAGGCCTTTCAAAGCATGCATATCTTTTCTCTTCTGCATCTTTCTCTCCGCAAGACGCACATCCCGTTGTGTAGTGGTGACCTTTCTGTACAGTGAGCTCTGCTGAGGCACTTCTGAAGGCAGCTCAGGCTGGGTGTGAAGCAGCACTGTCCTCTGGGGATGGTGCAAGTCAGAAGGAAGAGGCTTGGGATGCACTGAGCTTTGCTCTGCAGACACGACCAACACCCGCCGCCTCCACACTTGCAGGGTTTCACGTGTTCCCTGGGTTTGGTTCCTGGGGTTTTGTGCACTGTCCTTTGGAGAAGAATTGCAGAGCCCCACTGCTTTTACTGCTGGTGGGATTTGCCCGTGGGGGCGGGGGTGCTGTGGCATGGTGCAGGAGGGTGAGGTGAAGGTGAAGCAGCCTCTGTGAGCTCCCCACGTGGGTGCTGTTCCCAGGTGGGCAGCGTGACCCTTGCCTCCCCCAAGTCCCAGGGCAGTGTGTTTTTGCAGGCAGCCTGCCCACAAAGGGGCCTCCTGCAGCACAGCTGGCATGTTGGTCTCCCCCTTGCCACCCTGCGGGGTGCCTGCTGGCTGCTGCCAGGCAGCCCAGGGCGGGGACGTGCGCCCTCACCTTCTACCATGCACCCACAAGAGCCCTGCTCGACCACGGAGCCGCTCACAGCTTCTCAGAGAAAAGGACCTCCTCCTGTCTCGCAGCTTCGCAGCCTTTGGTGGGTCAAAGGGATGCATCTTCCGTATTCATCGGGAATTATTTAAAATACATCTGTGAGAGTGCATGAGAAGTGCATGCATCATAAATTTGCACGTTCTTGTCTTCTGCCTTGCCAGGTCCTTGTGGCCTGTTTCTGGAGCATCCCTAATCAGGACACACAGAGGCCCTGCGTGCCAAGGAAACATCACGGTAATTTCATTTGCTGCTGTCCTAAAGGTTCATTAAGCTATTTCTTTCCACCTGTCCATTGCGAACTGGGTATTTTGGTACTGAATTTGATGGAGTCTACACTGCAACCAGTCAAGAACTTTTTTATATATAAACTTGTTATTCGTGTAGGAGAGTCTGTATTTTCAGTTAAAGATTCACCTGTGTTTGAATATATTTTCATTGAAATACACACTATCCTTTTAATGTCTATGTAATAATCACATGATCATAGAATATCTCACTACATCCCCAAAAAGCTTTTCCAGTACATTTTATCACTATTTAAAATTTTTCTTTCCAGTTCAGTGGAGTTTAACTATTCGTTTTAACTGACACTAGAAAATCACTTACTCCTGCCATGTTTACAGAAGGTAAAAGGATAATTTTTTTTCCTAAAAAATATTCATACTTCTCCAGCACAAATTTGATAACTCGATTGCCACAATGCTTCCATGAAACTAATTTGATTCTACGAGAAACTTAATTCTCATTAAAATTTCTAATAATAACCATCCTGAATTTTGTCTGAAAAAATTAAAGATTACATTTTTTTTAAATGCCTTTTTTGTTTTTTTTTTTTTAATAAACGTTCCTCATGAGAGCAATGGAAGATACACTGCTGGTATTTTTTCATCTAAAGGTAGTTTTCTAGATATGCTCACAAGCAACACACACGAAAAAAAAAAAGAAGTCAACATGTTTGCGCCAGGACAGGAATAAGTTATCCATTAGCAGCTTGTAATGGCTGCTAACGGGGAACTCTATACACCTGCATTCTCTCCTGCACCTTCTAGAGTTTCTGGCTGTTCTGAAGAGCTACTATCCAGTGCCACACACTACACGGGGTCATATTACCATTTTACTGGTACTGGGCTGCATTCAACTTAACAACCTTGAATGAAAAAAAAAAAAAAAAAAAAAAAAGGCCCTCCAAGGAATAGGAATGACTCTAACAGATCCAGGCCACAGAGGAGGATGAAAAGGACATATCTGTCACGTATCATAGGTGCTCTTCACACTGACTAGTACTGCCTGCCCCTTCTCCCCCACAGTCACAGCAGGGGTGCCTCATTCAGCTGTCAATCAATTCCTGAATCATTCAGCTGTCAATCCATTCCTGAATCACTGCAGATTTCAGCCCTGCATTATTCGGATAAACCAGAATCTGAGCCAGGGATTTTTTGAAGAATGATATCCCTGCACATAAACAAACACACAAGACAAGTGTTAAGTTCAAATAATGACACACACAAAAAAAATTTAAAGCATTAAAGCAACCTCCAAACTGCTAATTTAGCCTCAGGCATGTATGTACTGTGACAGTGCTACCAGCAATTGTTCCCCCCCAACTCACAGAGGACTGTCATCATCTTCTTTTTGGTATCATTCCTCAGAGCTGGCTGCCAGTCCTGAGCTCCTTAATTAGATCTACCCAGCGTATCAAGGGTTTTTCCCTGTTTTCCCTAACCACTTCCCAGTTCCTTGTCCTCTCCTCCTACCTGTCTCTTTCTAGATAGCACCCTCCATGCTCATACTCCCTTGCCACATACATTTTCACTTCCCTCAGCCTGTCATCCCCACTGGTTCCTGCATATTCCTTGAACTCCCTGCGCACTGAATCAGAGGCCATTCCACCCTACTCTACTTTGACCCTTTGCCAATCTACTTCTTAACTCTCTCCTGCCAGTTTGGCCTTTGTCCCAACAGGAACCATGCCAGGAGATTTCTCCATGGTGTTGTATTGTGGGATAGGTGATGCAGAAACACATCAGACAGCTCCAGCTGCAAGAAAATTGTTTCCATTCTGCTGCCCAAACTCAAGCACCAAAACCACCAGTTACGCAGGTGATGCAATGCCAGCAGGACCTGATAGGGACAGTAAGAGATAGCATCCTTACAGGATTTAACCGATAAAGTTTGAGGAAATCTCTCCTGAGAGAGGTATTTCAGTATCACAAACAGGCTCACGGTGGGCGTATCTTTCAAAGAAAGAGAACACACCTCTGGCACGGTGACCATACTGATGGCAATTACCAAGTCTTTGCTTCAACAGTTTCTCAGACAAAAGTTGTCTGGGTTTCTTTTTCTTTGGCAGCCAATATTTTT
This sequence comes from Phalacrocorax aristotelis, assembly GCF_949628215.1. Lineage (NCBI taxonomy): Eukaryota > Metazoa > Chordata > Aves > Suliformes > Phalacrocoracidae > Phalacrocorax > Phalacrocorax aristotelis. The sequence goes on along the minus strand of NC_134311.1, from coordinate 20,216,396 downwards.
TCCTTGCTTCACTCTGGAGAATAACTCAACTGTTTTGAATGAAACTTTGTGAAATAACATACATAACTCATCACAGAGTTCAAAACTTGATGACTGGCAAACCTACAAACAGACCAAGCAACTTCAGTAGTGGTAATAATCCTCTCCCCAGCACCTTCCATTCAGAAAGATCCCACAAGCTTTTCAGAATGAATTTATAGCTATTTCCTCAGAGATATTATTAAAAACCCAGTATTATTCTCAACTATTTCTTGGATATGGAGCTACAGTGACAAACCAGCTTTCTTCCTCTGAAAAAGTAATGCACAAAATATTCTGTGTGGTTTTAAGGGAAACTGTGGCATACTTTAGCGAGTTCTTTTTTTCCCTGTGACCTCCATTCCTTTCCTCTCTTAGTAATTAAACCTTTCAAGTGGTAACTTGATGTTAACCCCAGTGATTCAGACAAGGACACTACCTTCTTACTTAGTCTTCATTTGTTCCCCAAAATGGTTAGTATATTTTGAAGTGCCTTTATACGCTATGGGAAACCTGTGTATACATACAAACACAATTTAGCATGTTCATGTATAAGGAACAGTAGGTCACTGTTTAACCAGTCAACATTCAGTAGCTACTTGACCGTCAGTAAATACTATACCTGTGTTGAAATGTATAGCATATAATATTCTATACAGCCTTCTGAAAAATCTTTTTATTGACCTGTAAAAATTTCAGATATAGCACAGTTTTGATTATGCATAGAAAACAAGATCTCTTAAGCATATATCTTTAAGGATCATCCAGAATGATTTTTCTAAAACTGTATGTACAAGGTGTCATGACTAACATGTAAACTCATCAATAAAAATAAAATTACCATAATCTCTGTATGTTTAATAAATATTTAACATATCAAGGTTTTTGGGGAAAAGTGTTTTTAACCTGAGGATACAAACCGAAGAACTGCTATGCTAAACCTTGGCTTTGAAATCTGTTCCTACAAAAGGTTTTTGTTCCTTGATATGGAACGTACAAGAAACTGAACATCTTATACAATGTATAATATGGTATGTATGATATATATCAATATATATGATACATATTGATATATAAGGTGGCTGCCCACCTGTGCTAATGAAAATATTCCACATACTGAAGACACAAAAATAAAACAAAAACCTTACTTAATCAGCACTGTAGTAATAAATGTCCTTGAAGGAGAATATAAAGACATTATATACATGTGCAACATTGGATTAATTTCTTCACTCCTAGCTGATAGGCAGATTAGTGATAAGCATAGCATAAATATCTATACATAAATATGGCACACAATTTTTCAGAACTAGACCCTTCTTTCTCTACATTTAGTAGAAAACTAATTAATATGTCTCTTCATTAACAAAAGTGTTCACAGAGATGCGAGCAGTTAACTCCTGAATGCTCACGGTCCAAATATTGTGACAATAATGAAAAATGCATGGTTGAAGATTCTTTGGTATGACACTCAAGAAGTTAAATGATAAAATGTATCAGGCATGCCAGCCTTTGCTAACGGGGTTGGCTATCCACTGTAGTCCATGAGTCTGCTCATACACCTCATGCAAGAAGAACAATTTTTAAAACAGCTTTCTGAACAAAGACATAAAATCACAAACATATTTCACATTAGGAAAAACTGTCAATTAATACCAGAGTCAAAAAAAGTCTGTTTAGAATTCACCAGCGATGTGAAAAATGGTTCCTTCAGCTTTTTCACTCAGAGGGAATTTGGATAAAGTGAAAACCTGATCCGTTTAAATCAATTTTATTACTGTTTTTTGAGGAGGATTTTAGATTAATATTAGAAATAAAACTTCAAGCCTTCAGCCTAAACACTGCGTAAGGCCAACCGTTGCTCACAGTGGCTCTACTGGAGTCATGAGCTTAATCACCTTTCATTGGACCCAAGCAGTAAACAGCTCCCAGCTCCCTCCCAGTAATCTAACAGAGTAAAAACTGATGACTGTAATCAAAGCAAAATAAACTATGAAAGTGAAGACTGATTGTAAAAGCTTTTCTGTTTAAATCACAAGCTTGCAGGTAAGCCACTAGTGTATTGTCAGGCATCTCTATCAGAGTATCTCCAGTTCTGTTGCAGCTGTACCCTGCCACAGAGCACTACATAAACCTCAAACAGTCATGACTTAAAGTGAATTAATTTAAAGTACTGGATATGCCCAGTGCAATTCTTTTACTGTAGGCAAATCATAATATGTTCTGCAGACCAGCCTGTTAAATTTCAAATAGAAAATCACTACTTTCATTTTTAGCTTGCTTGAAATGTACTTGGTTATATCAATTTTTTGAAGCCAAAATTATTAATCTCTGATCTGTGTTGAATGCAAGACTTTTGGCAGCATTACTTTCATTTACATTAAATATAGCTTACTATGTGATTTGGACATGATACTATTCACACTGAAATCCAAAGGCAAAAAAAACCCTTTAGTTTAAAGACAGGAGGATCACATCCTTCAGATTTGATCTGATCGGCTGAGCATAAAATAATATGGTTTACTTAAAAGGAAACCTAGCAGCATGTTCAGCAGGACTGAAAAAAGTAATAGCCCCTAGGTTGCCCCTTGCATTTTAGTTAAGAGGCACCACTACTGTAAATTTTTAAGGCATGCCATTTCATGTGGAGCTCAACCATGCCTATACTCATCACTTTGGCAACAGGCTAGTAAATGAGATACGCCCAGGTAGTGTTTCTTGAAGTGCTATTATGAAGCCAGTGACACTCATATTCCAGAGGGAAATATTACTAAGCACCCTTCCTTGTAAGATATCAATTTTTAAGTTTTGCATACTTTTTTTTCTGGTGATGTAAGCTCTTACAAAACTTCTCTACTGACAATGACCACACCAGGACTGTTACATGAGACCACACCCAAAACTGAAACTTTAGAATATATCTTCCAGTGTACGCAGTTACAATGTATACCTAAAATTATTTTTAAATAAATGTATTTGTTTATAGGTTGAGGAGGCAGTTTTATTTTTTAAAGCAGCCCCCAAAATACTGATGCTTTCCAGCCAGGGTGACACCTGAAACTTCATCCCATGTAGCTAATAAAAGGACACATAGAAAGACTGAAAGCAGACTGTCTTCCCACTGAAAGGTGCAGCTCTACGCGAGTCAAAACCTCCCAGGTACGTTTCCATAAAATTTTTCCACCATAGAAGTCTAAACCAAATATTTTATTTCCTAAGAGGTGTTAGCCCAGTACCCACACCATAGTAAAAGATTTATCCCAGCACTATTTCTCCCAGGCTCTGCTCCCAAGCCACCATGATGTACTACAATGCCTCCAGCCACAAAAAAGGACCAAGGCATTCATTTATCTGCCCTGTAAACTCTATCCTACAATTTTGTGCAATATAAATACCCACAAAACAAACATCCCCAAGGACAGTCTCACTCAACTTGTTAGTTGTAACAAATCTAGCCGCTGTTTACTCAGACACCAAAGGTGCCACATATCCCTTCTCCCTGTACTGAAGAGATGATGGATGCCAGCCTCCACAGCTGCTCCTACTCCACTGACCTGCTCTTGGGAGCATAACTCATCTGGTTTCACTGAAAATAAACCAGGCTAGCATAGATCTCTCAGTTAAACTGTAATGGTTAATAACTGTAATAGTTATGCTGTTAAAAAACAAGATTTCCATCTAACTTGGGCCTGAGAGGAATACAATACTATGCCAGTGATTCATCCATCATGCCATCATTCATCCATTTATTAAGGAAGGAGTCAGTCACCTAATGTCAGTGGCTTTGACACTTCTAAGGCCACGCCTGGACCTGCTGCGATGCAACACCACAACAGGCAGTGATTGCTCTCTTTCACGGATGAGTGGACAACACCATTGCAAGTATCTTCCCTGTATTCTCATCTAAATTTAAAAAAGAGAAAAAACAAAGGCAGCTTATTGATAGAAGGATGGTCAAAGATCATCCAGGTTAACTAACAAAATATGGGGAATATACAAGCCAGACACTGAAGGTTTGCCTTGTCCTAGGCACACTCAGACCTTCTCCCAGAATAAAGTAGTTCTCACTTTTTTACATTCAAACTGTTCACACCTACGCACTTTAGAGCTGTCTAAAGGCTTCCGTAAATTCAGTTATTACCTGGCTGTCACTCCCTGCCATGAGAGCAAAAACTTCTCTTGGAAACACCGTGAAAAAAGGCAGCCCTGACACCATGCTTTGAAGACATTATCAAAGCCAGAAATAAGCTGCTGACATTTCCTCAAGAAGAGAATTGATGGATTTGGGGATGTCCCATTTTGGCACATAAGCAGCACAGTATGACAATCAAATGCAGACAATGGAAAGCAAGTAAGATAAGAGGAAGCATCACCTCCACTTGCACAGCTACATTTAGAACCATCCATCCAGGCTGCTGTACTCAGAAACCAAGCCACATGTTTTGCTCAATTCAGAATTGCTGGTTTTGACAACTTCACATTTTTGATGCAGAGATAACACCTGACTAAATAAAGGAAACTCCTCTTGTTGTCCTGCTCAGAGCTGCAATAACCCACACAACACTACAGCTTTCAGCTTAGGTAGGGTGACGATTATAACTTCAGCCAAATTATTTGATGAACAACACTGCTGGGAGGTGAGAGGGAGAGTTTCTCATCACTATACATCTGAGATAACACTTTAACATATGCCCTGTATATCACTCCGCTTTTGTCTGTCATTACAGGGCTAAATCTTCGTTTAAAAAAAACCCCAATAATTACCAGGAACAAAATCATTGCATGTTCCTACTGAAACTAGAGTACACCTAACACTAAAGGTAAGAAGGCAAGAGTATGTTAATATTTGAAGACTGAGATGTTTGCACATTTGTACTGACTTCTGTCCACATGTATTTTTCGTATAATTATTAAAGCTCCTCCTGATCTGATAGGAAAGCCTTCCCTGGGCTTCTTCCCTCAGTACTTCTGTAAGAATCAAAATTTTTCCACTTTTCACCTCCACATTTACAAGCATGATCATCCACCCTTCCTGTAATAAGGAACAAAACACTACTCACCAAAATGCTTATTTGTGTATTCACTGGCCCCTTCTTATTTCTTGGCATAAATCCACTTACGCCAACAGAGCTGAGCTGCCAGAGAAGAATTCAGCATTTTCTTCCTAGACATAATATCATCACACAATACCTAGATCCAAGTAGCTAAAATAAATTAATTACCCAAATTACACTAAGGAAGTCTGCACTTCAAATATACACCAGTGAACCTTATGTTCATTATGCAATTGCTTCTTTCAGGTTAGAAGAAAAAAAAAGTTATACTCCTGGTCATAAAACCCAATTTCAACTTCGTTCCTTAAGAATCATAAATGCATTGCCACAGAATAACTGAACAATGGCAAAAGAAAATTCCCCATCTGTTTAATTTTATTAGTGCAAGAAGTCCTTAGAAAGTCAAGACTTTTCCAGTGTCTTCATCTGATACAGATTAGAATAGTTTATGTTAGGTCCACAAGGCAATTTACAACACCTGAAAACACCCAGTGTTCAAACAACTGTTACAAAGCAGTTGGCTGTACTGTTCCAGGTGACAAATCTAAAGGAAATATTTGAACAGTTTAAATGCACAGCTGTGGAAAAGTCAAAAACATTGTTGGTATACCAAACAGAAGAATACTGTAAGCCTTACTATGTTCTCCTATACAATGTTTGTCCTCAGGTCTGACATGAAGGAGAAAAGGTATATAATCCACTGTCAAAACCAAGTGGCATAACTAGGCCTCGAAATATTTCACTGTTTGACAAGTTGACTGGTGACATAGCCATTTTGACAGCAGACACTCAACTCATTGTGCCCTAATGCTGCATTCACTCCACAACCACAAACAAGATATTATACAAAGAAACTCTATTTTGCAGAAGCATTTAACAGACTGCATTTACCAAATTAAGCACTAATTTAAGACCTAACAAACTTAGACTGGGAAGTCTAGGTTTTCTGTTTTATGGAAAAGGCTATTTTGCTACCAAATTCTTCCGGTAATTTACTTGAGAAACAGATGCCTCATTAAAAATAACAAGCAGAGTAGATTGCCACTAGAAGTATGAAGAGGACAAATATTTCCCTCCAAGGCATTTTATAGATATTATAATACCTATTTTTGCCTGCTTTCTTCATAAGCCAGACCTGAAATAGCTAAGATTGGTTGTAGTCAATCTTGCATAGTCACACCTCTACCATTCTGGGAGAGTTCTAGGCTCATTAGGATCAGAAGTTACATATCAAAAGTCTTGATAATTTATTATCATAATCTAGACAGAGATAAAAGATAGCTTTTTTGCATATTACATATGGGCAGGCATGAGAAAATTCATGTTTGTTCCTCACTCTGTACTGGCTGCCTGAGTTACATCACACTGACTAAGCCTCCTCTCCCATAAAACTGGGTTGTGACTCTGGCCCCTCTACCATACAAAACTCAAAATAATTTTGAAGAAAACGATTGTTAAAGCCATACAGATAAACAAGATGCAACAGGATGCATTTTTATGGTTGCAGGCTGTTCTGGTTTGCTAAGGAACCACCCTTCATTGCTGAGATGTGATTTCTTAGAAAAGAGAACATAGTACTTGTCACCAGTCCAAACTTCAGTAAAATATCTGGTTTGGTATTGCATATGATGTTATTCATTAAATCGGATAGTTTAGTGGAGGAACTGTAAAAAAGACAGGGTAGCTAAAGAAAAATTACAGCAGATTTTTCTTTTGTTAAAAGAACATTACCAAAACAAGTTCCTCTAGGTTGAAGGTGGAATATACATTACTTAACATTTTTTTGCATTTCTGCAGGTAATATTAGTCTAAAATAAAGAAGTACAAAGGAAAAGGATAGGCATACCTTACAGAAAGAAAACTACCTAGAGGACAGGATCAATAGAAATGAGATTAAATTCAACCAGACAAAATTGCAAGGATATGATCTTACAGACCAAACCTGTACACTTCTGTTACAGCTGGAATGTCACTAAGCAGGGATCAATGGGGTACAGAGGACAAAGGTGTATTAATCAAACACAGCACCACCAGCGCTTGTCATGAACACCCCAAGTTAGCAGTTTACAAGATGGTCCGATGCAGCTTCAGCGAAGGTGCACTTCTCCACCTTTTTGATACTCAGCTGAAGGGCAGAGTGCTGGTGCAGTGTTCTGGTACCACAGTCACACAGATTACCACACCAACAGGAACCCAGCATGCCTCCTGAGTTTCCCGCTCAACTTCAAGTTTCTTTTACACTACACTAGTGATTGTGTAAAAGCAAGGAATGTTTGCAGTCTTACGGTCATAAATTAAACACAGATCTTTGGTAGGCTAGAGACAGAAGGAAACAACAGTAAGTTCACCCAAGTCCTGTACAAAGATAAACTGGGATGACGTTCTGCAGAGGGCCACAAAGGTGGCTAGGGGGGCTGCAGCATGTGAACATACAAGTCTCTAGGAGAACTTGTTTGTCTACATTGCAGAGTAGTCAAGGGAGAATGTAGCTCCAGTAGCATACGACAGAGCCAGACTCTCTGCAAAAATGCACAGTAAGAAGAGGAAATGATCACAAGATGCAGTTAAGGAAATTCCTTTACTGGAGAGTAAGTGAGGACCAGGTTGCCCACAGGTTATGGAGCCTCTGCCATTAGAGATAGTTAAAGTTCATATGGGAAAGGTCCTGAGCAATCTGCTCTAACTTGGAAGGCAGCTAGACTACATGACCTCCAGAGGTTCCTTCCAACTTAAATGATCCTATCATATAACTTAATGGCCATACATTACATAGTCTACAGAGGAGGGTAATGCTGCATGACTTTACTTGCATTTGGCTGCAATTAGACTTGAGCATGAGTTCATGCAAACAGTAGTTTGGGGTAAGGATGTCCTTATCCCTGCCTTTAAAGGATGTTGTAAGAAACCTCTTCCTTACAGAGAAAGTATTAAAAAAATACATAACTGATATCACCATAAACACTTGGAAAAAAATAATTTGAAAGTGGTCTGCAAAACTCCCAACTCCTGACAGAGCCTGTACAGACATGTAGTCAACAGGCATTATCAGTACTTCTTTACTGAAAAGTTTAAGAACAGTGTACTTGCTGTTCCAAGACAATAAAATATTGTTTAGCCAAATGATATTCACTTTAACTTTGAAAACATATTTTGAAGGTATGAATACACAAACTGAAAAATATTTTTAAGTGTGATAACATATGCTTAATTCACAGTGCACACACTCATAAAGACAACCCTCTCAAAAACATTATTTGAATTTTTATATTGCTTATGTTTATATAAAAAGCAATGCGTGAGTTCAAAAAAGTTACCCAAAGCTCCTAGATATTAACTACAGCTCTTAACTACAGTGAAATATTCTAGTGTAACCAGCAAGTCTGCTTAACTTCAAAAGCAAACACACCAAAGGACAGGTTATACATAAAGTCAATCATACCATTAATCTCTGTTTACCTTTCACACGATTTCCAGAACTGTTACCTCTGAGGATTTTCAAAAGAGAATAGTCAGAAAACTGTAGACTAGCAACACTTGTCATGAGTTCCTTTAAATAATTATTAACAGAAGACTCTTTAGTTCAAGCAGCCTACTTCCAATAAATTACCGTGCTGCTAACAGTTCCACTTTGAAACAATGGCACAAGCATCTCAGTGACCCACATGGAAGCCATTTCAAGTACAGTATGATCTGACAGCTTAGCATTAATTGTAGCATAGATGACTGACTTTGCAATTCTTACATTTACTTTTGTCTTTCATGTTTTTATTCAACCAATTTAGCTATACATACTACTATTAACTATTACTGGTGAAAAGAGAAAACTGTTTGGACAGCTTAAACAGGGCTAGCTATAATCACCCCTATGGTAACAGAACAATGCTTTGACTTTCCTCTGGGAAAGGCAATGAAACACTGAATTTGCTTACACTTACTAACTTTATGAGGAAAGCAAACCAGTCCCAACAGGAAATGGAAATCAATCTTTCACTCTTCAGTAATTACTGTTCATGACATGGCAAAAATTAAAGAAGAGCCATGCCATTATATACAGCAGATATGTCAGAACTTAGCACTGAACTGTAGCTGTTAATGGTGTATTTTCTCCCATCTATGTCACAGAGCCAATTTTGCTATGTTTTGGAAACTTTCTGCTGAGAAGAAAAACATCCCTCTTAGACGTAACTTTTGTTAAAAGACATAGACAGTTTTCTTAGGACAGCCTTTTAGCTCAAGCATTTCACAGACAAATCTGTGGATACATCAATTTTTCTTCTTAAAGCTAAGATTATTCTTCATCCCTCATTTCTATTTGGAACTGAGAATTACAGTATCTGAAAAATACTAAGTTGAATACCAAATTCCAAGTATCTTCACCTGAACTTTTTCTTTTCCTTCCCTAACGGAGAAACAAGTGCTATCTGCCTGCAAAACTCAGACCATATAGCATCCTCATACTTCAAAAGTCATCTCCAAGATAACACGTGCAAGTAATTCAATTATTTTAAAATTTTTAAGCCCAAATTTGTTAAAAGCTGATTGTTCTAAAGGCAGGACTTGTTTCTTAGTCACAACAAGCAAGGTAAATTTGAAGTCCTGGCTTAGCTAATAATGTGCTAGGTACCATCACAACTGTGTAAGTTTAACATCTAAAAGCAAAGTTTCTTTCAAGCCAGTGTAATCCTTAAAACTTTATACTTATATGCCTTTCAGGGGATATTGCTAATACTTCATTTACTGTTTTATACACAAAAATGTAGGAAAACATTTCAATCTTATGTAATTACATGACCTTAAAGCTAATCTTCCAGGGTGAAATACTATTTCATAGTTCTTTCGTAACCTCTGCTATGCAGATAGCTAGCTAACTGATGCCTTTATCAGGTTACACCTGTACACTGGTTTAAATAGGTGCAATCAATTAGCATGTAAAACACTTATGTTAATAATGCACAAGAAAAGATATTTATCTTACTGGTCCTTCATTTTCTTATCTTTATAAAGCTGTTAGAAGGAAAATAAATTAACTCAAAATTTCAGCCCAAATCTGTGGTACTGCAGCTCCAGGCACTGTTTTGGAAAGGAATATTGAGATAATTGGACCCCACACAGATATGCCAGCAAATCTTGATTTAAAGCTGTTGCATTAGGCATTGGTCCAATTCCTCTATAAAGTAGGAGAACTGAATCAGGTATCAATCCGCAAATTACACTGTGGACGAGGAGGTCGTCTTTTAGGTGAAAACACACCATTTTCCATGGGCAGGTTCCACAAAAGTAACACATTTTAAACATGAGAACTTCTTTCCAAATGTTTCAAATGACCCAGTGTAAGAGTACAGAAAACTGGCATTAACAAGGTCTATTAACATTGTTGACTCATTCACCTGTGTAATAACACACCTAACTATTCAGATACTACTGTCTTGTTCAGACCTCATGAATTCTTTGAAATCTAACCCACAAGATGTCTGTCGTCTATGAGACAGACACATCTTGGTGGCATCTCAGGATGCATGAGTCCTGCATGCCCTCGTCCAGATCATATGATACTGGCCAGCCACTGAGCTACCTTGAGGCTGAGGAATATGCAAGCAAACCAGCTGCAACCTTGAGAAGGCCATGGCCCGGCCCCAGTGCCTGCCAGTTGCCTCTGGCATGGGAAGTTGTGGAGCTGTTAACATGTGGGATGCCAGCATCCCAGCAGAGGACTTTGCTACAAGCAGAGAAAGAGCAATTCTCATGATTAGCATGTGAAATCTAGCAAGTTTGACTTCAGCCAGTGCTTGCATCACCCATCCAGAAGGTCAGGTGACTCAACCCTAGGCCATTTTATCTCTGAAATAAAAAGACACAACAGGAGGTTCCGGGACCCAGTTAACATGAATTTTAATGAGAAACTTTCAATTTATTTGAGAAAAAAAAGATATACATTATGTAAACTCCAAGCCAATTTCATTCCTAATTTGCTGGTCTTTAACGAGCACAACAATACTTTAAACAGAAACAAAATCTTCACGGTGTATGAAACCAAAGCCACAACACTAGGTCTCATTCTGCCAACTCAGTCTCTAGGAATGCATTTGAAAATAAAGTCTGGACTCTGAGATATGATATACGTGGTATTAGTTAAAGAAGATACAAAAAGAAAACATATTGCTCTGTGGAGCATGAAACAAGTGAGTTTCACAAATGCATGTATCACAAACCTTGTAGAAAGACCTGGAAATGTCCTCATGTCTGCTAATTTCTATTCATACAGTAATAACAAAAGTAGTCTTTTTCACCAGAAATTATTACTAACACTTGGTAGCAGAAGCGATCTCAACATATGCACTTGACTTTTAAGCCCACTGAAAAATGTGTTCATATTAAGAAGAAGCTTTCAACAGAAGATATCAGAGGGCTACACCGCTGAATGGGTGACTTCTGTGTTTCCACAACTACTATTACATTAAATAACTGGAAAAATCCCCACATGCTGCTATGGACAGACTAATGAAACAGGCAGAGGATATACTCTTTACAGCCCACCATGACACATCTGTGCCTGTTAACTTAAATACAGTAAATAAAGTTATAGTGAAGAACTAAGCCTATGTGGGGCACAGCATTAGAGAAGAAAGCAAAAACTCAAAAAGCAAGTCCCCCTCAACAGAGCAGCTACGTCAATATTCAAGACATCAGTAAATAAATATGAACACACCTTACAAGGTGCTGAATTTTCTCCATGTATTAATTCACCAACCTCCCCTCTTCAGAGCTTTAAAACTTTTATGTTGGTCACATTCCGAAATAATTTATCACTAATTCATTATCAGAATTAATTTCTCATATGCTGTTCCAAAATGCATGGACTGGAGCTTGCAGTAAGAAACAATTACAAAGATCTTCCATGAATAATAAATGTCAGCATTTCTCCCTCCTTTCCTAATTTTTTTAAATTTTCATTAAGGGAATTATAGTTTTGTAATGCACCAATACTAAAAAACATGAGTAGTTATTTTATACCAAGTCTATAATGCCATATAAAACCACTAAAGTGAAATTATCAAAAGTATCAAAAAGCTATTCCTTCTGCAGCCTGGCTAAGGTGATTTGTATTTGAAAATATATTTAATCATCTTTATTTTGTTGCTTTTAAACAAGCATTAACAACTCATATAATACTGTTATTCATTAATACGAGCAGCATAATTATAACCCTTTACAATAACGTATTATTGTTCTAATTCAAGGAAAGCTTTCATAGGCAACCTAAGAAAGTGTGGGCTGGATGAGTGGACAGTGAGGTGGACTGAGAACTGGCTCAACAACGCAACTCAGAGGGTTGTGATCAATGGAGCAGAGCCTGGATGGAGGCCTGTCACTAGCGGTGTTCCCCAGGGGTCTGTGCTGGGTCCTGTCATCTTCATCAGTGACCTGGATGATGGGATAGAGTGTAACCTCAGCAAGTTCACTGATGATACCAAGCTGGGAGGAGTGGCTCATAAACCAGAAGGCTGTGCTGCCATCCAACGAGACCTGGATAGGCTGGAGAGCTGGGCCCAGGGGAACCTGACTAAATTCAGTAAGAGCAAGTGCAAGGACCTGCACTTGGGGAGGAACAACCCCATGCACCAGTACAGGTTGGGGGCTGACCTGCTGGAAAGCAGCTCTGTTGAGAAGGACCTGGGAGTGCTGGTGGACAACAAGCTGACCATGAGCCAGCACTGTGCCCTTGCGGCCAAGAAAGCCAACAATATTCTGGACTGCATTAAAAAGATGATTAACACATGAAGCAATCTTCCTGTGGGAGGTTATCCTCCCCCTCTAATCTGCCCTAGTGAGACCCCATTTGGAGTACTGCATCAAGTTTTGGGCCCCCCAGTTCAAGAGGGGTGCAGAACGCCTTGAGCAAGTCCAGCAGAGAGCTACCAAGATGATCAGGGGGCTGGACCATCTGCCTTAGGAGGAAAGGCTGAGAGACTTGGGTTTGTTCAGCCTGGAGAAGAGAAGACTGAGGGGGGATTTCATCAGTACCTATAAATATCTAAAGGGTGGGTGTCAGGACGATGGGACTAGGCTCTTTTCAGCAGTGCCCAGAGACAGGACAAGGGGCAATGGGCACAAACTGGAACACAGGGAGATCTACCTCTCTGATATATGAGAAAAAAAACTTCTTTCCTGTGAGGGTGCCAGAGCACAGGCTGCCCAGGGAGGGTGTGGAGTCTCCTTCCCTGGAGACATTCAAACCCCACCTGGATATGTTCCTGTACCCCCTCCCCTGCTCTAGGTGTGCCTGCTCAAGCAGGGGGTTAGTGGAGATGATCTCCAGAGGTCCCTTCCAACCCCTATCATTCTGTGATTCTGCAACTCTGTGAAACAAGACTACTAATATTTTTTGTCAAAAATCTTTACTGATATTGTGGGTTGACTTGGCTGGCTACCAGATGCCCAGCCAGCTGCTCTGTCACTCCTCCTTCTCACCTGGACAGAGGCAGAAAAGACTAAAAGCTCATGGATCAACATAAGGACAGAGAGATCGCTCATCAGTTACTGTCATGGGCAAAACAGATTCAACTTGGGGAGAAGATATTTATTACCAATTAAAAATAAGAGTAGGATGGTGAGAAAGAAAGACAAAACTTAAAACACTTTCCCCCTCTTCTTCCCAGACTCAACTACACTTCATTTACAACTCCTCTACCTCTTCCCCTCCTCAGGCAGTGAAGAGGGATGGGGAATAGAGGTTGTGATCAGTCCACAGCAGCTCCTCTCTGCCACTCCTTCCTTTCCACTTTTCCCCTCCTTCCCTCACAGAGGCCATCCCTGCAGACCCCCACTACAAAACCTTGCCATGTAAACCCAATACAACTGTGTAAACAGATAACAGAATAAGTTTTTCGGAGTTTGATGATATGGTTCAAAAATTACGTGATTCTGGAGGATGGGATGGGGGAAATCTTTGTTTAGAGGTTTCATAGCATTTCAGCTCTAGCACCAGAGACTGCATATGTAACATTTTCTTCCCCAACATAATTAACAACAGTCAGGGGAAGAAGTAAAAATCAGCAGCTTCCTTTGCATAAAATGAATGGGCATTATGACAGGATCTGGTTTTTACACACACACACACACACACTCACTCAAAACTAGGAGCCACTTGTAAGTGCAACATTGTACTGGAGAGCTCTAGCAGTCACTAGAAGTAAATCCAACCTAGCCAATGTTAAAAAGTAACACAATAAAAAAGAAAAGTAAATTAAATAAAAATGGGGCAAATTATAAATCCCAAAATAGTTTCCAATAAAGAACTGTCTTCCAGTTTCAGGCAGCATTTTGCAACAGTTTATCTGTGACCTGTAAGATAATATAAAACCACCCTAGTAAAATTTGTAGACCCAGAAACAGCTAAAGTGAGAAATAATGAGGCAAGCCAGGTATTTGCAAAGATAACCTGAGTCGCTTGGTAAGGCAGGCTCTTCTGAAAGCCTGCATTCTAAGAACTGCAAAGGAAAAGATCATTTATAACAAGAAAATCGTGCCAATTTTATGAAGTAAGTTTTGTGTCCTGAAAAGCTGCAGCTCTGAATGAGATTTGGGCATCACCAGGAATAAGCAAGTGAATGTAAGATCACAGTGATGTACTTATTAAGCAGTGGCAGGGGGAGAATACAACAGTCCTATGAACAGAAAAGTATCCAGGTAGGAAAGTGGCAACACTTTCATATAATTGAAGAAGCATTGCTAGTTCTTTGCATCTATACTTCAAGAAATTAAAAATGGTTCTGACTGGCATTTTAAAAAAAAAAACAACCCAGAAACTCTGGAAAGCTTGTCATTTGGAAACAGGCAAAAGAAACTTCAAATACTCAGTCTATCAGAAAGAGATTAATAGGGTGACTTGGTCAGTGCCTCCCAGTACCAAAACAAGGAAGATATCTGACAGATGGCTTTTTAACAAAAAAGACAGTCAGGTCAAATGCATGAAAGATATCTACACAAATTTACTTTAAACGTTTAAAAAAAACAAAAAACAGTGACAATAGTAAATATGTCAAACAACCTAACAGGTGATGTGGTAATGCTTAATTTGAAGCCTCACATTCTCATCACTGCCTTTTTAAAAATTGAGCACAAATTACTGGAGAGGCAGTATTGCATATATTTAAATTACCACCAACTAACGAAAACAGAATGGTTCTGGATGGCTAACACAATGGCTAACAGGATGTCACCCTAAAATGAATTATGTACTTACTGTAGTTACTGATCACAGGTCCAGTGAAGGACGTGCGGGAGTCTACAAATACATCAGAAGCA
The DNA here is from genome assembly GCF_949628215.1 of Phalacrocorax aristotelis. Taxonomy (NCBI): domain Eukaryota; kingdom Metazoa; phylum Chordata; class Aves; order Suliformes; family Phalacrocoracidae; genus Phalacrocorax; species Phalacrocorax aristotelis. Next base: position 20,201,019 of record NC_134311.1, on the reverse strand, counting down.
CATATATTCCAAAGCCCGGACACCTGATTTGTGTGTTCATCTTTCCAGCTTCCACAGAGCATTCATCTGCCTAACTAGTTGCCAGCACCAGTAAAAATAAACCTCCTGAGTTCTTTTTCTGTTAATGGACATCAACTACACTGGGTTGCAAAATATTATTTGTCTGAAGGCGTTTCCCAGGGTACATTTTCTACCAGCAGGTATCACACTCAACACATACTGAAATAAATGGCTTTCACCATGCACTAGGTTTTATTCCCGTTCACATATTTCTTACCACTCCCCTTGCACACAAGGTGCTTGCCCTTGACGCTTGCCCACATCCCTGCATCCTCTCACACCTCTTCTCCACTGACAGCAGAATATAGCAGACCCTCCTGAACCCTCCACTCCCAGCCAGTGCCGAGCTGCAACCACACCTGCTTCTCCCCTTCTACACTCAGCTTGTAAATGTTTACATGAAGCCTTATTTGCTCATAGTAGGGGAAGACATGGGTGTCAAATGAGTTTATCTGAGTGCGGGTACATTGAAGAACTGGAGTAGACCTGGAAAAGGGTAGAGGGAAGAAATAATGGATATACACATGCTCTGTCAAATACGTCATTAGCCAAAGCAGACCTCAACAGTTCTGTTTCTTCTAGCTTAAGCTCCAATTCACTCACATGACCATCCTACATCACTACTCATTCCTATGCACCCTTCCTGGGGGGAGCAGAAGGGCTTATTGCCAGTCACAATCTCCACACTTCTCCTGAATAGCAATGCTAAGGATCCACAGCCACAGTACCATGAAAGTGAATGAAGAAATTATGTACCAGGAGGGGGAGGAGGGCTACAATCCTGAAGCTGAAGAATTCTGTGGCAACGGAGTTAATTTCTTTATTCTGTCCAGAAGATGTGAAAAGGGACTACTGCCTAGGCAGACTGCCACTTCCCCAAGATCAGAGGATTGGCTTTGGTGGTGCTTAGATCTTCCCACTGCATCTGGCAGCAGCAGAACCTACAGAAACTTCTGTGAGTCTTTTCAAGAGATACGTTAAGCTAAATTTTACACAAAACATATACCACCCATTGTGCTCTATCATAGCTATATTACCTAATATCATACAAAGAATATGGACGATTACTGAGGAAATACACTAGGTCACTTCATTCCCCACTCCCACTTCAATACCAAATATCATTCACTATTTCCAACAGACTACAACCTTTCATTTGTCTTTAGGATTTATTCACAGAAAAGACATTTTGTTTACAGCAAGAAAGCAGTAATGCATTCAAATGCTGATGGATAAAAGGTCTACCATGCTCTCAAACGAGCAGGAACAATGTGAAAGGGCTGGAAAAATGTATGTTCCACTGCAATTGCTATGTCAGTAGATGCCCTGAGGCTCTGTGTTTCATTATATGAATGGTAAAATAATCGAAGCAACAAGACAGTAGCTCAAGAAAACAGTAATTTCATTTCAGATATAAAGGAATATTCTAATGCATTTTGTCTGAAAGAAGATGAATGTCAATTTTTAAGCACTTAGCTTTCTTCGGGTTCTTCTACCAGACAGGCTGTTCTGTCAGATCTGGCTTTGCGGGTTTATAGAATTATATAAACCAGCAAAAATGAGCTAAAGGATTGGTAGTTTTATATAATGATTGCTCCAAATGTGAAGCTGAATTGCAATTAGCACTTAACACAGAAAGAAAATCCTTTTCCTTCACAGTAATGGAGGTTTTTTGCTTCATTCTGACAAAATCTGCAATAAAAAAATGCACAGTATTTTCTTCTCATGGATGCTGCTCTTTTAGGAATGTGAAGAATTACTAAATTCCTAAGATGAAATAAAGAAGCAATTTTTAGCAGATCTTTTCAGACTTTACCCTCTCTGTCAGGTTTCTGTACCTGTATTTCACTCACATTTATCTATGTAATACCAGATGCCACAAACTCCATGTTCACAGTTATCGTCACAAGTCAGACATAAAGTGCTTGGAGCTTTTAAACTGTCACACTTTGACTTACACACGCAACTTAACTTATCATGACTGGTTTGGTCTACACCAAAAATGGATAATGGATACTTAAAAACTGCCCTTCAGTGTCCCTCCTCAAAAAGAAGTGAATAACCCTGTGGAGAATGAATTTTGTTTTAAAAAATTATGGATGCTAATTGTACAAATGCTAATCAAATTTATTAAAAAGGGTGGCTTTGTTAACTGCCACCAGCTCTAAGCTCCTTACAAACAATTCCAGCCACCACTATGCAATGAACCCTTTCACCCTGCAGATACAGGCATGGGTACACAGCTCAGGTGCACACGCCTGGCAGGTAAGCCACACTCAGCTGGGAAGCCCTAGGCACAGCAGCAATGCACCCAGAATTAGCCGTTTTCAACCAATGCTGTTATATTGGTGACTCTTCTTATGTCAAGTTTAATTACAGACATGGATGCATTTTGAAGAGACTAAAATTCAGAGTTCCCTTTTGTGGGCTCTATTCGGCTGAGTGAATGAGAAAATGACCTTACAAAATTTCCCTCTTGCTTGAAAGCCACGTGCCTGAGTGCAAAAGATCTCAAGCTGTACTGAAAGCAGTCATGCATTAGGCTTCATGTACTGATAAGCAACATAAAACATAGCAGCTGAGGTCTACTTTCAGCGCAGTTGGGCAACAGACTGTATTTCAACCCCACAGTCTGTTTTCTTAAAGTAAGTCTTTTTTATTCCTGCTACAAACCCAAAAGAACATAGATAGCAGCTGGAAGGACGGGTGTTCTTGGAGCTGCGATCAGGAACAAGAAAGCCACCGATGCACTAAATGAATGCAGAGTAAAAGAGCAGAAACAGGCAGAGGGAGAGACAGCACAGCCCTTTCCTTCTTCCCACTGCAAAAATTGTGCCATGTGTGAAATAGCAAGCGACCTTCACCTACCTAACAGCGAGGCCAGCACAAATGTCTACCTTCAGGAAGGAGCACATGAGCCCTGCACATCCCCTGTGCCCCATCCTCCTACTCTCACATTGTTGTGAGATTCCAGTTGTGAAACTGTTGGCTCTGCATAACCGTCACTTGATCATAAAGAACATGGTGGGAGAGACCAGACATAACAACTGCATGCAAGCAACCAAGGAGGCAGAAACAAAAATGCCATACAGTCACACCACCTAATAAAAACAGAATTTAAAAAGCTAAGAAAAGAGCAGGGATTAAATAGGAACCAAGCAGCAACCAAAGTGCACTACGCAAGGTAAAGCACAGAAAAGAGCCTGTCAGGCATCAATTTATTCTGCAGTTTATCCATAACTGGTTTTAAAAGGGTAATTTTTACTTCCCCTTGGGTACCGGGTGTAAGTCTAATTACAGAACACTCCCATTCAGGTGAAGTATACAGTACGCAGCCTAGATCGGTTTTATATTCCCATGACACTACTCACAGTCTACAAGGGAAAAATCCTGTGCCTTCTCCCGTCCCTACCTTCTCTATCACTTGCTGCTATTACATAGGTAAAAGGAAAAGCTGTCTTAATATTTCACAAACAGAAAAAAGGACAGAGTAATTTGTGAGAAGTGATCTAGAAACAGAGGCTTTTTGGCAGCCCCTCTTTGCCCAAGCAGGGATGAAGGAAAGATTTTAATTGCTGTGCCAGAAAGTTACCAATGTGTTGGTAGCCACACACGTAAACTGCAAAATTTTCTGAAAGAGACCCAGATGTGCTGTTGATATTTGTTGTTTATTCACTTTTAAAACCGACCAAGACCATGTTCATTTGTGACACTGTCAGAAGCATACCTGATTCTATCAAGCCAAGACTGGCACCCTGCAGTCATGCCAAGACAGATTACTTCCACAGCTATGTTCCACAAAACCCGTCATGAACCAGGAACTGTAATATTGCTATTTTCTTCACAAGCCCCCAAACTATTTAAAACCCAGACAACAGCTATAAAGCCACTTCTAATCGTTACACTAACAGAAACTTTGGGAATATTCAGATCATATCCACAATCTTCCCAGTGTGGCACCACTTCTACTCAGAACACACTGCTGCACACAAAGAAAGCACAAAAAGCACACCTGGCCTACTCCAGCAATGCATTGTAAACATTGTTCAGAAAACCAATAACAAATGAGCTCTTTGCTCCCAGTGGGATTTCATGCTCCCTGCTCTTGTGAAGATTTTGCCACTGGGGCAAGCAATTCTGTCTCCACTGACCTGATTTCTCCGATACCTCATTTTCCCATTTATAGGCAGAAACACCTGGAAAAGCATCTCAATATTAACACTATACAGCTAGAATAATCTCTAGTATCCAATGTAAGCAATCAGAAGAGACTGTTTAATGACATTTTAAAACAGTCAGTAGCTGAACCAGAAAAGAAAGGCTGAAAAGAAAAAACACTGCAGAAGAAACTGATAAAAAAAAAAGACAAAACATATACAAATAACTCAAACGGTACAAAAGATCTATTCTAGAACGTTTATGAACTTCATAGCGTACAAGTTTAATGCACAGTCAACGGAAATTTACAATGCTGTGTAAGATACCAAATATGCCACTAACATTCGAAAATCATACCTGAAAATCCTGGCCTTATGTTTTCTGAACAAGATACAGGAAAATGTGAAACAATACTCTACTTTTAGGATTTAAATGGATAAAAATGTGAGTTCATGCAATCACATAATATTATACTAAATCATGTTTTTTATGTAAATAATGTTTTTACATGATAAATCAGTCTTTTGAAAAAGATGATTAACACATGAAGCAATCTTCCTGTGGGAGGTTATCCTCCCCCTCTAATCTGCCCTAGTGAGACCCCATTTGGAGTACTGCATCAAGTTTTGGGCCCCCCAGTTCAAGAGGAGTGCAGAACGCCTTGAGCAAGTCCAGCAGAGAGCTACCAAGATGATCAGGGGGCTGGACCATCTGCCTTAGGAGGAAAGGCTGAGAGACTTGGGTTTGTTCAGCCTGGAGAAGAGAAGACTGAGGGGGGATTTCATCAGTACCTATAAATATCTAAAGGGTGGGTGTCAGGACGATGGGACTAGGCTCTTTTCAGCAGTGCCCAGAGACAGGACAAGGGGCAATGGGCACAAACTGGAACACAGGGAGATCTACCTCAATATGAGAAAAAAAACTTCCTTCCTGTGAGGGTGCCAGAGCAGTGGCACAGGCTGCCCAGGGAGGGTGTGGAGTCTCCTTCCCTGGAGACATTCAAACCCCACCTGGATGTGTTCCTGTACCCCCTCCCCTGCTCTAGGTGTGCCTGCTCAAGCAGGGGGTTAGTGGAGATGGTCTCCAGAGGTCCCTTCCAACCCCTATCGTTCTGTGATTCCGTGTGCATGTGTGCACAATTGCATCTAAAATTAAAAGATCCCAGTGAATACATAGTGTTTTGAAGCTTTTTCCACCAATTCCAGTTCTGCTAGAACAACATCTACTTAATATAAATAGAACTTTAATAATTTCTTTTGAGAAAATTGCATACACATCCCCATTTTTTCCAGGCCCCTGTCAAGGTTATCAAAAGTAGTCTTCAGCAAAGGAGAAACTGACAATCTGGCCCTTAGCCTTTTGAAATCAGTGGAAAAATTTTCATTGACAAAATAATTGTGCATCTAACCTAGATCACTAAATATATGAGGGAAGAAAATGCAGAGCTATTCACAAACATGCTCTAATGCACACAATGGAGAAGTGGGGAATAAAGCCAGAAGTTGTGGAGGGTGGGGTTTGTTGGGTTTTTTTTGGCAACTCACTTGGTCATCACAATGCTGAGTGCCACATTTAACTCTGTATTGAAAAATACAATTCCAATTCTAAAAATGTACAACATCATAGCCAGTGAAGATGACAAATACCACACGTTACACAGACAATACATCTGTAACTTTCATCTCATCATCAACTAACTCACATGAAAAACTAAGAGCACCCTCTGTTCCTTTACAGAGGGTTCAAAAACCTTTTCCAGACTTTTAGGAATGGCACATGAGCTACAGCAGTTCAGCAGTTCTCAGCACACTGCACTCTTCAGCCACTAGTCCCCTGGAAAAGAGCTCTCACCTTTCAATTACTTTGGGAGGGATTGGGGGAGGAAATGTATAATATATTTACACATTATATATATGTTAAAAATGTATGTACACACGTATGTATTTTCTACATGCACGCTCCACTTGTTTATCTATCAAGAACTGCTACCACTAACACATCTGACTTGGGAATAACACTATCAACATCTAGCGTTGGACTTGCAGGATACTAATTCCTCAAAATGTAAAATGAGTTTAAAATGATCTAACGTAACTGCACTGCTACCGTTAAGCCTAAGCTTAATTACAAACTGCCAACATTTTATTGTAACTCCACTCTAAACTGCCCACTGAGCAAACTACTGAACTTGCCAGATCTAAGGAAGCGATATTAAAGAAACAAGGACACACAATTCACCAATTTTATGCATGACAGCAAAATGTTTGAGTCTGTTTTGTATGAAAGCTCAGTCCTTTCATACACTCAGAAAATATTTATTTTATACTTCTTTTCACCAAATACCACATAGTCAAGCATGGAGCTTCAACAGAATACCAATTAAAACAACTATTTTACTTTACCAAAAATGCATCAGCGTAATTTCTCCATTTTTACATTATACTTATTAATCCGTAGTAAATTCACTGATGAAAAGTAAAGTTCTGGAGAAAGAATGAAAAATAACTTTGTGAACAAGCTGAGACTACAGTATAAAATTACTGTTGGTAATGGGTTTGTTTGATGACTATAATTAGTAAACTTTTTGAGACTATGGATTTTTTTCCCCATGTTTTAACCATGTCCCTTATAACACAAAAGGCAGGAAAAGATTTTGAAAGGCATTTTTTATACTCCGTAGTTTTTTATTCAATTTATTTGATTTCATTTTCTATAACTGCTCCATAAAACCAAACCAATTACAAAACTCTGTGGGTAATTTGCACAGAACACATCCAGATGCTCGAAAATCCCGAAAATTAATTTTCACAATAAATATTTATTTAAAGTTCCAGGTTTCCACTTACACAGCTTAAAATACTGTAGTTCACTATAATCTTAAACCAGCCCACGTTCTGCAAACTGGACAGATAATGAAATTTTTTCCACCATTAATTAATCTGCTGAACTCTAAAGTGAAACTTTTTCTTGCTGACAACAGCCTACTGCAACATAAAGTTGAAGTAAAAGGAAAAGGCTAAGATGGGAAAACGAAGAAACCATACTTTGTTCTGCTTTAATAACATTCTATTAACGTTCTGCCATAATAACGTTATGGCAAAATCATATTACACATTTTAAGATATATCTTCTAGAATTATGACCCTATTGGGAGGGCTGCAGAGAACAATTCCCCACATATTAAATAACACTTTTCTTAGAACTGTTACAATGCATTGGAGCAACACTTTATTTTTGTAAACTCTTGCAATAACATCCCAGTTCCTAATATAGTACAAGTGTACTTGCATTAATTCTAGCATCAACAAAGACGGAAGTCAATAATGGGCCTAGATACAAATCATGAAGTTTAATAAATGCATAAAGCAGGAAAGTAACACTAGAAACAGTATTGGTGATAGCATATAATCAGTGGAGGTGCCTTTTGTTTTTCTTTAAAGAAACAACAGCTCTAGAAAAAACAGAGACAAGAAATCAATTCCTACACTTCAGCACATTTTTAATAACGACTCCTAAAACATGGCCTTATATAAGGGGGTGAAGGAAAAAGGGTAAATGCTTTAAATCTATTAAAGTATTTCTGATCCAGAGGAGTGGGGGGAAAAAAGAAACAAACCACCTAGTTTACAGGTTGAATGAACTATAACCTGACTACGTTGTGTAACACTGTTCTATAATTATCTACTGCATTTACTATTCATATGCACTCAGTTAAGTGAAACAGCATGGTAAAATTCTTTGCAGCAAGATTAACAGTAAATTCATCTTTTGTAAATTAACTAAGACAACTAACTTGTCTGGAGTATTCCTATTTTGCTTGTGCAAGTAACATTTTTGCAAAGGCTTCAGAGACAAAATATTAGCATATTTGACTTACAAACTACAGTGGTGTTTAAGAAATGTTGTAAGTAAAGAAGGTCCCTGACAAAACATTTTAACTTCAGTGCAGAGGTCACAATGCCTGTCTTTAAAATTACAGAGCTTTGGATAGTAGCATTCAAAGTTTCCATCGTGGGGATATGCCAGTATTTGAAGGAGGTCCTTCTCTCTGACCCAAACAGCTCAAAGTGGAAACTCTCGGCAAGTTCTCCAGTGGGGGCTCCCTGCTTCAGGGCAACCTGGCAGGCTGTGATTCAGGAGATCCAGCTCCCACATGCTCCTGCCCACAGCACCTTCTCAGGGTGGGGAAAAGGAGTGGCTGGGATAAGCCCTGTTTCAGCCATAGCCAGGTGGCATACAACTCCTCAGGAATCACAGCCAACTGGAGTAAATTAAAGTAGTCCTCAGGCTACCTTATATAGGGCTGGGCCAAGTCAGGAGAGGAGAAACATGCAGCTGTAATTAGGACAGAGTTCAAGGAACACATTCTCTCTTAATCAAAAACATCTTCCCCTTAATTTGGTCGAGCATTAATAGTTTTACAAAGGTCCTCATAGCATACCTCCTGACCTTCCCATCTCTGCAGCCACAGATAGAAATACTAGCAAGTCTAGGTGGGAAGAAGCATGAATGGAAGAGAATATCACCTCTGCCTTGTCATTTGTATTTCTACTGCCGTTGGGACTTTTGGATCCTAAAAGAATGACAGGTGACAAAAATTCAACTGCAATGCCAGTGCTGAGTGAAGGTACTCCTCCTCCCCAGGGCATTCACCAGGCAGGTAACTCAAAACAGGCTGCCCCTGAAGCATCCCTGAGATGCTCCCTCAGCATCTCAGCAAGCCAACAGCCAAATCAGAGACAAACACAAACTGTTATTCTGAAGTTCTACGCAACTTTGGTAAAACTGAACCCAAACTGGAACAACACTGGAAAAATATTGGTTTAACGGCCGCCTTCTGCTTCTGTAATTTTGCTGCCTGCATAGCAGTTGGCAAGAAAGGTGGTTACTACTATTTACAGTTACAGCCTAATGTTACACTGTCAGAAAAACAACATGACCACAGAGACACTAGAGAACTTTTCAAATATGAAAGATGAGAACTGACTAATAAGAAGCCATTACACATTCAGGTCCTTCAAAGTCTGACACCAAACTGCAAGAAGCTTTGCCTCTGGAAGACATGAGTTCACTTGTAGGACTTCCTGAAAGCAGAGGGCTCTTCTAGAAATCATCATGAGTCCTCTGAGATCTTTCTAATAATGAGGTTTACCTTTGGGAAGTGAATTCATACAAACTTTTAAAAATGGGAAGGGACACTGGATGCAATAGTATCATGGAGATGTCAAAAATCAGATGCACAAAACCAAGTCAACAAACTTAAAAATTAAGTCTGCAGAGAACTAAAGCTGTCTACTGCTGCAGGCATTTTTTTTTAAGGGGAAAAGGGTCAGGAAGTTGGCAGAGCTGATGGTGAGGTTTGTTTGCATGTTTTTTGACTCTGCTTCTGTTTTGTGGGTTTGTTTTAAGTCAACTCGTTCTCTCAGGTTAAATAAAACCCCAGATTTTTGCCTGAACACATTTCCAGTCTTCAAGGTCCTTTATTAGAAGATCTGAGAGAACTGTATGAGAACTTGTATCTGATAGAAGGACTTATATCTGATAAGATCAATTTTAATTAAAATATAAAGTAGCTGTTTCACACTGCAGTGCTTATATCCCCCTCACATCACTTGCCCCTTCTGCTCTATTACCATCCATGCCATTTATAGAGATGAGATACAAAGAGACTGCCAAAGTACCGTAGTTCCCTGTGGTAGGGATTGTGAAAAATACATCTGCTAGTCCCTAACTCCCAAAACTTAAAGTCAAATAATGAAACAAAATAGAAGAAGAAAGGAAATATAACTTCCCCCTTTCTTAAGCACAAAGACTTTAAGTCCAGACCCTCCCAAGGGGGTTAGACCGGTAGAAGCAAGAACTGCACTCTGCTCAAGGCTCTGGCCAGCAGACCAATCTTACCAGTTTTCAGTCTCCTTGTCATTCCTCAGAAGACTGTTTCATATCACATCTTCTGGATTTCTGCTGGATACTAGCCGGGTTCAGTTTAAAGCTGCCTCAGAACAGGCAACATTACGCCAAGCAAATCGCTCCAGGGACAGCCAACATGAAGCACAGAGATAATGATACGCATTCTGAAAGCGTGTTGTGGTTTGGAGCAGGGGAGGAAGAAGCTGCCGAAGCTTTTGCAGAGTCACAAGGTTAAGTTGTCTCTGCACGGAGACTCTCCACAAAACACAGCAGAACAACAATTCTTAGAGGCAGCCGCCTAATGACCACTGCTGCTCAACCTCTCAATTAAGAGTATGCATACAGGGGGATAAAAGTATATACTATTTAAAATGTGTTAACAACAACAGTTGATTTGCTGTACATAATGAGAAAGGGAACCTATATACAACCTTTTACCCATGGAAGAAGTTGCTACTCAAAGTTTTTTCTTTTGTACCGTTGACAGTGCAAGGCATATACTGTCCCCTACTTGCTCGGAGGCCTGTGTCTCCCTCTCGCTTACCAGGCTAGGAAAAACACATCAAAGAAGGTGGGGAGAGACTAAGAAGGTTGTTCAGATTGATTTAGTCCTTTCTCCTCAGCATTCTGGAAGGAAACAAAAGAACTATTCAATGAAAGACAAAAGGGAACTGTAAAGCAGAACTTTAGTGAGGACACACTGCAGAAACAAAGACAGAGTTTCATAGGGGTACACAAAACATTGGGCAGAAGAGAAATAACTAAGGTAAAGCAAACCAGTCCTGACATTTTCCCTAGGTACATGAATATGGATGGTAGTGGAAAACATCTGCATACAACGTAACACCCCATATGAACGTACTGTCCCTCACCTTGAGTGCCAAACAATTGCCTGAGTGCCTGTCCCTACACAAAGTCAAAGCTGTCCAGCACCTGCTAGCACCAAGTCTCCTAACAGTGTATTAAAAAGCACGTTACAAAAGGTTAAGGATCAAATGTACTCTATGCAAAGACCCACTAAAGTTAAGCTACTTTCATTTTTTCCTAACTGAAAACAAAAGTGACCCTGGCTAGATGTCAGGGAAAGCTTTCTAACTAGAAGAGTAATGAAGAACTGCAGCTGAACTCCTTGAAGGCTCCTTTAGTCAAGATTTTCAAAAACAAATCAGAACCAAAAAACCTGTAAAGAATGAACCACGTATTTGTGACCATGCCCTCAGGTAATGTAATTCACTATAAACTCTATCCTATTCATCTAATTCCCTTCTACCCCTGTTGCTCTACAGAAGCCATCCTAGCGATTGAGAAATTATGACTTTACCGTCAAGAGAAAAAGAAAAAATAATCATAACACTTGCTTTAATTCTGACTTTCCTCACAGAAGTATGCAGGCTTACTGGTTTTAGGAGTCAGCAGGGTTCATGCTGTTCAGTTCTTCTCTGCAACCATGACAACAGAAAGTTTACATTATTTTACATGAGAGCAAGAAAGAAATTCCAAGACTTTGCATTGAAGAAAACATCAGCGTGAAATCCACTCTAAGAATCAGACTGCAGATTTGAAGACTTCCAGAGAAACAGAAGACCCTTGAAGATATGAATACAAGCTGAACTACCACTACCACAACCTGTGCAGGCTTTTAGCCAACAGCAAATGAAAGGTAATGCAACTAAATCCTCTGACTGTAATCTAAACTCAACTGAATTACTTAATAATTACTATTCTTGCATATGGATAGCTACCACAGCTGACACTTCCCAGCTTGATCACGTGTCCAGACCTTTCAATAGAAACTTGTCAGAATCAGCAGAGACCACGAATACTGCATGCAAGTATAAGACTTAGTTACTGTAGTCCCTCTGGAGAACTTCATTTTAGGTAAGGTAACACACCTACCTGGATCACAGAACTTTCAGCTCCATGTCACTACCTAAATGACTCTGACAGTCAAACCTTCTTTTGAAATAGTTTTAATATGATCTTATGTGAAGAATTACATCATTGCTTAGAGGCAAATATTTCTTTGTGTCAGCAGCAGCTGTTCCTTAAAACTGTTAAATCCACATTTAATTATCTGGGACTGGGTTTTTGTTTTGTTTTTTATTTAAAAATGTAGACTCAACAGCATAAAATTATCTTCTGTTTCTTGCATTAAGAAAATGCCAACTGATAATACTAAGGTGCTGCTCCCCTGTTCAAGCTCATGGGTCTAGCTCTCATACACCAGGCATCATAAGGCCACCTCAATGTAAGTAATACTGTTGTACTGATATTTACTCTCGAACTGGTAATTCAGGCCTTGAGACAGTTTTTCAGAATTACCTGAGTGCCAAGCACAATCTTTAGAAAAGACTTTTGAAAGACTCTTATGCAATCAGCTGAATACTTCTGAAAATAAGTTCATGCCTGTGTCCTTTGTGCACAATTCCAGTACTGCCTGTGATTACATGATACAAGATAATCCCCATTGACACCAACACAATTTTTCTCAGCAAGATCAGATCCTTCCAATTTCTTCTTTTCAAATGCATGATTTTTTGTTTTGATTTGAATTTTGTTTGCTTTGGTACATTATTGCTTAAATTATATTTGAGATAATCCAACAAAGGATAGTATTATTTTTTTTCTCTTGTAGCAGAATGCATGTGAGCTGGCTAAAGCCTAACCACTGGCTTAACTAACCAATGGCCAACCATTGGCTTAAGCAAGCTAGATGAAGATTCCCAGTATCACTGCAGGATATAATTCCCAGTTGAAGCAACAGCCCAAAGCCAGAACAAACCTTTGTTCAAAAAAAAAAAAATCCTTTTAAGCAGATTTAGCCTTCTATCTAAATGAAGTAGGTAAAGAAAAAAAAAAAAAAATCACAAAAGTCATCTGTTCCACCAGGGTTCAAACAAGTCTACTTTTACACCAAAACATTTTTTCTGCTCTAATCCTTAGCACAGACAGATATATATGTTTCAACATGCTTTAACCTTCTCTAATATATTCCCACAAGTGAGTAGCCAATATAACATGAGCATTATTGTAATGTGTAGCCAAACAGACTACAGGGGATTTGTATTTTTTTTTTCCTCATGAAAGCACATCCAGTTAGTCAGAAAGGCGATTTTTGAATGCAGAGAAAATCTTGAAGTTTGGGTGTTTGATGGGCTGGCAGGGCTGATGGGTTGATCAAATGGGTTTGATAGACTCTGGGTTCTGTGCTTTCATAAGGTCAGCACTTCCTGTGGAATTACATGCTAGGCCTTCAGCAGATGAGCTACCTTTGCAAGCTTTGTGTCAGAGATGCTTAAAACCTCCAAGTTTGCCTAGAAACCTTCCTTAATTCACACTGCTCCTGGAATCACAGTGTACCTCCCTCCCAGCCTGCCCGAGGCAAGGGCCGTCAAGCTGCTAATGCTAACCTATTATCTTTCTCACTTAAGGAAAGGTTAAGCTAGGTAAGTACAAAATTATTTGTATCAGTATATTCTGTTTCCATGCTTTATAATTTTTTTGCGATGAAGACAGAACACAACCAAAATCATGGCAGCCATGCAAGAACTGGATACATACCAGTCCAGAGCTACCCATAATATGCACTTATACTTTGGGACAGATGCCTGGTGCAATTTACTCACAGCAGAATTCTGCAAATTTATACTACCAGAGCAACAACCACATACTAATCAGCTATTCCACTGCCTAGAGACAATATTCCCTGAACTGACAACTCGGCCTTTTTCCTCCTCCATCCTAACCTGCCTCCCTCCCACACTTGTCAATTTGCTCACCTGCATATTGCTGCAGCCCTAGACTGAGATCTCTCTGGGGCAGGGCCTGCCTTTGCGTTGGCGGTTTGCGGAGTACTTTGATGTTTTATCGGTGTGCTCAAGTCCTGCCACAACTAAAACAATATATCACTCCTCAAAAACTGCAGCCCCAGCTTGGTGCAGGAGGAAACAGCTGTACACTTGAAAAATAACCTAGATCTATGTATCATGAATGCTGGAACACAAACGAATAGAGACAACAGCATTGTTTAATTAAATGTTCAGTCCCTTTTTCCAGATTGAAAATCGCTAGAGCTCCTAACAGAGCGCAAGGCTTCCTTTGTGTACGCTTAAAACAATCACTACTGCAATTTCCTTTAAATTGTTCTTCTAGTTCCCCTCTCCTGATTTAAACATAAAAGAGTTAAGAAGAATCATGCTTTTTCCTGCATTACAATTTCTTTTTTTTTTTTCTTCCCCATTTTGCAAGCCTGTACTGAATAGAAAAAGCCTCTATCGGTCCAGTCAGATTTCCTGTTCCCAGTAACTGTTCCTAACTGACTTCAAAATCCAAGAGCATTAGTATGCACAGTGAACTTCACAGCAAACACCTGCTTCTTAAAGGTGCTGTGCACTTCGCTAGCTCCTCTAATTTACTGCTTGAGTACATTCTTTCCCTTCATTTTTTGTACACTCAGAAACCAATGTTCAAAATTCAATTAGACTACTTCTCTACAGTTCAAGTGATCTTTCTTATCCCATATTCCTTCTGTATGCAAGAAAAGGAATATGAATCAGAGCAAGCTTGAGAAACTAGGTAATAAGCAGCAGCCTGTTAGATGGCCTTCTTCTTACAGATGATAATACTACATCCATCTCCATATATGATATTTATGTAGGAAAAAATGCATATTGAGATGAAGAGCCTTAACCCACTGCAGGCAAAGGCAGAAGTAATTCCATTGAGATTGGAGTTCCATCGGATTAGATATAAACACATACCCAGTACAACCACCTCAAGCTGAGCATGGAGATGGGCATAGCATACATTTATATAACTTTAGAAGACAGGTGAACGCACTAATGAACGTTGGCTTGCACTTTTGTGACTTTTTAAGTGCATGCTTACACTTCAGTAGAGCAGGTATATAAAAATCTAGCTATTTTGAATCATCATCAAGAAAAGGTACTGGTAGCATTAAATAACACTGAAGAAAATTTCACTTACACTTCTGATTTTGGAGTTTCTTTGGGTGTGTTATTTGCTTATGAAAGTTCTGGATTAATATTCCTGGAGGGAGTATTCTGTAAGCATACTACATGTATGTCACACACAGCAACAAAAGCATTTCTTTATGCTGACCTACTGCAAAGCTTCAACCCTGACCTATGTAATTCTCATGGACAAAAAATAAACTTTTTTTTTTAATCAAGAAAATAGAAAGTGTCATGGGCTCAGGTTCAGACTATGCAACAGGCAAAAACCACCTCTATAACAAAAAGCTGGGTTTGATTCATTCTCAGTGAACCCAACACAGGTGGTTTAATTCCCTCCCAGTCAAACCTTCCTCTCAACAAAAGTATGCCAAGTCAGAAGCATGCTTTTCTGCAGGACTTCTGTCTTCTGGATTTTCTGCAAGCTACGGTAAAAATTTTGAGCTCTTACAAGAACACAAACAGGACAAACCACTGCAAAGGAAGATTTATCAACAACACAAAGTATGAGGAGCTTCTTTCCTCTTGACATTTTAGAGATTCCTCTCCCAAAACATCTTAATTTCACCAAGACCCCTCCAATTTCTGTACAGACATGCACAGAATATCAAAAAAAACCCGCTATTATTTTACTGACCATACACACTGACTTTTGGTCACCTGTTCACAAAGCAACAGAAACCATAAACAAACATGGTGTGCATTGCAGTTTGTCTTTAAACAAAGGCTCCAGGAGACAGTTTGCAAAATCTGCTTCTATAGTGGAATTTTTTCAGGAAAGTGTGAAAAGAGAAAAAACAGATCTAAGATCATGGACTAAAGATTCAGTCATGAAAGCAACAAACACAGCTTTCATGCTCTAAACAGTCAGACTCAAGATCTGAACACTGATGAAAGGCCAGGGATGACTAAGAAAAATTTTAACTTTTATTTAAAAGGTAGAAAGTTTATATGTTTCTTTTATGTGAACAACATCTAACATCTTCGTACAAGATCTAACACATTTTATTTTCAGCGTCATCATTTACTAATTGAGCCTGCTAGCAGAAAAATTGGGTCCAATTTGGCTCCTCTTGAAGTTGGTGCCAAAGCACACCAAAACACTTACTGTCTTCACTGAAATTGAAACCAGGTCCACAATTTCGAATATTCCCAAATCAAGGAATGGCTTTGGTAACTCACTATTGCTTTCAGAAAAAAAGAAATGTTATTACCAAATCACTGCCTGAGGAAGAGAACTGGCTTTTATGGGAACAGCCCAGGGACACTGGAGGAACAGCTGAAGGAATTACAAGGTCAAGAGTATTTTCTTAAGAGCAAATCTCATCCATACCTATCTGGAGCACTGGGAGAGCAGAGAATACTCCCCATTTTCAAAGAAAGGTGGTTTGTAGAGGTAATTTAAATGCATTATAGTCTGTCAAGCCATAAGACAGAAGAACAAAGGACTACTCAAAATAATCCATAATAAATGTGGTACCTTTGAAGGACACCAAAAGCTTTTCTTTTCAAGTATGACCCCATGGCTTTAGAGCTTACTATGTTTCAGGTGAAGAAAGTACACACTGAAAAGTGTGTGCACACTGAAAAGTTCAGCCAACTTAAATGTTATACACGAAAAGAAAAGGCACATGGCCACATGCTTTGGAATATCTAGGTATTGCTGAGGGACTTCTGGAGACGAGAAAAGAACAAGGGAAGAATATGGCTGAAGAATGTGACATCACTTCAAAACAGAGGCAAAATATTTGATCTTTTGAAATGAAGGGCTTTATTCCATCCTGAAAATACTATTAAAAAACACCTTTAAACCCACTCCCTCCTCCCCCACCCAAAGCAGCCAATGCAAATTAAACCTAAAAAGCTGAGGGCAAGTCAGGACATTCACACACCTCTTCAAAAGGTTCCAC
Source organism: Phalacrocorax aristotelis (assembly GCF_949628215.1). Classification (NCBI taxonomy): domain Eukaryota; kingdom Metazoa; phylum Chordata; class Aves; order Suliformes; family Phalacrocoracidae; genus Phalacrocorax; species Phalacrocorax aristotelis. Next base: position 20,184,008 of record NC_134311.1, on the reverse strand, counting down.
TACAAGGTCTTGTGGCTTTCTTCACTTCTTTCACAGAGGAAACAGTGACACCAGAAAAGTTTTTTGCAAGTGTAACCATGTTGTCAATTTGCATCTCTCCTTCACTTGCCCAGGGCTTTTTTCTCCTGATAACCACTACTGAACTTAGGATACCTTTCTCCCACAACCCCTTCTAGAGTGTCCTAATTTTCTCTGAAGGGATGTCCAGGCACAGTTGTCAGGATCATCTCCTGCACGGTCCCCAATATAAACAGCTTGGTTGCAGTTGTTCAAGCCAGCCTTTAACATCAGACAGCCATACAGACAAAAGATTGTCTCTCAGCATCAAGGAGACTTCAAAGGACCCCCAAACGGGGAGGTCCGGGCTGTAAGCAACACCACATAGATGTGGCCAGCCACACCACTTAGCCCAGGATCCAACAGGCTCCTTGCACTACCTCATATTGTTTTCCCAGGTAGTACAGATATGGCCACAGAAGACCACAGGAGACAAGAATCTGATGGTTCCTCAACATGTACAAAAACTGGAAAAAGTAGTAGCAGTCATGGCTTTCCAGTCCCATCTGGTTCTGACATGTGACTTCCCTTCCCTCCAACAGCCTTGATGAGAAGATTACACTACTTTACGAACAACAACCATCTTCTGTACCATAGACAAATAGATAACACCACTGAAACAGAGTTAGAGCAGAGGGAAGGCCTAATGCTCTGTCTCTGGTGTTGGCCAACACCAGCTAGTTTTGAGGACAGTTTAAGATGCCCCCAGTAGGAAGATGTGGAAAGTCTGCTTTCATACGACGTGTCATACCAATATTCAGACATTACCTCTTTTCAGAAGGGATATCTAACCATTTGCTTCAAGTTGTAAGTCAGTCCTGAACTCACCCTCATTACTCACCTAAGTGTTCTTCATCATTTTTTTAATTCTGAGTAGTTAGTTTTACCAGTTTCCTGTGGTACTCACACATGGCATTAAAAAAGTTTATCTTCCCTTATGGTTCTGAATGTAGCCCCATATAAAGACGGCTCTTGTTCTGGTATTCTGAGGGGAAAAAGAACTAAACCCTATCACATTTCTTCTAGACACCATTCATCCACTAAATATGAAAGAAGTTTGTTGCAATTTTTTTTTACACTGTGACACTGAGAATCTGAATAAATTGGATGAGCCAAAAACAGAACTAATTTTCCCAGATCTAGTTTATTTAAAAGATTAATAATAAACTAGATCTTCAATATTTAAGTGGGTATTACTATAGATACAAAATATTTTTGGTGGCAGTACAAATAACCTATTCTCAGATGTAAATGAGAACTTACAGTGAAATATATAGTATGTGGAAAATAAGAACCAGGTCCGGTGTTTATCTGGATGATCTTTCCTCTGGCTCAGTCCTGCAAGATGCTCAACTGCCTTTAGTTCTGCAAAGTGTTAAAGCATGTGCTTACATACATTAGTAGCATGCCAAATTTTACCACTAATTATATAGGGAAACTGCCATTTTCTGCCTTCCAAATACTTTTCATGCAATTGAGATATAAAAGATCCTCCTTTTCCATTACTGAAAGGCATTTTGTCTCACACAGCCAAAGAATTTATTCCTCAGTGCATTCAGTTCTCATTTTCCTGAGAGCAGAGGAAAGATAGCAAATTGCTGAGCCATTTACTATCAAACTGGCTCACTCAACCTCATACAGGTTTTACCCACATATCCAAAACTTCAAGAACTTGGGGAAGACAGAGTGTCTTCTTGTCTGGCTTATAGAGAGCTATTTGTAACCCTGCAAAGTTTAAAAGGTAAAACTGACAAATAAGTACACAAACAATGCAAAATATAGCCCACTTCTTCCTCCACATTAGTAACTACCCATGACTATAATGGCTTTATCATATATTTTAAACTTAAGCAGAAGAAGCAGTTGGATTTCACAAAATGTAAAGGATTCCTCTTATTAAACATAACTAATACAAATATCTGATAGAAGGCAGGGTTTGCCACTTGTATGCACTTCACTCACATTACACCAAGACAGAAGAAAAAAAATTAACCAGGGGCAATGAGAAAGAAGGGTTTGTTTAAAAGGAATCCTTACAAACCTCAGACGTCTAACAACCAAGCTTTAATATAACACCCCTGGTGCTACAGGTTAATGACGCATTCAACTCACTAAGATTTCCACGGAGAATGATCAAAAAAACCCTGCGCAGGTATTTTAAATTTTAGTTGTTATTTTCAATAATGATGATTTGTACTATCAATTCAAAGCAACTACTGAGGTGTCTTTTTTCCAGCTCTGAAAAGGTACTACTAGAATTGCATCTCACAAAAGGTCTCTTCCCTTGTCATCACAGGATTTATTTTCTTCTCTTGCTCATACTCCCAACTGTTTCTCTCTTGATTTCTAACCTTCCCAATACTGTTTCTCTTCTCCTACCCATTAAATAAAGAATGCAAATCCACCGGTTGCGCAATTACTGATGCCTGTGTTCCCCTACATGCCTCAGACTGGACCATCCCAACCCATTTTCTTACAGGTAAGCACCTGCCTCTCAAAGAGTCACTAAGGACAGTCTACTTCTGACCAGTGGGACAACAGGCAAAAGGAGGTATGGTACATTTATGGTGATATTTAAATCTCTAAATATGGCTATTGAAATATTAGCTTTAAAAAAATCAATATTTATGGTCACAAACCGAGGAATACAGCCTTCTATCAGAGGTAAAAAAGCACATTTCCCACTTGGCAAAACAGGCAGATTCCCCTCTTAATGCTGTAGCAAAACCAAAGGAGCAGTGTTCTCACTTTGCAATGTTTCAGTTGGTTTTCCACTTCTAATTGATAGCATGGGGTGACCCCAAGCATGTACCTTTGACCTTACTGCCTACAGTGTTCAACCATCCCCAACAGGATGTAAAGGAAGAAGTGGGAACAAAAGGACAATCAATACTGAAATTACAGTCTTCCATTTTAAACTATGAAATTAAATTGGTATGCAGCAAGCAGAAGATCTGATCAAAAAGGCAGTATCTAAAATATGTACTAAAAATGCAGTCTGCAAAATTCTACTTAGATATTGAAATATGATTATTCACTTGCAAAGATCTCACTTTTGAATAAAATACAGATAATGTAGCTGCTCTATCATTAAAAAATGAAATCCCCTTGAAGAAAGTAAGTGTTTAAATAAAAAACATGGACAAGAATGAAGAAAGTAGAATGCATCAGTAATCTCTCATACTTCCATGAAAATTATGAATATTGGTAATGATGGAACATTACCAACAGATAATGTCTCATTTTTTCATATATAGATACATATACAGATACTTTACAGTGTGAAGTGACATAAAACTATAGCTTCTTCATGCAATTCGCTCTCTGAAGTACCTTTCACATTACTCAGTCTCTTCAGGAGTTCCCCTCATATCATGTGGTAATTTTTAGCAGCCTTCTTTCTTGAGGGGAAGGGTTGCAATTCCACAGTTGAATTTTAGTTTAGAACTTTAATAACCTAAAATTACTAAAATATCAACGGATCATATTTAACTACACTAAGTACTCTAATGTAAGAAATGTTCAGTCCAAGCTACAGATATCCAAAAGCGTTTAATAAAAAGGCCACCTCACACAGCTTACATTTGCCCTGGTTATATTAAGAAATTATTGCTCACTGAAACCAGCAAAACAGACCCCACTGACTGTATTATTGCTCAAACCTCAGGTTGACTAAGAGGGAACTTCATTTAAAATTTAATGGATTTCCTTCTTGCTGTCATGCTAGTTTCATTAATTTAGTTAAGTGCACCTAGGGAAAATAAAGTGTGTCAGTGTTCATTTATTTTATGGTTATTCCCCAGAGTATTCAAAATTGCTGGTCTCATCTGTAAAGATACTGGTGAAATTAATAATCTATTTCAAATATGTGACAGTAATTTTGAGAAGAAGTTAATAGCAAGGTTCGTCAGCCCTTTTGTTTTCTTCATTCTTTTTTAACTAGAATTGTGCACTATTTCAGGCCATTTTTAGAGGACTAAAATAATGCACAATTCCACACGCACCATCTTCTACTCAGTGTGCAATCAGAACAACTATTTTGCACCCATAATAGAAATTTAAGAAAGTATAGCATCTTTCTAATACAGAAGTGCCATGCAGCATCATTAGTTTACATTTTCGTTTAAAACTTTTTTTGTTGTTGCTTTTGTTACAAACAAGCCTTAGATGTATTGCATCTACGAAATTAAAAAAGAAAACATGTACTTACGTAGGCTTTGAGCTTGGCAATGTTATCTGTTTAGTTTCCCTGCTGCTGTGCAAATGATGAACAAATAACAAAAAACTGTAGCTTTATAAAGAAAATAAATTGCAAGGTTGTCAACAAGACTTAGAATGGTATTAGTTTTTCTAAATACTGTCTTCACTGTTTTAAAAAAAAAGCTAGATTTCAAGATTGTGTCCTTTCAACCAATTCACTTCGTATTAACTATTCTTTTCAAAACAACATCCTGAATATCTACAAGAATCTGCCTTGAAAGTATCTATTAATCATTACCAAACAGGGCAGAGGAAAGAATATGATTTAATATGCTTGAGCTTTGATATTATGGTTTAGAAATTACTGTAGGTGGTAAGTAGATTACCATAGGTGGAAAGCAACTGCAATCAACCATTTAGAAGATTTTTAGGATTTCTGAAATAGTGTACCTGCATAACTGAGAAAATTTCTCACAGAAAGATGCTTTACTTTTTAAAAAATGTGTAAGTATAAACAGCAGAAACCACTATCACAAATAATACACTCCATATTCACAAAGCAAAAGACTACCAATTTGACTTTTAATGCCCACACTCAATTAGAATAATTAACACAATGTAAGATCTTTCTAGTCATAGGGCTTTATTTTCTGCTGATATATGCATTCATTAAGCATTTTCACCAGGGAAAAATATAGGATCCTACCATTCCCATATTGACTCCTTGGAGTCCCTGTAGCTAAATTAGCTTGATCCAAAAGTACACCCCACATTTTCTGTATACAGTAAATTTTGTAGGCATGAAGCCTGGAACATTTTGAACTGCTCAGATTTAAAAAAAAAAAACCACAAAACCAACAACCTACCAGAACTTAACAAACTTCACTGGGGAATGAAACAAGAAGAATAATGCCAGAATAATCCTCAGAAAATTTGCTAAGGTGTGTTTACCTATTTTTAGATATACTAAATCAGATTGTCCATTATTCCATAAGTTTAACAATGTATATCATATTCTGATGAACCCACTCATGTTTTTTACAAAGCAAGTCACTTAACAATGTTCACAACTGCAGTCACTCCTTATTTCAGGTATTTGTTTGTGGGTGGGTTTTTGTTGATTTTTTTTTAACCATTTTGAGACAGTGAAGCTTGCTTTTACATTGTTGGATCTCATTTTGTGAAATTCTCAATAATCATGAAGAAGAATTTGTCTGCTTATTTCCCTGATGAAAACCACTCACCTCCTTTGGAGACTGAGTACCTTATACAGAGATTTGACCTGTACGTGTAGCTTACCAACTGCACTCCGTAATAGTAGAAATGCATCTCTGTATGGAGAGCCATATATGGAGGGCCAGACAGCCTTGTATGTCACAGAAGTACCACTTAGCACCTTAACGCACCAAGTAAGTGGTGTACTGGCCAGAATATCACCGCTAAATGGTATTACCTTGTGCTGGTTTTGGCTAGGATAGAGTTAATTTTCTTCACAGTAGCTAGTATGGGTCTGTTTTGGATTTGAGCTGGAAACAGTGTTGATAATACAGTCAGTATTACATACACAGTTTTAGTTACTGCTGAGCAGTGCTTACACAGAGTCAGGGCCTTTTCTGCTCCTCGCCCCACCAGCGAGCAGCTGGGAGAGGGCACAGCCAGGACAGCTGACCCCAACTGACCTAAGGGATATTCCATACCATATGACGTCATGCTCAGCCTATAAAGCTGGTGGAAGGAAAAGGAAGGGGAGGATGTTGGGAATGATGTCTTCCCAAGTAACTGTTATGTGTGATGGAGCTCTGCTTTCCCGGAAATGGCTGAACACCTGCCTGCCCATGGGGAGCAGTGAACGAATTCCTTGTTTTGATTTACCTATTAAACTGTCTTTATCTCAACCCATGACTTTTCTTACTTTTACCCTTCCAATTCTCTCCCCCATCCCACCACAGGGGAGTCAGCAAGCGGCTGCGTGGTGCTGAGTTGCCGGCTGGGTTCAAACCATGACATACCTAATAACATTACAGAACACACACTGTAAATGGAGTCTTCCAGGAAGAGTTAGTGTACCTATCCTGTTCATCACTTCTCTTATAATGAAACTTTTTTGTTGGCCCATTACACATCTCAAATTAAATAGGACTTAGCTCAAAAACAGCGCTCAGAGAGGCAATTCAAGGAATACTTCAAAACTGCAATGACCAGATGGCTTAAGACTAATTAGAGAGCCTGTTCACTGGAGAAGTAGCTAATAGTTTTTGAAGAACTTCATTCCAACCAAGCAGATACAAACATAATAGAGAGATGTTTCATAATATTTTTCACTTCTTCAGAAAAAAGACAACAAACATTTGCCTTAAATAATGTTTTAAAGAAAAATAAGTAAAAGAGTTGTTAAATTCCTGTTACATATAGGTTACAGGAATACCATTCTTTCTGAAACAGTTAATCACAAATAGGATTCAAAGCACTATTTTCCTAGGGCCCACAGAGGCTGCCTTGACCTCCAATAACAAGTTTGTGCAACAATGCATACCACCAATCTCCTGCAAGGACAATTACTCCAATTTTTAACAGAGTCAAAATGTGTAATGCCCATAAGCCATCAGTCAGGGATCATGTGAAAACACTATTGACATGCCTTGTGACATCAAGAAATAAGCTATACCTATGTATAAGGTAGTAGTACCATAGCATAAAAAAGCCTAAGTTATTGTTTAACCTGTGTGAAGGTGAGTCAAAGTAGCAGTCATGGAAAAGTGATTATTTTTCAGATAACAGCTGATTCTTACCATATTTGTAGCAAAAGTCTGTTAAAAACCCACTTCTTAATTGGCATCTTAAACACCCTTTTTAGAGGAAAAGCTGCCCCAATTAAGACCATACACCTTGATTAGACAAACTGTACTAGAACCTGCTGAATACCCTCTTTTAATCCAAAATTGTTTGGACTAAAACCACCATTGCTTTATTATCTCAAAGCATGCACTCTCCAAAATCTCTCTCGCTATTAATGTACCTCAGAGAGACATAAAAATTGAGATTATGAGATATCTGATGCTCTTTCCTGACTATCTAGCTATTATCAGCCTGCTGTAAACCTTAAGGCTGGAGAGCCAGCTTCCACATTTTCACACAACAGTGCTCTCTGACCTTAAACCACAAAGACATAAAGGGAGAACAGCAAGACAGCACTGCTTACAGCAAGAAAAGAGAAACTATGAAAAGCAAAAGTCAGTTTGAGCAACTCCAAGGAAGAGATTGTCACAAATGCTTCCAGACAGCATGCCCCACAGTAGGCTGGTCAGCTGTCTCCAGCCTAGAGAGCTGAGAACTTTATTCCTGGCTCTGATGGTGACCTGTTACATGATCGTCAAAAAGTCACTCAACCTCTTTGCACCTCAGCTTCCCCACTTAGAACCTAAAAAAACCAATCCTTTCCTTTCCGTAACAAGTTCTTTGAAATCCACACGGAGGAGCCAAGTATCTCTGAATTGCACTCATAGTAGTGGTCTTATGTCACCTCTGCTCATTGTTTTAATCTGAAGTACAATTTAAAGCCCACTGTAGTACCATGAATGTGTTAATAAAAACTGGAATTCAAAAATGTCATATTTTGCTGCGTATAGTTGCTGTCAGGCATAGCAAGCCAGAAATAACTATCATGCGAACTAAGCAACGCATCTTCAAAACTCTACATCAGTTCAGAAACAAGTACCTACTTCATCCCTTTCAGTTTCACTGAAGGAGTTGCCATGGGCTCCTACAGCCGCAGAGCTCCGTCTTCCACCCTTCAAAGCAAATAGGGCTAAGTCCACCAATATCAAGTAAGTCCACACACAGTAAATAGCTGTTAAGTTGTGGTTTTTATTTCTAGCAGACATGCATCTGCTTGGGGGAAAAGAAGGGAATGAAGTTGCTTCTACAATTACTTTAAAATCTCTGCTCTTGTAATAGTTCAAGATTTGTAAACCAGTACCAAAACCGTAAGTTTCCTGTGTAGCCATATTTCCCAATTAGAAGCGTGAAGACAAAAAAAAGATCACATCCAGGATCCGAAGTTCTAAGGAAATCTTTGTTTTAAAATAAAATACATAAGAACATTTGTAACCTATACCTCGGTGCCAAACCTGGAATGCTATAAAAACAAATACAAGACTGCATTTTTAGATGTGTGCATGCTAACAAAAGAATTAAAACAAAACATCCATATTTCAAGTGCCAAATGACAGAACATGACAACACGTTTTACTAAAAAATAATTATGTAACTTCAGTGGAAACCTATAGAATAAAAGCAACACGAATGCTCCCTGAGCAGTTTAAAATGGCATAAGCACGACTCAGCTGAAAGAGCCAGTTCTGCCCTCCTCCAGCTGTGAAGCAGATCAGGGCATCGACCCAGATGAAGACTAACCCAGCAGAAAACCAGGGGTTACCCTCTAGCTGGACATGCGCTGCTCTTCACACGCAGCTGCACAGACACTTGTGGGAGTACAAAGGCAAGGGAGAACACAATGGTGGAAACTGTGTCTGACTAGGGGAGAGCTATGCAGTTCCTCTCTGTAGGCTTTCAAAGTCTCATGAAGCTACAGTGCTGGGATGTGGTTTTATATTACAAAAATTTAATCTTTAAAAAAAAAAAACAAAAAAAAAACCAGGCTGCTACAAAAAGGGAGATTTTCCTTTCCCTAAAGTTCCCTGCTGTGCAGTCTCAGCGCCTACCCCAAAATGTTAACAAACTACTAGTTTTCTGTCAGATCTGCACACTGTTCCAGCTGACCCTGTGACTGCTCCATAGTGAGATTCAAGACAGAGAAGGAGCAGGTGGAAGTGGTGCAATCTTTAGCATCATACCACATTCAGTTCACACTAAGAATGGCAGGAAACCACACCCTCATCTTAAACTAGACAGTTCCCAACACTGCAAGTCACATGTTCTTGAAAAGAAGTTATATCTTCAGACCCTTTCTTGGGGAGTCTGAATGGAACATTAATTTTTATTACACACTGCACAAACCTGTCACATTTCAGGGTTTGGGATCGTGAAGCTAACTGTAGGACTATCGGCAAGATTATTGTTCTAATATACTTCTTCTGAGACTGCACGTACCTTTATGTGCGGCAGATGTGGGCATGTAAGTTTTTCAGAGGTATCAAAACTTAGACTTCAAAGACCCTGTGTAGGTACTGAATTCACAGTGTCACAGTGATTTTCTTATTCTCTGTGCTAAGCATGGATTTATGAGCCTATTTGCAGGCAGTTGATTCAGCAAAGCTTGACAGTTCTCCATACACGTTGAGCTGGTAGTGCCACAGCTTATAGTTAAAATTGCAGTGTTAAATTTAGACTCTGTCTCCCCCTCTTTGGGTTTTCCTTTCCCCAGTTGCTTCACAGAACTTTAATCATTCAAGCTGAAACATACAGCCATACAGATTTTTATTCCTTGAATGTCTTAGGTAAAATAGATCAGACATATCCAACAATAAGTCTCAGAAGAACTGATTTCTTTCTTTTCCTTTTTTCCTCTGATCCAACCCTGAAACCACATTCTCATGTTGCTAATAAATTCAAGTCTCCAGCTTTTCAAACAAGGGCTTCAAGTGTCTGAGAGATGCCATTTGCTGTCATCAGGCTTAACCAAACAGGACCAAGTTAAGGGCCTTTAGCAAAATCTCAGTTTTCACATGCTCTGTCAGGGCTCATTAGCGTTTGGCAGATGACTACTTTGAAGAGTTCATCCGCGCCCAGCGTGCTGCAGCAGCGCAAGAGCTTTTCCCACCGACCAGGCTACCGGCCACAGGCCAGGGGAGGAGGCTGGACCTTCACCCCTCAGCTCGGGAGCTGCCCCGGGAGCCGGGGGAGGCGGCCCTTTCCCGGGAGACCAACAGCCCCCGGGAGGGCACGGCAGGGAGCAGCGGCCAAAGCCACAGGGAGAGTGGCTCACCGCGGGTGCACAACAGCTTTTCCCTTTGGGGTTTGGTTTGGGTTTGGTTTGGGAGCGGGTACTGAGAAACACCCGCGCCCAGTGTCCCGAGTGTTCCGGAACGGTCGGCACCTGCTCATTTAAATGAGTACCTCAAAGTCTCCGAAGCCGCGTCTACCCCACCGGCACGCGTTTTCCCCGTTCGTCCGTTCCTTGCGCGACCGCAACGAAAGTTACGAAATTCTTTTTTCGCCTCCCGAGGGCTCCCGAAAAACCTTTTTCCTACCGCCCTCCCTCCTTCCCCGGCTACCGAAGGTCGGTGGGGCGGCGGACGCCGCCGGGCAGCCGCACCGCCCGGCCCCGGGGACTCACCCGCGGCGCACCCCGCAGCCCCGCCGGCCGCCCTTACCTTGATGCCCTGCTGCTGGGTGGTCAGGGTCAGCTTGGTTTCGTCCAGGAGCAAAACTTCGCAGTAGAATTCCTCCGGGACCGCGCAGAAACAGCCCATGCCTGCTGCGATGGCCGGGGACGGGGCGGGGAGGCGGGAAGAGCCCCAAGCGGCGGCGGAGAGGGGCTGAGGCGCAGCCGGGGCCGGGCCGCGCCCGGCTCCTCCGCGCCCGGCTCCGCGCCCCGGCGCAGCGGCTGGAGGCCGGCGAGGCTAGGGCGCAGCGCCCAGCCCTACGGAGCGGCCCTCCGCCGCCATCCCGCGGAAGAGCCTTTGGGGGCGGGGGGTGCCGGGTGCTAAAGGCAGAGGAAAAAGACCGGCGGCTTTTTAGGAGGGAGCCCAGGGCTCAGCCCTCGCCCGCGGCCGGCTGTCACGGCGGCTTCCCCGTCGCTGCCGCCCCGGGGTGGGACCGAGCCGCCCACCCGCCCCGTCCGCGCACGTTTCCGCGCCGCCTCTTTGTGTGGAGCCGCGGGCGGCGGGGGAGCGGTCCCCGCCGGGGTCGGGGAGGGGTGGTCGTGGGGGGACACCCGTTACCTCCGGGCGCAGACCCTGCTGGCGGGGCGGGGCGGCAGTGCCCGCCGGCCGCCGATCGCCTGCTCCCCCGGCGGGGGCGGGAGGGATCGGCGGCGGTGGGGGAACGGCAGGGATCCCCGCGGGCGGCCGGCCGGCCGGCGGCGGCGGACTGGGGCGGCTCTCAGGCGGAGGCCGGCCGACGGCACCTGCCCAGCCGAGGAGCCGCCGCCGCCCCCGGGATGGCTGCTCCGCGCCCGCCCGCCCCGCCCAGCACCGGCAGCAGCCCCGGGCCCCACCCCGCCCCAGTACACCGGGAGCGCCGCCGGACCCTCGCTGCCCCCTCCCGGGGCTCGGCTGTGGCGGTTGGCGGCGGTGGGGCGGGGGCGGCGGCCCCGGTGCCGGCCCCCGTCGGCCTCGCCGCGGCGGCACTGACCCCTGCTGGGCCGCCGGCCTGGGGGCGCCGGGCGGGCGGGGCGGGGACCGGCCGGGGTTCGGGGTGCTCCTCGAAGGGCGGCAGGTCGCGGAGTGAGCGTCGCCTCTGTCGTTCGCGGGAAGGGCTTCAGGAGGCGCCGGTGAGGGGCCAGGAGAGGCTGGCTTTAAAGGTGGCCTTGGCAGGAAATGTTTTCGCCAGCATGCTGTTAAATACTGAGCTTGCTACAGATATATTTAATCTAAAAACCAATAACCCTCTAGTATTAAAAAAAAAAAACAAACCCAAAACCAAAAAAAAGTAGAACATTAAAGAACTTGCAACTGCCCTTGCAGTTGCTGTCTATAGTTTCTAGAGCACACACCAGTCCACCTTTGTATTTTAATTGCTGCACACATCTATATTCTATGATATTTCCCCCTCAGGCTGAAAGTTAAGCCCTGATCCCACAAGCGCCTGTGCATTTGCTTAAGTTGGCATGCATGAGTCGTCCAATGAAGATCATACAAAGTTTGCATGTGCAAATTTAAGAATATGCATTAATGTTTTTCTTACAATAGTTACCTTGCTCCTATTGCATAAGAGAAGGGCTCAAGGAGATTTCTCACTTGACAAACCCTACTAGGTATGTAGGTAAGCGACAAAGAGAATGATAGCTCTGCTTTTAACCCCCGCCCTAAATAAAACCCTGCTACTCCCAGGAATTATCACTTCTGTCTTCTTGTTTGGTGCAGGTAGTGTTTAACCTTGGGCAGTGGGGTCTTGGAATCTCTGTATCCATCCAGTAGCTGCAAAAACAGAGTTCCATGAGCACTGTGAAGATCAGGACAAAAGATACTATGTATGTTCACAAAACTACTTATGGAATATGAAGTCTTGTAAAAGTTAAAAAATTCAAGTTCCCAACCTTGATTGTTGGGCAGTATATACCTGATGAGTGTCATCCAGACAGCACAAGAAATTTAGATAAATCTGTTCTTGGTTTTCTACACACATTTTTCACACACAGTTCTTGAACCCTTCTGACAGTGGACTGTTTTCTAGAGAACAGATGGTTTCTTTTTCCCTCTCTTTAGTCTATTTAGATCAATATATCATGCACATCATGACATAAATTACTCCCTAAGTCAGTTAAAATCATTATATATGTATAAATCACTGATTAATCAAGTGAGAGGGAGGGCTCAGTGAACTCAAAACCTGTTTTAAAACCTTTAATTACAATTTTAAAATAGCTCATATAGCTACGTCACAATCCCACAGCTGAGCATTTTAAATCAAGACTAGTCTTGGTTATAAACAGTCCAAGTGAACTATTTCATGTCTTCTGTTTTTGAAGATCCATTTCATTCTACTGCACACTAGGTGATTGGTCCACAGAGAATATGTAAAGTATGCACTCATGTTCAGCTGATGCCAGTGTTTGGAGCACAGAGCCATCAACATATGAACTTACCTCCTAACCAGCTACGGCCAATAGCCAGCCGCTGATTCAGCAGCAGTATCAGAACCTGCTATTTGTGGTAAAAACCTGGGAGGGTGTCATGGACCAAGGAATTGAGAAAATTAGCCAGGGGAGCAGAGGAAGAAGGGATGAGATCTATACTAGGAACCAGTATGAGCCCCAAGGAACTCAGGAAATCTGAACAACTATTATTGGTAGGGGAAAAACATAGGGCCTAAGTTGTGCTTGGAGATCCATACTACATTAGACCAGCCCTGCCATAGTATTTCAAGCATCAGGCCAACTTACAACTTGTGAGAAACAAGATAGTCATCTGTTCTCCAACTCTATTAGGAAACTGAACTCCTTTTTATTTCCCTCTACAAGAAAAAACACAGGTCAAGCACTGCAAAGGAAAATTTGCTGACATAGGCTCTCATCACACAAACACTTATGGACATGTTTAACTTGGGCATGTAAGTACAGGACCAGGGCATAAAGGCGTTTTTGTCCATTGCCTCTTTGATGAAGTACCCAGTGCAATTCACGGCAGCCACTATGATCCAGCACACCTTCATTAAAATGATCAGTTTTAGCTGTAATCAGGTATTTTCAATGTGGTTGTATAAATAAGACACTGAGCACCACAAGGACTTCTATATATGAAGGGACCTACATCCATATTCTAACATATCAGCAATCAGATTAACTGTCCAAAAGAAACATGTTAGCATATCTGTTTTTCACTAATTTTTACAGTTTTGCTCACAAACATTTGCTGCCAGCAGCTGAACATGTAGTAAGAGGCATGATGACCTGTTTTAGCCAATATCATTATCACTTACCTATCACTGTTATTTACTGATCTGTAGAAATGCAATTCCTATATCTTATCCATGTGGGCTTCCAGGGGAAGAGTGAAAAGTTTAAGCAAGCCACAGAGCAACATCTTAATCTTCCTCCTAATGTAAAGACAAGTCTCCTGGACTCAGGTCCCTCCTCGCACTGTGAGCAGAGAAAAGCCCTGAGGTCTAATGCAATGTTTAAAATTAAAACGGAAAGCATACTCTCTGGGCTAAATGTACAATCCTGAATGCATCTTCCATTAAAGAAAAAATTCCTACCGAGAGTACTTTTCAACAGTTGTTGTCTGGTAGGGTCTGGGGTGTTTACAGGAAAGATAAGGTACAATACCTGCAGCAGCACTGCTCTGTCTGGTTCAACACATGCCCACCTGCCCATATATCTCTGTGCCCAGATGTCTGCAGTCCTTCCAGAGAGGTTCTCCAGATGTTCAACATCATATTGAGAGCTATACTTACCTGTTCCTCTTCCACCCAAAAAGAGGACCAAAACAGACAATGGAACAACAATAATTTCCACATAGCATTTTACAGCATTCAAAGTGTGTTACAAATGTGCATGAATTCACATTTCTCGTTTCACTAATGACAGTTTTACTTAAAACACAGTCATGGTTGTCATCATTTAATGATTTCACCGGACTCTGCGTTGCTGCTACACATCACACACGTATGCATCCACAGCACAGTAACAATCTGCCAGCAAAAACATTGTAAAAATTAATTTATTAATATATTGATCAATTTTGTATTTCCCCAAGAACTGTAGTGACTTGACCATACACTGTACGCAATACACTTTGAGAGCCCTTAAACTAGGACATGCCAGTCAACACCATTTAAATATGAGAAATGTCAAATTAAGCCCAATATTCAGATCTATAACACAGTGATAATCAGGAAAAAAAAAACTTAAAAGGCTCCAAAGTACACTTGAACAGCTGATAAAATGTATTAGTACTTCTACAGCAATAAACACCTTGAGGGCCTCTGAACTGACATGGCACTGAGTAAAATCCATTGTTCTTTTTGTTTGCTTAACAAGACCTTAGAAGATTGCAGCATTGGAAACACACAATAATTAAGGAAATCATAAGCATCTCTCACCTTATTTTTTAATAAAAAAAACATGACATTAAATATACTTCCTCCACTCAAAAAATACAGAATAAAGCTTTCAGGATATTAATTGCAAACTATAGAGCTAAAATGAGGAACTGCAAAATCTGTATACTTCTATCAAAGCAAGAAAAAATTCTGTCTTTAGCTATGGTTTATTGAACCTAATTTTGTGTGTGATGTGGTTTTACAGAGTCTCTGTCAAGATTTTGACAAGTTACCCCTATGCAAAGAAGAACCAGATGATCCTGTTTTATTTTGCTTATGTTCAGCTTCCTCAGCAGAACTTAAATATGTTTTAATAGTAAAGATAATTGGGTGGCAAGATGTAACAACCTAACTTACCAAGAGAAAAAAAATACATTCTCTCCAGGACTTTAAGTCATGCTCTGACAATTTAGATTGGTGCCTAAATTGGGCATTTAGGAGGTGAGCTTCCTGTCGAAAAAAGCATATATTTTTCAAAGAATGCTACCTGATGGATAAACTGTCCCCTTTCTTAGTAAAACAGGGCTGAGTCGACCCATGCTTAAGCACAGAAAATATAATATTATTGTCTCCAAACTACTGCACTCTTTCCTACCACATGGAAGGAGCTCCACAAGTGTATCTTTGGGGTAAGACAATGAGCAATGATGTGCCAAAACCTTTATGCCCAGGGAGCTGGTGCTATACCTGTTCCAAGGCACTCAAAATACTCTGATATTCTTGTAAAAGGCAGTTAGTCTGAATACACTTAGTGAAGCATCTTTTATCCCAAAGTTAGGCTGGACATGCTGATTGGCAAATTACAAGGGACTCGGGTAATCAGTCAGTGTGCTGTTGTTTGAGCCCCATGATGTTCAAACACAACAGAAACCATGTTTTCTGGAACTATCATCTCTTCTTTTCCTGTCCCCCACTTTCTGAATGCAAGTTTTTGGGGGCATCATTGCCAAGAGGTCCTCAGTTCTGTTTCCCAGAGTGTTTTTAGAGCTCCACACGCCATGGAAAAAAAAAACAGGGACACACTAAACCTAAGCAATGACTTAGGCAAGCCAAACATCATAGGCTGAGGGGATTCCTCCAGCCAGCTCAGGGAGGCAACCAGTCAAGACCTCATTAAAGTGACACAAATGCCAGTTGAGATAAACATTTTAACAGCAAATGTCTCCCACCCATAAAAGAAAGAGTGTTTATGTAGACAAGCCATCTGTAGGGAGCTCTGATAGAGAAAACTACTGACTACTGCTATAAAGTTTATTAAACTCACTGCTGTGAACATTAATTTTAAAAAAGTCATGTCCAGATTTTTCTTTACAGGTATTAGATCTTTATTCTCTTCATCTTCTGATGTCTGGATATTACAATCACATTCACGACTGAGATCTTCAGTGCTAACCTTAAACACAATTTCTAAATTAAAGGTGTCTTTCTCATATAGCTAACTCAATTTCTAATATTGTGAGATCCATACTAAAATAATATCAGCTGTCGTATGCAGCAAGACTTCAAGTTTTGGATAATCTGAAAATCTAGAGATTTTCTGGTAGAGTTTGTACAAAGGCTTGCCCTTCCTGGAAAACAGCCCTCTTTAGCTGTAGCATGAATGCAGAAAATGCAGTCATTGTCTGGAAAGCATCACCTATTGTGAGCTATGATGAGATGGGATGGTGATGGGATGCTGTAGGTAATCAGAAGAAATAAGTCTTTTCTTCAGTGACTACACTCATCTATTTTGATTTCATAAGCAAAAGGATTTCGGCAGGTCCCTGCAACTGATCAAAGAAATAACCAGCTCGTCATTTATCTTGTAGACTCAGACACTTGATAAGTGAAAATACAGACTGAAGCATGTCACATGTAACCTGCTGTGACTTCCTTTCAAGTTTCCTTTCTGTAGTCAGAGGATGGAAAGGATTCCCTCAAGCTTCTACACCAGTCACTGAATGTGAGTGATGCTGAGCCTGCAGAGGGATTGCTCCAGTTCAAAGTCAGATCAGACCACTAAACTGCCTAATTGATTTCCTGTTTATCACACCCCCTTGAACATGGGTAACTTTTCTTGCTGCAGAGCCAAGGGACTCACTCTGATAAAGCTTATTTTCTGGAATTATCAAGTCAAGCTGAACAACAGGGAGATCTGGAAAGTTTGCCCCTTTTCTGGGAGTTCATTTGTAAGTGTGGTTACACCTGACTGACGTGTTTGTGTCCACATCATTTGATAGCCTTTGATTCTTTCCTTAAAACATAAAAGAAATGTAAATGAGAACTGCATGGGACAGGAAGTCCCTTAATAAACCAAAGAAATTAAAGAACTCAGCTTGCCTTCAGAAAAAAATTTCTCAGTCCCTAAAGTTATTTAAGAAACTGGGTGAGGTAAATAAATTCACAGCATTTTTAAAGTCCTGGTACAACTGCATTTCATATTGCCATAGCGTAAGTCTGACATGGTCTTTAAGAGTATAGCAACACTTACTGTTCCTCATCATTCTGGACAGCGAACAGTCTAACTTCCTGCCACCCCACTTTTGAGTTCAAGTTACTTGGTCATGCTAACATTCAACTGGCTGAAACGAAGGTTGATATCCAGTATAGGGGGAGAGAGGAAAATACATGGAAAAGGCAAGAGAAAGGAGAGTAGGAGAAACAAACTGACCTGTTTGTTTTTGGGATGACAAGAACGGCAAAGTAGAGAATACAGTACAGAGGTGAAAGCTAGGAAAACAAAAGAAACAATGAGAGTCACATAACAGAAGAGAGAAACAAAAGGAAGAAAAGTAGAAGAAAAAAGCATATAAACTGAAAAAATAGAGGGTGAAAGTATAGTAAAAATGCTCTAAGCAAGAGATACTTCTGTAGGAGGTGGGCCTGCCAAACAGGGACAGAAAGACAGGATCAGACTGGGTCATGAAAATGTAAACAGCTTTGATGGAATTGAAGTGCAAATGCTGCTTGCACAGGCCTTATCCTCCAGTGTAACATTTCGCCTTGAAGGCAACTGGAGTGTGGTCTAAGCGCCATGGGTGTTCCTCCCCATTATCTGCTTCCACAGCCCTCCTGTCCTCCTGACAGTGCCACGCTGCCCTCCTTGCCTGGCTTCTTACTTTGCTACATGGTGTAACACAACTTTTGTACACATGCTTCTGGTGTTTCAGGCAGGGAGCTAACGATGTGTCTCACTATAACTTCTTGGGGGTTGGACAAGACGATCTCCAGAGGTCCCTTCCAACCCCTACCATTCTGTGATTCTGTGATTCTGTGATTCTCCTAACCATGTGGGTTAAACAGCAAGGCATATGCTTCTTGCTCACATAAAGTCTTTTGGGAATTTGCAAGGCTTTTTTTTTTTTTTTTCCCCACAGCTGAATGTACAAAATGAAGATCACAAAGCAAAGTATGTTTCTATACTTTGAAAATAAAGATGGACTTTGTCCATGGATTTATATTCTCCCACAGTCTGGGAGAACAATACATCCTACATTAGATGTTGGTAGATGATCCTGAATATCTCAGTGTTAAAGTGTACACCTCTATGCATAGCACACCATATATATTATATAAAAATTGACCACAGCATGGACATTCATATATTTTCTAGGACTCAAAAGTAGGAATGTTCCTCAGCTAACACAACGTGTAAAAAGTATTACTATTCTAATATATGCACGTTTTCAAACCCACCACATTACAGAATAGCACAGATTGCCAGGGATTGATATAGCCGTTCTCCAAGGATGTAAGAGCTCTGTACACAGCATCTGTGAAGAGAAGCTTAATGACATTAAGCCATTCCTTCCCTACTAATACTTCTACAGAAAAGCTTATTCTTTACTACCTGATAGTCTTCCTTATTCGCAATGCCAAATTCACTGATAATGCTTCCATTGCTGCTAGCACTGAATGATCACAATGAATTCCTAATTTGCTTCTGCATGCATTTTATATCATGTTCATGCTGTCTTGATAGGATCTGGATTCCTAGCATCTTACTTCATTGCCAGAACAGCATACCTGAAATACCATTTTGAATGTTGCTTATTTATACCTTAAAGTCTGTTAACCTAACTAATGCTTATAGCCAAGTTCTACACCATTCCTTGCATATTTATAGACATGTGTTTGCACAGACTAAAATATTACTGTTTACCAATTAATATTTAAGCCTGATAATGTTGTATGTCTGTTTGCTTCTGTCTGTACTGTCAGAAATTAATGAATAGATAATTACAAATGAAGTAAAAGTCTTTTATTTATACTGCTTTCAAGAAAGCAATATTGACTTCATACCAATCATTACTAATGCTTCATTGTTTTTGTAGAAGGTGTAAGGAATGGCAGAGAGCTGGTGGAAACTATTTTGACCTTTTCAGAATAAAAATTGGGTCTTCTAAAGTGATTGTTTCATCCACTACTTCGAAGCTTTGAAAGAAAGCATGACACTACTCAAATTGGTATCAGCATGAAGTTTCAGGACAAGAATGCCATTTCAACAACAAATTTAAGAAGCTCACCTGCTTCTTGTTCCTTCCTGTGTAATCCTTCTGGCATTGGAGCAACTAAGTTTAGAATACTGTTGAGCAGAACTTGTACTGGGTGCAGGTGCCCCGGTGCTGGCAAGCAGTGCTCCAGTGGTGCCTCCATGGGAAGAGAATGGGTCTGCCCCACACACAGACAGTTCCAGCCAGCTCCAATGGACCCACCACAGAGCACAGCTGAGCACCTCAGCCAAGATGGTGGTGACACCATAATAACATATTTAAGAAAGGGAAAAAACACTGCACAGCAGCTGTGAGGGAGGACAGAAAAATCTGAGAAACAGCCCTGCAGACACCAAGGTCGGTGAAGAAGCAGGGGGAGGAGGTGCTCCAGGCACTGGAGCAGAGATTCTACTGTAGCCCATGAAGAAGACCATGGTGGAGCATGTTGTTCCCCTGCAGCCCATGGAGGACCATGGCAGAGCAGATATCAACAGTGTGGCCCATGCAGGACCCCACTCTGTATGAGGTGGACATGCCCTGAAGGAAACTGCAGCCCATAGAGAGCCCACTTCAGAGGAGGTATGGCCCTTGGAGAGGTTTTCTGGCATGACTTGTGACCCTGTGGGGCACCCATGTGGGAGCAGTCTATTCCTAAAGGACTGCATCCTGTACGGAGGACCTACACTGGAGCAGATTGTGAAGAATGGCAGCCTGTGGGAAGAACTCACATTGGAACAGTTTGTGAGGGACTGTACCTCATAGGAGGGACCCCACACTGAAGAATGGGAAGAGTGTAAGGAGGAAAAAGCAGTGGAGAGGAACTGTTATGGACTGACCCCAGGCCCCATTCCTCATCCCCCTGCACTGCTGGGGGCTGGGTGGAGAAGGAGGCAGAAGAGTTGGGAGTGAGGGAGAGTCCCTTGAGGCAAGGAAGAAGTGGAGGAGGTCTTTTAGGTTTTGTCTTTGTTTCTCACTATCCTACTCTATTTTTAATTGTCAATTAATTACATCAATTTTCCCCAAGTCAAGTCTGTTTTGCCCATGACAGTAACTGATGAACAAGCTCCCTGTCCTTATCTTGACCTATGAGCTTTTCATCTTATTTTCTGCCCCTGACCAGTTGAGGAAAGAGCAGGTGGGTGGGCACCTGGTACTCAGTCAAGGTTGACCCACCACAGAACTAATGATAATTCAGCTGATGTCACAGTGAAACCTTAGGATCATGGTATAAAAATATAAGCTTGGAAGGGGTCTCAGGAGGTTTCTAGGTCAAACTCCTGCTCAAAGCACAATCAGCTCTGAGGCCAGACAAGGTTGCCTCAGGACATTATTCACGCCAGTTTTTAAAACCTCAAAGGATGGAGACTGCACAGCTTTATACTCCCACACAAGTAAATGACAGCAATCAGGGCAGAATATTTGCATATGTATAAATATGCACAAGACAGCCACCAAATCAGGCACCATGTTAGTTTACATGAGTGTTTGAACATGCTAGGGTTCTCCAACCACAGAGCATTCACTTCATGATCTTCTTTAACACAGGTATGCCTGATGCCCTTTAGACAAGCCTCATACAAGATTAATAATTTGGCCATAATCATAAAGAAAACTCATTAACACTGTGAGATTTCATTTTACTTTCTATGAGAGCATGAGATTTAAGTTCACAGAGGAATTCTGAGCAACTGAACAGTTACTGGGTTTCAAGATTATTCAGACACCTACAGCATTAGCTACAATCTGCACCGCATTTGTGAGATTATCCTTGCAAATGGCAGAGACATATCTGGTAAAACAGTACTGAGAAATTATTCCATTATGATTAAATAATTAAATTTGTCAAGAGTTTGATGGCTGGTTAGACAGGATCTCTAGGTTATTGGGAAAAACACTTAGAAAAGTTCCTCCATGCAAGTTTTTTTCCATGATGTCCCACCATGGTATCAGCTTGCTAAGAACAGCTTGCTTTAATGAAGAATCATTTTGGTTTCTGTCGTGGTTTAGCCCCAGTCAGCAACCAAGCACCACGCAGCCGCTCGCTCACTCCCCCCTGGTGGGACTGGGGAGAGAATCAGAAGAGCAAAAGTGAGGAAACTCATGATTTGAGATAAAGACAGTTTAATAGGTAAAGCAGAAACTGCGCGCGGAAGCAAAGCAAAACAAGGAATTCATTCACCACTTCCCATGGGCAGGCAGGTGTTCAGCCATCTTGAGGAAAGCAGGGCTCCATCACGCATAACGGTTACTGGGGAAGACAAACACCATAACTCCAAACGTCCTCCCTTCCTTCTTCTTCCCCAGCTTTATATACTGAGCATGATGTCATATGGTATGGAGTATCCCTTTGGTCTGTTTGGGTCAGCTGTCCCAGCTGTGTCCCCTCCCAGCTTCTTGTGCGCCCAGCAGAGCACGGGGAGCTGAAAAGGTCCTTGACCAGTGTAAGCGCTACTTAGCAACAACTAAAACATCTCCACGTTATCACTGCTGTTTCCAGCAAAAATCCAAAACATAGTCCCATACTAGCTACTGTGAAGAAAATTAACTCTATCCTAGCTGAAACCAGGACAGTTTCCCTGTTCATAAAGAGCTGGATGCACTGGCAGGACCACTGCCATCTAGAGGAGAGCTAGCCAGCAGATATGATCCTTGAAGCCAGCCTAATGCCACTATCTATCCTGTGATGTGATTTAAAACCATCCTGGTTTTAAATAAGGCAATAGCCACCCATCAGGTCCGAGCATTATGAGTTCAGGGTTTAAACTCATAGTCAGAAAAGCTCGTGGTTCTTTATCTGTGAAAATGGTTTGTAACATCTAAAGCCATTTCTAATGCCTGCACCTGATCTTGTATGAACTCCTGTTATACCTTCTGATATTTCATTACTCAGTCTCAAGGGCAGCGTGTGCTCAATACCTTATTACAGTTAGGATAATAGTTATTCACTTTGCAGAAGGTATGTTACAACACAGTGCCAGTAGCAGAACAGTGGATTAAGAACAATGTTCACTTCTATTCCTATGTTTCTCCCTCCTAGTAAGGCAGATTCAGTGAAAGTGTGTTTTGCTAACTGTGCAACCTCAGGGTGGGACTTACTGTTCCAGGTCATTCTACCACACATTGCTTTATCTGAACTAGGCACATAAAAATTACTTGCAAACACAATTTCTAAATGAAGGATGTTCTTTCTCAGCAACCTCCTGGAGCTATTCATTCAGCAGCAGCCTCGAAAGAGAATCACAATGTTTGTTTTTTTGGATCCGTTGCGAAAATGCTCACACCAGCACGTCCAACAGGGGAGTAAGTCAGGCCAAGCAGTGTGGTGATAAAGGTTCCTTAGCTGTCTCCCAAGGGGTGAAACAGAAGAGCAGTCACCTCAAGTGTATGTATACAAATGCACGTAGTCTTGGAAACAAACACGAGGACCTGGAGCTCTGTGCCCACCCAGAAGGGTATGACATCATAGGATTAACTGAAACATGGTGGGGCACCTCAAATGACTGCGGGATCGCAATGGGCGGTTACAGGCTCTTTCATAAAGACAGGCAGGGTAGAAGAGGTGGAGGAGTTGCACTCTACATCAAGGAACACTTGAATGTATTGAAGTCAACTATGGTGACTGCGACCGCTCTATTGAATGTCTCTGGGTTAAAGTCAAAGGAGTCGTCTGCAAGCAGGACCTCACAGTGGGCATCTGCTACCGACCTCCTAACCATGATGACGAAGCTGACGAAGCGATATTTGGGGTGCTAAAGCAAGCTTCTGGCCAACAGAAGCTGGTCCTGATGGGGGACTTCAACTACCCAGACATCTGCTGGAAGAACAATACGGCAGCTCGCAGGTCATCCACCAAGTTCCCAGAATGCATGGAGGACTGTTTCCTCATACAAATGTTAGATGTGCCAACCAGGAATGAGGCACTGATGGGCTTGCTATTCACAAACCAAGAAAGCCTGCTTTGTAATATCTCAGTTAGTGATAGCCTTGGCTGCAGTGACCACAACATTTTGGAGTTCAGGATCCTGCTGAGTGTGCTGAAGGTCAGCTTTAAGACGAGGGTTCTGGATTTTAGAAGAGCAAACTTCAGTTCACTCAGGGCTCAGTTGGGAGGGATTCGATGGGAAGACAAAGGAGCTAATGAGTGCTGGGAGTTCCTCCAGAGCTCTATTGGAAGCACAAAGCCAATTTATCCCCTACAAAGGAAAGTGAAGTAAGCAGAGCAAGAGGCCCCCATGGCTCCACCATGACCTCCTGGGTCTACTCAAATCCAAAAGGGAAGCACACCAGAGATGGAGGAGTGAAGGATTATCCGCCAAGACCCACAAGGACATTCCCAGAGCATGCAGAGATGCAGTTAGAAAAGCAAAAGCCCAATTTGAATTGAAACTGGGGGTAGATGTGAAAAATAACAAGAAAGGTTTCTTCAGATATGTCAGCCATAAGCAGAAAAAGAAGGAAAACATAGGCCCACTGTTAAACGGCAAAGGAGAGGCAATCACCAATGATGCAGAAAAGGCAGAAGTCCTCAACACATTCTCTCTGTCTTTACCAACACTGTTGGGTCCCAGGCTTTGGGAACAAAATTGCTGATTGATCCAAACACCGACCCACCATCAGTGAAGGAAGAGTTAGTATATGAACTATTACAGGAACTTGACCCCTACAAATCAACGGGCCCTGACGACATCCACCCAAGGGTGTTGAGAGACCTGGCTGACATCATTGCGAGGCCACTCTCCATAATCTTTGAGAAGTCATAGAGGACGGGGGATGTCCCAGGGGACTGGAGGAAGGCATATGGTACCCCTATCTACAAGAAGGGCTCGAGGGAGGATCCGGGTAACTATAGGCCCATCGGCCTTACTTCAATCCCTGGGAAAGTTATGGAACGAATCTTCCTGGGGCCATCGCAAGTCAATTGAAGCACGTGATTGGGAAAAGCCAACATGGCTTCACTAAAGGCAGATCGAGCTTGACAAACCTGGTGGCCTTCTATGACACAGTGACTTGCCTGGTTGACTTGGGGTGGGCGGTGGACATTTTCTACCTGGACTTCTCCAAGGCCTTTGATACAGTCCCCCACAGCCTCCTCCTGGAGAAGTTAATGCGTTAGGGTCTAGACAAGTGGTCTGTGCAGTGGGTGGGGAACTGGCTGACAGGCCACACCCAAAGGGTGGTGATAAATGGCTCCTTTTCCAAATGGCAACCGGTCACTAGTGGAGTCCCCCAGGGATCAATATTGGGCCCAATGTTATTCAATATCTTTATAAGTGATCTGGATAACGGCATCAAGTGTATCCTGATGAAGTTTGTGGACGACACCAAGTTGAGTGGGGAAGTAGACCCTCCAGAAGGGAGAGCTACTCTGCAGGGAGATCTGGATAGGCTGGAAGAGTGGGCCAGCAAGAACCTTATGAAGTTCAACAGGGAGAAATGTAAGGTCATGCACCTGGGAAAACACAATCCAGGAGTGCAGCACAGACTGGGATCCACCTGGCTGGAGAGCAGCTCTGTGGAAAGGGACCTGGGGGTCCTGGTGGACAGGAAGCTCAACATGAGCGAACAGTGTGCTGCTGCGGCCAAGAAGGCCAATGGGATGCTGGGTTGCATCAAAAAGGGCATCACCAGCAGAGAGAAAGAAGTCATCATCCCGCTCTACTCAGCGTTTGTCAGGCCACACCTGGAGTACTGGGTACAGTTCTGGTCCCCTCTAAACAAAAAGGATGTGGACAGGCTGGAAGGGGTCCAGAGAACGGCCTCCAAGATGATCAAAGGACTGGGAAGGCTGCCATATGAGGATAGGCTGGGAGAACTGGGTTTGTTCCGCCTTGAGAAAAGGAGGCTCAGAGGGGATCTCATTACTGTGTACCAGTACTTAAGGGGTAGCTACAAAGAAGATGGAGACTCCCTTTTTACACAGAGTCCCATGGAGAGGACAAGGGGGAATGGACACAAATTGCTCTTGGGGAGATTCCAATTGGACACCAGAGGGAAATTTTTCACAGTGGACAGTCAACCATTGGAATAATCTTCCCAGGGAAGTGGTTGACTTGGCCACGTTGGACACCTTTAAGAGTTGTCTGGACAGGATGCTGGGCCATCTCGTCTAGACTGTGCTCTTCCCAGAAAGGTTGGACTAGATGATCCCTGAGGTCCCTTCCAACCTGTGATTCTGTGATTATCTGTCTGATTCTGTGGTTCTGTGATGTGCCATGTGGAAAAGAGTCTACTGTTTTTCTGCTGTGTGTTAATCAGCTGACAGAGAAGATCCTAGAAGCAGCAAGGTGCCTGTTGATCTTGTTCCCTCTCCAGCAACTTGTGTGAGTTGTTAAGAGAGTGATAAACTCACTGGTTTACATGACAAAGTGCTTGAGCCATGGCCCGTAAAACAGTTGCCTTCTTCACAGGATGAGTTCCCCACTGGACTATTTTCCTCTAACATCCAGCATTGGTTACCACTGCCTCCAGAATCACCATCTGCTGCACACTAATTTGCCTTCAAGTTTCTTTTTGCTTAAATATCCATTATTTCCCATTATAATACTAAATCAAAAGAGATAAATTTCTGATCCTCTGTCATAGGAATTTCTAAAATCTACCTAATAACAATAATGTTGTTAAAAAGTTATTAAGGGAATATGAAACATAAAATTTCATATTTCAAAGCACTGTGAAAACATAAAAATAACTGATTGATCCCCACAAAGAGGAGTAAGTAAGACGGAAAAAGGTCACTATGCTTTTTCCATTAGCTGAAAAAGCTGAGATATAGACAGTAATTTCACCAGGGAGTTATGCTAGTCAATGGAAGAGTAGGAATTGCATCTCAAATGCCAGTTTCCTATATGTAAACAAGTTGATTATTGCCTTCTGACATACCATTTCTCCTCATCTCCACCATAAAAAATGTCTCTGATTAAAATATTAGTGAACATGGTAACTCATGACTTCTGAAGAGAGTGTAAGTGTCATGTTAACAGGCCCAGAACATTAGAAGGATAAATACACTAAACTATGTTTTTAAAAAGGCAGATTTCAAATCTCATATTATCAAAACCAGACATAGTTAAAACTCAATATGCTGAAGTTCATTCTTAATGTTTGTTGTTCCATTATTTTTAGTTTTAGTTTGGTTTTCATGCAGTAAAAAAATCCTATGCATGTCCTATGATAATATTTAGATTCCTAGGCCCACAGGCCCACAGCAATAATATCGGTTGGATTCTTCCCTGTGGAGAGCAAGTTTATAGATCTGGAATTCAGCCTTGATTTTTGTTTCCTTCAACATGGAAGAAGTGGTAGGGAGATTGTGTGTGAACCGATCTGTGTCTGTACAATAAAAATGAGAAATCAAACAATTTGTTGTCTTACTCAAAGACAGAATAACAAGTTCCTGCTTTGTTGTGTATAATCTAGGGTCTTGGGATCAGCCCAATTTTATTCCTCCAGAGAAACCAACAGGAATGAAGACAAGCAGCAGAGCACAAGAAGTACATAATTTGTACTTATTACATAACTTGTGCCCTAAGTGTCTGGAAATTATATTCTATGACATTAACTAGACTGCAGCATGAGGGTAGGACACGTGAACTGAGTCAGCCTAACCAACAAGAAAGCAGCATATTTAAGAGGTTGCTGATGCTGTCACGAGAAACCACTTGGGAGTAAGGACATGCCTGTTCTTCTCATGGACCTCAGCCTTCTGTAAATACAACTCATACCCATCTATTTTGCCGTGCCATAGGACCCACATTCTCAATTATACCTTTTTGCTCAAGAACTGGGAATTTTTTTTCATTTGCTCCTGGCAATGACATTGGTTTGATAGGACCATGCGAAGAACAAAGCCCCCAGGAAAGCTCTGTGTGCTCCCTGATGACAGAAAAACAGCCAGATGACTGTGGCTCCTGTCTAATCACTTCCAAATGGATCATTTAGAGACAGCCTCCAGATAACTACTTTGTAGTGAAGTATTAGGAGTGTCACCTTCATACAATGAATCACATGGTTCTAATTTATTATACTGCTACTCCTCTTTGCAGAAGAACAGGCCATTTTTCACTGCATAGTGGTTAAGCTGTACGTACAGAATGAAAACCAAAATCTCATTTCTGGGAGCATTTTCCTATGCTTTTGTTTCTAGGCACACCAAGATATGGGTGCACAAAATTAACAAAACCAGAAAGAATTCAAACACAACTGGTACGTTGTGCCACCAAAAACCTATCATATAAATATTCATAAAGATTCATGATAATAAAATTTCTGGTGAAAAGCTTTTAAACACCTTGAAAGAAATCCAGAGACAGCACTGAAGTCACAGGTGCAGAAGACTGAATAGTAAACGCCATTAAACTATATTAGCAATTATGGAAGCAGATTTCATTAAAATAGCTTTCTAACAGCATTTATAGCATACCTAAGGACCTCCACATCTTGTTCCCAGTTCTAATATAGTACTCAACTACACCACTATAATAAAAATAAAGAGTATGACACAACACTTTATGCCATTAGAAAACAACAAGGAATTATGGATTTCCCTCCTTTTCCATGAAACCTGGAATATGTCTCCAAATAAATACAGAGGCTGATATTTAATGCCTAGACTTATCAGAGAGCTGTGGAGAGCAGGGGTCACCAATTATAGACCAAGACTATTAAGTTTTCTGTGCACACCCAGCTCAAATAATTTTATTCAGTGCTTGCTGACAATCCTTACAAGCAAAACTAGTCAGACAAATGATAGCTCCAACTACTGGTGCTATTTGTTTTGTGGTAGACGAAAAGGCATTATTTTGAAGTTGATTAACATTGGTCATTGCAGCCAAACATCAGGTTGAAGTCAAGATGATCTGTCACAGCTGAGTTACTTGCCAAAAGCAACTGACAAGAAGCCAGTGCTTCCCCTCCACTGTCCCAACTAAAGGGACATTACCAAGATTAAAAATCTGATTTAGAAAGTGATTGTTCCTTTGCTTGTCAAGTTAACACCACATGGGGTACTGAAAATATGATTTTTTTTTCTAGATTAAGTTTCCCTGTAATTTGCTCTGATTTTCTGTGTTCTCCTGACAAAGTTTGATCTTTAAAGCAAGGTGGCAAGTTCTGCATCATTTCAACTCATTCTGTTCTCCTACTAAAAATAAGCCTGTTGCCTTCAGCTTTTAATACTGAAAAAAAATTTACTGTTTGGGAAAAAGAACAGTTTTTCAAAATTAAGTCAAATACCACACAATCACAGAAAGACAGAAGAGTTGTGGTTGGCAGGGACCTTTGTATGTTATCTGGTGCAAGCCCCTGCTCCATCAGAGCCATCTAGAACAGGGTGCCCAGGACCATTCCCAGACAGCTTTTGAATATCTCCACGGAGGGAGACTCCACTGCCTCCCTGGGCAGCCTGTGCTACTACTTGGTCACCCTCACAGTGAAAAAGTATCTCCTGATGTCCAGAGGGAACCTCCTGTGTTTCAGTCTGTGCCCATTGCCTCTGGTCCTGGCACTGAGCACCACTGAAAAGGGCCTGGCTTTTTGCACTCTCCCATATATATATTGATAAGATCCTGTCACAACCTAAAGGGTTGCACAGCCTGCAGGTGTGCAGAGATCTCAAACATGGGTTGTAGGATTCCATAACACACAAAGACACAAAGGCTTTTATCCTCTAAATTTCTCTACTTTATTACAGATTACCACAAATTTAAAAAAATCACCACTAGCAAGTATACCTATGGTTAACAAGAAAAAAAATCAAACTATTGCATATTACAATCTGCAATCAGTAATATAGTATCAATCAATATTATGGCAGCAGTTAATAATAGCAGCAAACCACTTGTACAGCAACAACTAAAAACAGCAACAGCCAAGTAGGTATACACTATTACAGGTTACTACAAACTTTACAAACATTAGCAAAGCAACTTATCAACAATATAGATCAAGGCAGTGAAGACTGGCAGTCCCAAAGATGCCATTCTCTGGGTTTTCCTATTACTCAACTTGATAGTCAGTGCAAAAGATTAAGGGGAGAACAATCTGCCTTTTGCAGCTTTACAAATCAAATGTGCAGATTTGCCCTTTGTAAATAGGACCATGAGGGTGTTGTTGATTCATTCCAATTATTGTTAACTATTAAATTTTGCAGAGTAGTAAGAAAGATGGATATTGTATGTGCACTGTAAAGTACAGGGAGGAGAGAAATTGGCTGTGTAATGGTTTCTGCAAACCATAGTGGCAAATTTAGTAACCATTAATATTCCTGTAGAGGCTCTTGAACACTTTTAAGAACTGAATAAAGAAGAGCCAGGGCAAGCCTTATTCCTAGTTATCCCAGCGCCATTTAATCTTCTTCCACTAATATTAAGAACCCATCACACTGCATTTGTTTCAGTTCATCACAAGTATTCCTGCCTTGTTGTTGTGGAACACAGGGATAGTAACGTGAGAAATTGTACACTTGCCCTTTAGTACCGCTGGAGCTGCACAAATGGTTATACCGCTAGATGGCATTCAAAGCATGAACCATAAATGTCACTGCAGTCTTGTCAGCATTTCCTTGACCTCCTTAGCAAATTAAGAGAGGCCATTATTTGCCCAGAAGCCCATGATATTTTATTAAATGAATTCTTAAATAATGACACTGATGTCTCAAAGGAGTCGTGAAACAGAGAAGCACCAAAGTTATCTAGTTAAACGGCATTTCTCTCTCTACAGTACTGTAGAAAGCAGGAATTTTGAAGGAGAGGACAGTATGACCCCTGAAGTGAAATATATAAAATATCCCAGAAATGTTCCAATGAGATAAAATAAACCATAAAAATGGCGATAAAAGTAGAATTATATGGAGATGGACGCAAACCACTATCTACATACATGTGTGAAGCATGTATACAAGTCTTATCCCTACACCTATGGCTCTTGACACGGCCAAGAACCAATAGCCTAGCCTCCAAATAAAAACAAACCCAGCCAGGCATCCTGAACTCAATCTTCTTCATCTATCTGAAACTACTTTATCAATTCATACAGAAAGGAAAGTTTATTTAAAACTACAGTTGCCACAATTTGAAAGTAGAAAGAATAAGGTATTAACTACAGTGCAATGCAGAGAATGCCTGAAAGTTTCAATTTTCTCCCCCTTGTCACATCTTCCTTCTGTTTCTCTTCTTCAGGCTTCCACAAAAACAAATATACACACCTACTATTAGTTTCAAAGTTTAAGAGAATATGCATGTAAGAGGTCATAAAAGGTAGGTTGTCAGAGGGAGTTTTATGATACCTTTATGCTTTTCTTAAAAAGACCTGGCAGCATGCTGGCAAAAACAGAGGGGGACACCTCTCCTCATTCCCATTTCCCAAAAGTACCCCCAATTCAGCCTGTGCCAAGAGAACATGGAAAAGGGACAGGGTCTTTATGCCAACACTTACAGTGCCTGGGGAAGATCAGTTAGCAGATTTGGTATGCAATCAATTATAGAAACTCTGCAGCCCTTATGTTATAATGGAACCACAGACCAATAATCTATTGGAACCAACTGTAAGCAAAACAGGAACTAGGCTGTTATCCAGGACCACTGTGGATCTTTGTTTGATAATATTTTTTTTTTTTGTCAATTAACAATCATGAGGATTTCCTTTTACAGGAAAAAGTATTGATAAAATAGAAGACTATGAGTGTGAAATACATTTTTCTCTGGTTTTCAGGGAGCAAGTAATGAATTGCTTGTACTACAAACTCTTGAGGAGAGAGGCTTTTTGCTTTGGTTTGTGCAAATGGTGATTATTATGCTACTCCAAAATAAATTGTCATTATAATAAAAACTGGCATTCACAGGGAATGATCAAAGACATCTGGAGAGTCAGTAGGTAAAAGATGGCAGGCTAACAAAGACAATGTCATACAGAAAGGGATGTCACACTTAGAGCTGTGCCCAATGGAGTAATTGGAGAATAAGAATAAAATAATGCCAATATCCCAGAAACCCAAACACAGCAGGGCACAAATAAGGGCATAAGCACTTGTTTCTGAAGGAGAATGGAGATGTGGCAGTGGTCATTAAGGCCAATTTTTAGTTTGCTCAGTGCAGTCTTGGCTGATTCTGGAGTAAAATGCAGGTTGCTAGAGGCTGAAGAGAAAAGGATTGAGTTCTAGGTTGATAGGAACATGTCACCCTCTGGAGTCCATAGAAAAATCAAACAGGGACCAGGGTAAGTAAGGAACTGGTCAGTAAGGAAGCCAGAATATGTCTTTTGATTTTTCAAAGGTTTAAAGTCTTCTGCCACATGAAGGACTTCAAAGGTAGTCAGCAAATGCTTGCAATGACAGTGAGTTCTCTGTGTTTCCCATATAAATCTGACTTCACTGTGGTACATGTAACCTCTGTGTCATGATCCACTGTTGGGTTGAACAGTTTGGCAGAGGTTAAACCCCCTTGCTTTCCAACCGACCTCAGATAATTCTGGGAGGTTGGAGGTGGCTGGGGTTAACTTCTGATTAACTCCAATATGTTATCATGACTAGGTTCCTTTTACATTCTCAGAAACAGAAGACTCAACATGGAGTCAAGTGCCAAGTCACTTTATTTGGCCAGAAATAGGTACAGGAGAGAAAAGCAAAGAAAGAAAGAAAAAAAAGAAGGTGAAAAAGGGAACGAGAGGGAGGGAGAGAGTGGGACTGTTGCGATAGCTATCACCACGGATCTGCAGCAGTCTGTCCGGTCCGGGCAGGGAGTCCAGGCGTCCGATGCATCTTTGAAGCCAGTGGAGGGGGGGATGTTCCAGAATGCTCCTCCATCGTCTCTGCTGGTTTCCCCTTTTATAAGGTTGCTCTCTTGCATAGTCAGTAACTGTTCTGCATTCCCCTGCCTCCCGCTCTGCGGTGGGGCACATGCCCAGTACTGTCACTAGAAGCTGCTTGAAAGTTCTGGAGGGTCTGAGCCCCTCCCTATATGTTGCCAGTCGGCCTTGGGCCTGGATGTATGCATGGAGGACAAGTATTCTGAGGTAACGGGGCACACATTCCTGCCTGGTTGACCTTGGTGATTAAACTGTTCCACTCAGCTGCTGTAGTGATCAGGCTTTATTAGAGAAACTTGCCTGCCAACAATGTTGAGACAAGTTTCTAGTCCTTGACGCTCTGCCACAAAAATCAACATTTACAATTTATATTTTATATCCTATTTGAAAGACTGCAAGAAGTTGTTTCATTATGACACATAGTCCAAAATATGTAAATCATTCTGGTATTTCATGTGCTGAGAATTCTTTGAGCAAAGCATAACAGGAAATTCATTATGCTAATAATTTTTCAAATGCTAGAGGCATATTTTTGTTATGTGGATCCCCCTTTGAACTACCTTGACTATTCCTTAGCATGAAAACCTTTAGACACCTTTTCATACGATGTGTTGAAAAAGTAAAGGCAAAGCATTCAATACAGTACAGTGTAACACAGTGGTCTTTGTAATACGTTGTTTATACCACCTTCCCTCATTAGCTACAGGAGCATATGAAATTATATGGGACTGCTGCATTTACTTCAATAAAATGAACACAAGCAGTAGGTTGTGATGTGTTTTCACTTCAAATGGATTAGCAGGAGTAGAACTCACACAGCAAACCACAGTGTCTGTAAAAGAAAAGCCATTCAGCTACTTCATATAAGAAGTACCATATAATACACAGAAACCTAGTCCTACTTCTTTCTTTGATCTAAATCAGAAATGCTTGTTTCCTTACAAGCAGATTTCAAGTACAAGAGTAGATTAGCTACCTGCAATAAATCTGGTAGGATCTGCCTAACTTATTTCCACCCATTCATGAGGAATCTTACTACAGGCTGAAAAAATGAACTGAGTAAAATAAGTATATAGTAATTTAATATATTTTTTTTTAATTACTAGGTCATACCGTAAAGGCACTCCAAGGCTGAGGAAACTGCTTTCATGCCTTTTGCATGATGTAAAATAAGACCTTGAAACCTCACAGTCCTCACTACATCTTCTTGCTCTGTTTACAGTTAGGTGTGTCAGGTGTAATCCACAGAGCAGGTTCTGAGGCCCACTGTGCACTGCATCTGAGTTGCAGAGACGTTATCATTCAAGTTCTATGGCATAAAGAAGCCCAAAGTTGTTCTTTGGCTGAGTTAATGAGTTAACTGATTCAGAGGAGGCTGCTGAATATGTCTATTTATGAGGTTAATTTTTACTTCATAACCTGGTAGCTGTGTTTTTCTTTCTCTGTTCCTTTGCCCCCTTCCTAGCTTAACCTTTTCCTTCAGCCTTATCTCTTTGCTCTGAAAGTTTCCTTTGCTTTACCATTTCTCCTTTCCTTCTTAAGTACTCTCTCTCCACATACCCACATACCCTGGATTTTCCATAAGACTTTCACCAGGGGTCAAACAAGCCTAAGCATGCAAATCCTCTGATTAATTAGTGGGGGTGGTGGGGGAAGCGGCACAAGCAGCTGCACAGATAACCTCTGAGCCATGGTAGCAGTTGCAGGCAGTTGTACTGGTGCTTCTGCAGCTTGGGTGCAGTTTGTTCTGCAAGGTGAAGGAGTTTGTTCTCCTCAACCTTAACATGTTTCAGACATGACCATGCTCTGATACTTCCACATGACTGGGCTTTGGCTATTTGTCAGTACCAGAAAAGATTAGGAGGAGCTGGACATCAAAGCTGAAATGCAGTGTTCCTCCATTTAACCACAGCATGGGCAAAATGGAAGATCTGGGGCAAGAGACTGGTGAGATCTTTGATGTGCCTGCCATGGGAAGCAGGAGGGAGCTGCCAGGCAGGACAGCAGGCATCCAGGCTTGCTGCTCTCCTGCTGCCAAGGAAGTGGGCTGATGGGTGCTGCTGCAGCTGGAGCAGCCAGCTTTGGCCTGGGTAGGTATTGCCACACACTGCTGCTTCCTCAGCAGCAGCAACACGCAGACTGTTTGGCTTTCCTGGTCTGCAGCATAGGCCAAAAAGGTAATGTAATTTTGTTTCTCCCAGCAGCCTGTTGTCCTTGATGACTGCTTGAGTTAGCCTGTCTCTATATTATTTAGGCTGCAAATTTTTGAATGTCAGAGGATATCAGAATTAAGGTTACCTTGTATGCACAGTCTGAGACAGCCTTTAGTTACATCTGCTTTGTCTCTGCAGAGTCCATGCGTGAGTCAACATATAGAAAGGGCAACTTTCAACAAATTGCTATTTTTTCTACTCACTGTCAAAAGTTTAGGTTATATACCTTAGGGAGGTTTTCTGCAAATTGTAAAGCCTTTCCTTCAAGGGAATTATTATGGGCTTTTCTATGAGGCTCCTTGAAACTGTTTCCAACCACTTCATGAATACCTATAAACCCATGAAGCACCTGCCAGGTGAGTGGTGTCCTGCTAATAATTCACAGAGCTCAGTAGCACTTGTAGAAGCTCTTAGCCCATTGCACAAACATCCGCCACTGGAGCTGAGTTACTCATGCAATATTAGGATGCTTTGCTTTCTGCAGAATGTGATGAAGTATACGGCCAGGGAACGAACAAGATGCTTTGCCTTTGAGTTTCACATATATTTGTTGGCTGTAGTGAAACTCAGGGCATGTGCAGTCCAACCTGATACAGAGGTTCCCCACACAAGCACTATATGAACTAGTTCCAGGTCTAGCTGTATCAATGCAGCTGTATCAATGCAAGGTATCAATGGACTTAGCAACCTGGGAGCATCACCACACCGAGGTGGCTGCTATTCTGGGATCCCAGTTAGTATTCTGGCAAGAGGTGCATGACAACTTACAGGCGTTAGTCAAAACTCAAATGCATCTGAGGGCCATGGACTTGGACACACAGATTTGTCTGCTCTCTGTCCCTCATGCTTAACATCCTCTTCTCTGTTTCTTCCGCTACGTTCATCCCAGTTGTGTTCCTAAACCACCGCTCTTTGTTTTGCTCCTGTTCTCTTCTCTGACTTGGCACCCATCTTCCCTACTCAGGCTGCTGGGCTCCATCCCAGCCAAGAAATTCTGTAAAAAATTCTGAACACCAGGTGTCGTTCCTGCCTCTGTTTCACCCAGAGGGCTGCAGGCCAACATCTTTCTCTCTTCTTAAAATGAAGTTTTAACTGCATGCCACAGACATACTTCCATGTTTTTTCCTGGATATATATTACAGTATCACCCATCCTACTTTCCAGCAAGAAAGGCTTACTGAGAGCAGGTGTCTCTTATTTAAAGGCGTCACCACACAGTGACCATAGAAGATAATTTTCCTATGGATCCTCATAAATACACATGCACTGTTAAAAGAATCATCCAAAACTTTAAGATATTAGGATATAGGTTACAATGCTAAAAGAAAGTAAAATAAGTAGAGAAACAAAACCAGTAGTTAGAGAATCAAAGAAAGCACAGTTAGGAGGGGCCTTGAGAGATCATCTCATCCTTTGTAATTCCTGTGACAAATGCCTGTCCAAGACTACGCTTGTCTCTTTCAGCAGTCCCTCTCCCCGTACTTCACTTCCCATTAGAACATCTTCCCCAATACCTAGCTAAAATCTCTCTTGCTCTGATTTAAGCTCATTACTTTTTATCCTCCCCACTTCTCACAGGTAGCAAAGTGTTTGAGTTTATGGCAGCCTTTTACTCAGCTGCAGATTATTATCATATACCCCATCAGTCTTCCGTAGGCCAAAGAACACAAGACCCTCTGATCTTTCCTTACTGGTCATATTTGATCATTTTCAGTCTTCTCCAGACTGTCTCCAATTACTTACATCTTTCATAAGGGCAATAGCTAAACCTGGAACAGGCTCCAGCTGAGCTTTACAAAAGCTGCTTTATGCAGACAGATTAATGCTGTATTATACCCTAAATATCCTGTTGTTGCCATGGGCAACATTGAACAGGAATAGCCAGCGGCTGAACCCCCTACCATTAGTAAGAACAGTATTTGCCACCTAAGCAGAATTGAAAGAGATAAGAAGGGTTGTGGAAAGTGGCCATGGGTGGATAAAGAAAGGAAAACACCGGCTGAGTCCAGGTAAAGGAGCCACTGAGGCAAGTGAAGGCAATACCACATGTAAATGAAGAACTGGAAAACTGCAAAGTGACTGAGCAAAGAACTGTGAACACTCTATAGACTCATTAACTTAAATAAGATGCTTCTAGTTGTGTCTAGATCTCTCGTGTGTGCCTTCTTCAGGTTCCCTGGGCTCCAGGCTTCATGGCCAACAACTTTGTGCTGCACACCTCTGTCTGTATACAAAATGTCTGTGTGTGCAGGGGCAGGCTGCCCTCAGTGGTGCGCTGCTCAACTGGCCGTGATTATCACCATTACTATTCTCACATATGCACACCTTGAAATATTGTTTCCCTTTCTCAAACAACATTACATTTTTTTTCTGAAGTTTATCTTGTAGTCCAGTGTTCTTCAATTTCCTTTTGAAGGACTGCTGCTTCATCACCTTTCCTCATTTTTTATTAGTGATAATAATCTACCTTGCCCTTGTTCCTTCTGAACGCCACCCTAATTATTTTATTTGCCAAAGATATTTTTATTTCTAAACCTATCCTCCAGTGTACTCACTGTCCTCCCCACCTTCGTTTCATTGCAAATTTGACAACTTTAAACTTGGTTTATGCAGCTCACTCATATTCTGTCTTTAGCATCAGAGCTTGGAAATGGTACACTTCGAGACAGTATTTAGGACCAATTTTATTAGTTGTTTCTTTAGGCCTTGTTTTGCTTCCTCAAGCAGCTAAGGTTGAGAAAGGCAGCTTTTCAGGAACAACACGTAAAGTCCTGCCCTTGACCAATTTTAAGTATAAATTAATTTTCAAACAATTTTTAATAATTCTAATCCAAATGACAAGATCTTTTTAGTCATATCAAATGGCATAGCTATTAAATATGTGCCTGTTTCTCAACACTTTCAGAACTTGTTAGTCACTTGAAATACTATTTCAAATCTTTTTCATTAAGAAAAGCAATAAAATCTGTATGTGAATGAAAAACTGCTTTTCATGCCTCCCTCTAACAATAAATCTGTATCTAAGTAAGAATTTTATTATAATATATTAAAATTAAATAGTGCAAATATATATACTAGGGTTGAATCAAAGCTATTTAAATTGAAAGAATTTTTTATTCCCATTCCCATTTCCAATACAAAAAACCAATATTGCTTCTTATTAAACAGTTCTAGAAAACTCATTTTCAATGCTCCTTCTCTGAACAAAACATACTATCTGCAGCCTCAATGCTATGGACACAGTGCATACATGTAATTTCAAGTCCCCACGTTGGGTCACTTGCTTCAGCATAAGCACAGGCATCGGCATATGCCATGGTGGGATGTATCAAATCGATCTTGTAAGTTTTCCCTTTTCTTATGGGTCTGAAGGTATCCACTCTCTGGCAACAACTGACTTTTTTTCTGCTATCGAAGCCACCAGCCCAATTGCTGTTAAAATAGCCTTATTCTCCCCACATTTCTCCCAGACTACTGATTTCTACAGTTTATATGATGTATACAGTTTCAAAGGTTCTTCTTATAGAATGTATATTCCTCTGTGTATTACTCTGCTATAAAATGTAGTTTAGAGGTGAAATGAAGGTCTGCTTTCTAAAGCTGATGATTCCAGCAGAGCCAAGAAATCCCACTCTACAGCTACTGTCTTTCCACTGCACTGGTGCCATGTTCAGTGTTTTCTAGACCACATCAGAGCAGCATTGGCCACAGTGAACAGACATTTCCCTAAAACACGTGCAACTGGTAGTTACCATAGTAACTCAGAGCTGTCAAGTGAAATAGCACGTTACCAAAGCTCTGCAGCTCAAATTACTTCACCAACACTCACATTAATTAATATTCTAGATGTTTTAAACAAACACTTCATAAAGTAAAGAGCTAGGAGGGCACTGTCAAATAGACTGACAAGGTAGCCTCTGGTTTTAAAGCCAAAACAAATTATTTGATAACCACTCACAATGGGTTAAAAATGCTTTCCGAATCACTAACTGCTGTTTGATACAGACCATATTCAGCTACAGCTTCTGCCTAGCTTATCAAACACACAGCAAGTATATAATTTAATTTTTTGTGGATTTCCTAGTGGACAGCTTCTCAAGTCTTATTCTATATGGAGATTACTGTGAGCTGAAGAGAAAAAATGTATTCTCTAAAAGATTGTAAGTGGAATTTTCATAAGTACCCAAATTTTATATTACAAATGCCTCCATTTCAAGAGGGCAGTAGGTCTAGGAGCTTGACTCTAGTGAGAGTCAGCGTCCTTCAAACCTCTGACTATACATCTATTCATAAAAGGAGTTCAGGTCCCAGATAATCACAGAATCACAGGTTGGAAGGGACCTCAGGGATCATCTAGTCCAACCTTTCTGGGAAGAGCACAGTCTAGACGAGATGGCCCAGCATCCTGTCCAGACAACTCTTAAAGGTGTCCAACGTGGCCAAGTCAACCACTTCCCTGGGAAGATTATTCCAATGGTTGACTGTCCACTGTGAAAAATTTCCCTCTGGTGTCCAATTGGAATCTCCCCAAGAGCAATTTGTGTCCATTCCCCCTTGTCCTCTCCATGGGACTCTGTGTAAAAAGGGAGTCTCCATCTTCTTTGTAGCTACCCCTTAAGTACTGGTACACAGTAATGAGATCCCCTCTGAGCCTCCTTTTCTCAAGGCGGAACAAACCCAGTTCTCCCAGCCTATCCTCATATGGCAGCCTTCCCAGTCCTTTGATCATCTTGGAGGCCGTTCTCTGGACCCCTTCCAGCCTGTCCACATCCTTTTTGTTTAGAGGGGACCAGAACTGTACCCAGTACTCCAGGTGTGGCCTGACAAACGCTGAGTAGAGCGGGATGATGACTTCTTTCTCTCTGCTGGTGATGCCCTTTTTGATGCAACCCAGCATCCCATTGGCCTTCTTGGCCGCAGCAGCACACTGTTCGCTCATGTTGAGCTTCCTGTCCACCAGGACCCCCAGGTCCCTTTCCACAGAGCTGCTCTCCAACCAGGTGGATCCCAGTCTGTGCTGCACTCCTGGATTGTGTTTTCCCAGGTGCATGACCTTACATTTCTCCCTGTTGAACTTCATAAGGTTCTTGCTGGCCCACTCTTCCAGCCTATCCAGATCTCCCTGCAGAGCAGCTCTCCCTTCTGGAGGGTCTACTTCCCCACTCAACTTGGTGTCGTCCACAAACTTCATCAGGATACACTTGATGCCGTTATCCAGATCACTTATAAAGATATTGAATAACATTGGGCCCAATATTGATCCCTGGGGGACTCCACTAGTGACCGGTTGCCATTTGGAAAAGGAGCCATTTATCACCACCCTTTGGGTGTGGCCTGTCAGCCAGTTCCCCACCCACTGCACAGACCACTTGTCTAGACCCTAACGCATTAACTTCTCCAGGAGGAGGCTGTGGGGGACTGTATCAAAGGCCTTGGAGAAGTCCAGGTAGAAAATGTCCACCGCCCACCCCAAGTCAACCAGGCAAGTCACTGTGTCATAGAAGGCCACCAGGTTTGTCAAGCTCGATCTGCCTTTAGTGAAGCCATGTTGGCTTTTCCCAATCACGTGCTTCAATTGACTTGCGATGGCCCCAGGAAGATTCGTTCCATAACTTTCCCAGGGATTGAAGTAAGGCCGATGGGCCTATAGTTACCCGGATCCTCCCTCGAGCCCTTCTTGTAGATAGGGGTACCATATGCCTTCCTCCAGTCCCCTGGGACATCCCCCGTCCTCTATGACTTCTCAAAGATTATGGAGAGTGGCCTCGCAATGATGTCAGCCAGGTCTCTCAACACCCTTGGGTGGATGTCGTCAGGGCCCGTTGATTTGTAGGGGTCAAGTTCCTGTAATAGTTCATATACTAACTCTTCCTTCACTGATGGTGGGTCGGTGTTTGGATCAATCAGCAATTTTGTTCCCAAAGCCTGGGACCCAACAGTGTTGGTAAAGACAGAGAGAATGTGTTGAGGACTTCTGCCTTTTCTGCATCATTGGTGATTGCCTCTCCTTTGCCGTTTAACAGTGGACCTATGTTTTCCTTCTTTTTCTGCTTATGGCTGACATATCTGAAGAAACCTTTCTTGTTATTTTTCACATCTACCCCCAGTTTCAATTCAAATTGGGCTTTTGCTTTTCTAACTGCATCTCTGCATGCTCTGGGAATGCCCTTGTGGGTCTTGGCGGATAATCCTCCACTCCTCCATCTCTGGTGTGCTTCCCTTTTGGATTTGAGTAGACCCAGGAAATGGAAGAGAAGATCACCTGGGCACCAACATTTTTCTCTTGCTCCCCCAGCGCTCGAAAGTCTTCCTTGATTTTACCCATGTTACAGCTCTCAGTGTCATTCATGCCTACAGGAAATAGTAGCAGTGGATAGTAGTCTGTTTTCCTGAAGAGTTGTGGCACCCTCACAGCAACGTCTCAGACCTTGGCTCCTGGAAGGCAGCATACCTCTCGTGACTCCCTGTCAGGTCGGCAGATGGGTGCCTCAGTACCCTTCAACAGAGAGTCACCCACCACGAGCACTCATCGTTTCTTTTTACGATTTCCACTGTAGGTTGCTGGTACAGTTTCCCCTTGCAGGGGACTTTGCAGACCTTGCTCATGGGTGTCCTCAGTCATTAAGGCTTCATATCTCTTTCTGATCATGATGGTGGAGGGTGCAGGCTGATGTGGAATCCTGCTTCTGTGAGTCACCAGGGTCCACAGTGCCTCATTCTCGGCGGTGTCTGCCACAGGAACATGATTCTGAAGCCACCTGTCTATCTCTGCCTCAGCTCCTCTAATACTGCACAGCCTCTTAACCATTTCCTGCAGTTCAGCCACCTGACGTAACAGGTCATCAACCTGTGCACACCTCATGCAGGTACCTACCTTATCGTCAGGAGAGGGGTTTGGGCAATTTCCACAACCCACTGCCTGTACTGGTGTGTCCTTTCTTACCAGACCCGTCCGGGTGGATGCGTCTGACATCTCAGGGGCTTTTGCTGTAGAAACAATGCTTTTAGCTCTGAGGTCAGTGCCCACTATTTCTCCAGAGACCAAAGCGCTTGCCTGAGCTGTAGACCTACAAGCAGGCTGCGGTGCCCTGCCTGCCGCACAAACTGACGCGCCACACCCTGTTTGCCCATCCTGGCCGCTCGCGATCCCTGGGGGCCGTTTAAATCTCCCGCCGTTGCTTCTGGCAACGCCCCACGCCGCGTCAGCCTCGCTCGCGAGAGCTGCCGGCTCCCGACGGGTCCCTCTGCTCACCCTCGGGCTTCTCGGGTTCGAGGAACCGCCTTGCCTGCCCCGGCCTAGCGCTGAGCCGCGGGACCTGCCCCTGCCGCCGCCGTGCTCCTCGCCGACTGAGTCAAATAATGCAGAGTCTTTTTGAAATTTTGCTGTTAAAGAATAGCTCCTCAGCTGTAAGGAATGTGAACAGGAGGCCAGCATTAAGTTTGTTTACTACTATTCTTTGGGGCCTTCCTTGTACTTTCCTAATGAACTACGGCATTGGGATACATCCTACACTGTAAAAGAAAAAGAGGTATTTGAAGTGGATGTCAAAAAAGCGCATCCTACACACTTAATACTCTTTTGGAATTTGGCAGTTCCTCTGTACAGCAATTTGTAGTATTCAACACCTGTCACAGTGAAGCATAGCTGATCTTATTACCTGACTTTACTTAGCTGCACTTCGAGAACCAGAAAAAATCTCTAACCTTCTCTAGACCAGTTGGACGACTCATCTCCATATCTTTTTAGAAAGTGCTATATATAGACACAGGTGAAAATTCTAACAGGCACAGTACATGAGCAGTTGTTTTGCACTGAATGGGTATAAGGACTAATGTGGCAAACAGCATCAGATTCACAGCACCTTTAAAGATTAAGGCACACTGAAGGGCACCTCCTTTAATAGCTCTCTCTTAAAGCAATAGCGATAAAGTTCTAAAAAGAAGTAGCAAAATACTTCCTATTGGTCAGATACATGCAAAGCAAGTTTCAAGTCCACAAGCAAAAATAATTTGCATTGTCTGTGTTCAAATTCTTCAGAAAAGTTTATTTCTAAAAAAATAACACTTGATTTTCTCAAACTGACATTACTTTTAGTTTCTCCATTCTCTTGTAAAATGCTGTTGAGTTATATTACCTTTCACTAGATTTTGAAAATTCAAATGACTTTCATTAGAGAAGTTTCTCCTTTTAGTTTCCATTAATAGAAAGACTATGCTGAGAAAGATGTACGTTGTTTTGAAAAATTTAATTCAGTCCTGTTTTCTTACCTTTACCTGCATAAAATAAAACTCAATTATTGCCAGCCAGTCTATTCTGGACTACCGTCTTCAATTTGGTTAAGAAATTAATTTGAAAGATTGCTGTTTCTGTCTTTGAAGTGTTGTGAATGATCTTAGCAAGTCAACCATTTTGCCTGAGGTTTCTCACTTAAATAATTTTAAAAATCCATTAAAAAACCAGATAGTACCTTAAATATCGGTTGTTGTCGTAAGAACATTGTGGTCATAATAATATACTCTTTCAGTCACAACAACAGAACATAAAAAGGACTTTTAAAAAAAAGCTATTTGGAGTGAGTTGTGTGCATTTCATTTACATCTGACTAAGGAAGTGAAGAACAAATTCCCCATACTTAGCTGATTCTACTCTATCTAACATGAAAAGATAGCAGCAAATCCATATGAAGTGTGATATACTATAGTGGCATTGCTACAATGTAATTCATTATAAAAATGCTGCAGACATCTTTTTACCTGATCCTTCCTTCAGTATTTTTATTCCAGATAATAACCATAAAGAAAATCTTCAAAGCTATTTTTGTCTCTATATATGTGAATTTAATATGCTCTAAAAACACTAAGCTAACAACTGTAGAAAGCCAGATTCCTTCTTTTAAGTAGAAAGGGAGTGGCTCAAGCAGAAATAATTCAAACAGCATAGAAGGGATCTGATTCATTGTTTTCCTGCATTTTTCTGTGATTGTTACCCAGTTATAAGTGGAGCGTTTCATAATGAAAGCAAATTATGAGCAGGATCCCAATCATTGAACACAGGTGACTATATTGTCAAATAAATCCCAAAAAGGATTTGAAAAAGAGGTTACATACAAAG
Source organism: Phalacrocorax aristotelis (assembly GCF_949628215.1). Lineage (NCBI taxonomy): Eukaryota > Metazoa > Chordata > Aves > Suliformes > Phalacrocoracidae > Phalacrocorax > Phalacrocorax aristotelis. The sequence continues at coordinate 20,140,431 of NC_134311.1, read as the reverse complement.
GTGGGGAAATCTGCTGATAATACTAAATTATTCAGGATGCTCTAATCTAAAGCTGGGTGACTGGGTAATAAAATGTTAAGTGAAATGCAGTGCTAATCACCTGGGAAAAACAAATATAATTACAAATACCCAGTAATGGGCTCCAAATCACAACATCGAGGTGAAGGAGAATTTGGAGCCATTGTTCTTTGAAAATGACAGCACCATGTTCAGTTATGCTTATAAAGTCATGTAGGATGCTAAATGATAAGTAACTAGGGAATGTTAAGAAAGGAATAGAAGATAAATTTGAAAATTTCATTATATCACTGTATAAACTCTGTCATTCCCACATTTTGAACATTTCATACAAGTCTAAATCACGTAGTGGAAGTACAAAAGATAAAGGATTTGGTAGCAGGGATGATCAGAAGTGTAGAACAGCTTTAAGTTTCTATATAGAATTAATCCAAGTAGACCAAGATTCTTCAGTCTGGAAAAGTGGAAAAGGCAGCAAGGGGAAGCTGGACAGGAGGCAGTTGCTTACTGTTTCTCATAGTTCAAGCACAGGGGGCACATAATGAAGTTGTCAGGCAACAAGCTTAAAACAAGTAAAAGGAACATAAGACACAACTAAACTGGGGAATTAATCATCCTCAAAAGCCAAGTAGTCAGACTGGGAGTGGGGTTAGAAGAATCAACAGCAGACAAATTCAAGGGTGGGTATTAAACAAAACAGATAGGATTCAACCTCCAGTTCAGCAAGTTCCTCAGTCATGGATTGCCAGGTACGCCTTACTTCAATTCTACATACTTTCAATATTATTACATAATTTCCTAAGTTACCCACCAACAGTGACTGTCTGAGATGAGATGGTCTTTGTTTTGACCCAGTCTTTGTCCCTGTATTTTTGTGCAGCATAATCTAAAATATTCTGGGTCTGGGGCTGGAACTGACACAGAACCAGCCACAGGATGAAAGAGATGTAAGTAATTTCAGGAATGGAGAGGTGCTTGGGAGCAGCAAGGAGCTTATCCATGCATTTCTAATGTGTTTGTGGACTCAAGCTGTCAACATCACAACAGTGCCAGTTTTAAGAATGATCATTTATTAATGTAAAAAGCCAGAAGCTGAAGTCCAGTGTGCTTGTGACTGAGATTTCCAATTAATTTCCCACAGGGAATGTGCAGTCACCAGATGCCAAAGACATGTGGCTGTTACCTAGCCAGGATCAAACTCCAACAGGAGTTCCTGTGGTCAATGTCTTCATACCCTTTAGCAAATTCCTTGACTCAGCCAATGACTTTGTCTTCATATTTTTGCAATGGTAGCAAGCCTTACTCTAATTTTGGATGCAAATACTGCCATTCTTAGCATTAGGAAATATACGCCACTGATTAGGTAAGAAAAAGAAGGAAAAAGTGTCAAAGGCAAATGTTCAAATTAAAATACCATTGCAAAAATGAGAAGAGAACTCTTAGGTGATTAAAGTAAGATAACCCTGGAAGAGACTTATTTTTAGGAAGAAACACACATGTATCTTGAGGTTGACCTGATAGGCCATGTTGTTACAGAGCTCTGCAGAAAAAGGTCGCCACAATTCTTACTAATGTATTACTTCTCATGCTGCTCACAGCAGTAACCTCTGGCACACAGAGATCAGCAATATTAAAAGGCTACAGATCATGAATGTCATACTCTGGTCTCCTGTCAACTTCAGCTTATGTCTCTTACAATGTGTTTAATTTTTTTTTAATTACATTTTTTCACATTAAAAAATTAAAACATATTGTAAGCAACATGAGCAGGTAGAGGAACAGGAAAAAAGGTCATGATTAGGGAAAGATGAACAAGTAACAGAAAAATTATGTAAATGAATGTCCTTAATTACAGTTTTTGATGACAATGGCAGAGTTTTTTGAGGTGGATAACTGAGTGTCTTACATAATCTGTTGTGATAGGAAGTGATGACAAGAAATTCTATAAAGAAAAGGGAATACATTGAACTTCTGCCAGCTCCTTGTCTTTTACCTCATGACCCGGTCTTTTGTACTTTGAGTGAAACAGCTAGAGCAGCAGCTGATAGAAACTCAAAAGGAACTTGTCCAAGCATATTTTAGGGGTTATGCAAACATAGTGCTTATTAGACAACCAAGTACTTCAAAAGTCAGTGTGTTCTCAATGATTCATATTTCTCCTCAGAAAACACTAGTCTACCAACATCCCTAAATATGCTCATCCTTGTAACTGAAAAAGTCAAATGTAGAATGAAATGTTGGGCTTACATCAAAACAGAATACTCAGATTTTTTTTTTAAGTATTTTTATAAGAATGAGGTCTTAATAGAAAATTAAAAGCTTCAATCACTTGAGATGAAACTAAATTTTCAAACTGTGGAATTCCCACAGAACAAAAACTACAGTTTACTATCTGCTTTTAATAAGGCTCCTTTATTTCCATTTAAAAGTTTTCCAGCTTGTTTGTCTAAGGGTGGAGGAATTAAGTGCCCTGCCATTAAACCCTAACAATAAATGGGTATTTTCCGTTAGTTAAAAATATACTTAGAAGTCATTCTTCTGGTCACCTGTAGTCTTCAGATTTTCTCAAGTACTATCCCTTGATATTTATTCTCTACTTTTCTAGGAAATCAGGTAGACCATTAACATTTTGGATAGTCAGCATTCACCCTCAGGGTATCCTACTGACCTAGTGGGTTTTCCTGCCAGTTTAACATCAAATCAGGAAAACCTTTTGCTGGTAGAAGAATTCTTTCAACATGACCTGGTTGCTAGTTACGACAAGATTCATCTAATACAACATTTCATTCAAAAGCTTTATTACTGCTGTTACTGTTCAATAGCTTGAGGGTTTTTTTCCTTCCTTCCTGGACACACTTGTGGGGGGAAAAATGAATTCAGGTGTCTTCTCTTTGAGTGAAATGTTTGTCTCTATCCAAACTGACAAAAGATATTTGAATACACCCTCTTCCTAGTTGAAGTCATTTTCTGCCTTTCTTCAATGCAAATTCTTAAAGATTAATTACTCCATTACAATCATACCCCAGACTCATGCACATCATATGATAACCTTGTTGCAGACTATCCTCTTATTCAACCTCTAATCTCAGCACAATCTTACTTTCAGCCTCAACACATAGCATATATGTCACTTTGATTCATTCCGTAATTGGATACCAACTGCACAGGAACACAGTGAAAGAGCCATCGCACCCTGTATGAGGCAGAAGTAACCTTCTGTTAGCAGAGACAGCTGTGACCACTCCAGAGCCTCAGACTACTGGTATTACATGCCAAGTTTTTCTTTTTTTTTTCTTTTTTCTTTTTTTTCCCCAGGAAGAATTTATCCAGTGACCCAGTAGGAACTAACTAATTTGCATTACACTGCACAACATAACATGAGCTTGCAGAGCAAGGAGATTGTCTCAATATAAGCAGGCCAGTGGTTTTATCTCTTCAGGGATGTGAAAATTTATGGCTGGGCCCAAAAATTTGACACTATTTCTTCTCACTCAAATAATGGCCAATTATAGGTATTAAGAGAATGAGGAGATATGAAGGACATGGTACATAAGCACAGGATGAAATATTCTGAATTCCATCCAGTTAGGAAATGTGGTATGATACAGAATTTTGTTTTCTGCTTTTACAGACTCTGTTGCTAGGCTTGCACCCTTCATGAAGTCCATGAGGATTGGCCTGTGCACCTTCCTTAGTGGTCCTTTGCATTAGTGGAAATCCATTCTGCACAACTTGTTAAGAAAAAGGGCCCTAGAATGAAGCCTTCAGTCCTCTGCTGCAGTGCAATGTCTACTGCAAAGAAAATTGAATCCGTAGGCTACAACTATGCTTTCTCTCTTTGCCCCTCAATTTTCCTCATAACCTTCTTCCTTATTTTCTTTACTTCCCTTGGCTAGAAAGATAATTGGAGAACACATTGACCCAATTTTACATATAAATTTAACATGTAGAAGGGGCAAGAAATTTAATGCTTCAGCTTTCACAGCAATTATAATTTAAAACTGCAGGTATTTATTCTAAGATATAATAGTGGAAAACTGTATTTGCATGCAGGGTAAGTTATGAAAAATAGCTTTTTATTAACACTGCTAATTACATTAGGGTCAAATAAAATTATATGAGTAAACTAGGCAAATAAAACTAATTCCATTACAAAGAGTTCCAGAAAAAGTCCTCCTTTATGCTGGCTCCAGCAGCAAGATAAACCGTTACCAGCAGTGTATCATCAGAAAAATTCATTTGCTGATCACAAGCCTGAGGGAACTACACTGTTACCTAGCAACTAGTGAGAGTAACCTTTTTTTAATAAATTAACTCCTTGATAAGTGTCAAATGCATAACTGGTCTGTGGGATTCACAGCTTCTTGTTGGTCTGAGTAAGACTCTTTCTGTCCACATCAGAATTAGAGCCATTTTTTTGCCATTTCAAATAGCCTACACTTGGCCTCTGAAGACATAAAATTATTACACATCTCCCTTCATAACCAACATCTCCCATAAAGACGAATCTGTCATATTACATTGTGTCATGTTGTAAACATCCTCAGCCCAGAAAAGACCTTTGCGTGACTGAGGTTTCTACGTAGACCAGCTTTGGCTGAGAAGTTCTGAGTTCCCATACAAGGAAATTACTGCATATCTTTCACACTTCTTTCTGCATTAACCAGTGCAAAATTTAAATGCAGTGCCAAAGGAATGCTGCCATAGGGGATCCTTGATGATCCTGTGTGCATTGCACATCTTTCAATTTGTTCTAAAAAATACCCAGTTTGAAGTTGTTGCTTGGCAGGTATAAGTTGAGAGATAGTTATAATTTTCTGATAATGGATGTGAAGAAAAGGCAAATACTTAGGCAGCCAGCACATCCAGTGAGCCATGAACTCCAGTTAGACCCTAGAAACCAAAGAGTTCGTTATACAAATGACAATATGTTTGAAATTAACTCTCAAATTGCATCTATTACCTAAATGCCAGGAGAGAGTAACAACCTATCAGCAAGCCCGACAGTAAATTTGTTTCCTAGAACTGTATTTACAATGATGGTATACCTAAGATCAGACCTAATGACAGACTTCAAAACCAATTGCTCTCCTACAGCAACATAAATCTGGAGCAAGTCCGCTGAAATTAACTGAGCTGTGGTACACAGGAAATCAGAGTGAGATCCTAGAGGCCACAAGCTTTTGACAAAGGACAGGAAAGCCCTCCGTTTTCAAGGACTGTTCACAGAGTTTTTTAGTGGGAAAATATAGAAGCACCATTGTCTAGAGTCAAAAAAACCTTTTCCTGTCCTGACCTCTGCACCTGATCTGGTGGAAGCTGAGCATGCCACATAAATTCTTACAAAGCTTAATGGAGGCAGCAGCAAAAATCAAAAGAAACAGTCAGATTCAGGACATGAAGGGCACTCAGGATGTGGTGAACAGCAAAAGCAGCTTCCCACATGGCCAAGTGTGGTAGGTGTTGAAAGCTATGTACAGGTAAGCAAAATTGCAATTTTTCAGAAATTTCAAATCTATTCCAGTGTAAATACAGGGAGGTTGGACTGCAGATGATATTTTCTTTATATATCCTCTTGATACACAACAACTTTTATGTACAGCATAGCCATTTTTCACACCACAGTCAGTGTTATGGAGCTCCTAAAATGTCTGAGGAGAAACATTTAATATACCACATAACTCTGGTGGTTGGCATGGGCTTTTTATTTGCTGGGTTTTGTGATTCTTCCACAAAGTCCTTCAGACAGGTGACTTTTGCTCTGCAGTATGAATACCCAACTAGCTGCATTATTAGAGAGAACACCTTCAGCACAAAAGGTTGGAAGTGTCCCAAAAGAGGGGGATCATTTTATGCAAAGAGAAAATATGCAGGCAATCAAAATTATATTAAATTTAAATGAAAACATTAGAGAACTGGTTACAGAAATCTGTTACAAGAAAAACTATATGATAAAGATTCTAAGGTGAGATGTTTTACAGAAAAGTATACTGAACCGCTTGGTGACAAGCAAAAAATAGAGGTCAGGGAAATTATGCTGTGTTAATTGGAGTGGAAAACAATTGCTCGTGAAGCGATCATCTCTCCCTTTTAACTGCAGTTTAGTATTTCTCATTCTTTACTATTCCAACCTATTTTTTTATCTTACAATGCCCCTTTTTTGACAATAATTGGCTCCATTGTCTCAACACTTTCACAAATAGCCAGTTTTCCTTTGACAGCTTGACTTTTAGTGATGTCTTTTCTGACCTTATTTTGCTATTCCCTGTGTGTACTTATTAACCTTACTCTGTTTTGTTGCAAATACGCTGACACAGCACTAATTCTGGTTTCAGCTTATTAGCTGTAAGTAGGAGTTACACCTGAGTCCTCTTAATGTCACAAAGAAAATCTAATTCTTCTATCTCTGCAGCTTGAGTCCTTAAATCTCAGGAGAAGGTAGCAACCTGTGAAGCACATGCATTCCTACAGGCAGCACTAAAGGAAAATGTGATAAATAATTAGGTTTCATGATTTATATGTCTGTTTCTTCTAGATCCTACTTGCTTCAAAAGTACTAATGTTTGATTAATGTGGTCTTCCTTTTGATATCTCAGCTGAAACTACTAAGTCCTTGGTGAGCAGATGGTGAATTAAATTGAATGATAAGATGGAAGAAGTTAAATCGCTTTGAACAAGAAAAAGGCAGGCACAAAATGGAAACTGCATTTTCATTCCTTACAGGGGAAATACACAATATATCTTGCTGACCAAGCGAGGACCCTCTTAGGTATTCCATTTCTTCATTTCTTCATTTGTAGTGTAGTAGAGGTATTTAATTTTTAATATTTTATCATAGTGTGTAACTAAACATTGAAAGCTCCAGGTCTTTCTCGGAGGATCATGTTCATATCAATGCTAAAAAGAGAGTGTGCTTCCTCTGCAGCACTGCCTGTTCAGTCCTAGTAAATACTGTTCCATCCTGGGAAATGCTATTTTGGTGGGGGTATGCAGCACTGCTGAGACACTTAGCCCATGGAGTCCAGATGTATGGATCCCAGAGAAGAAGGGACCAGCTGGAGAGGTGGAGGACAGGATATCTCTGTCCCTTTAGTGGAAGAGGAAGGATGATTCCTTCTCCTTGTGAAGCTTGCTGTAGTAGCCTGGTAGACTTCCTGTAGAGGCTCTGCATCTGTCACCACCACTGCAGGGATACCGCTGAAAAGACAGGGCAACTCTTGAAAATGCTTTGCTTCTGCTTTGTTTTTGTTGCTTGTGTCACTAACATCTGGAGTTTCTAAGCTCAGTGTAAGGCTACCATATTTCTGTTTTATAGCATCCTGTATCTCCCATGCAACATGCTACATTTTACTGACGCATCAATAAATCCAGCAGCAGATGTTTGTGTGCATCTCATCTGTGAAGTTATGCCTGGCTGCTATAGCATTTCAATATATTGTGTTTTCTATTGCCAGTCCACTTGAAGAGACTTTGTTCTTTCCTTTCGGCTGCTAACCTTTCTTCTCCAACTCCCATTGCTTAAAATAAAACCTTTGAACAGGAAGTTTAGACAGTTTTACACACATAAAAAGCAAGCAGATGTATAGAACATTTTTTAATTCCTCCCTGTATCTTTCTGGGCTAGTTCTTAGAAGATTAAAGAAAACTATTAAGCACATACAGATGTGTTCATTTTATGTTTTGTGCATCTGCTTTTTCAAAGTGGAACTTCTGTGGAGGAGCTGCCAAGAATACAGTTTACATCAAATAAAGCAAGAGTACCACAACACAAGAGGATTTGTAAACAACCACACAGAAAACTACTAAACTCCAGAGGTTAACCTGGAAAAACAAAAGGGGGGAGGGCTTTGTTAGAGAGATTGATATACCTACACCAAATGCTTTTGAGATCTTCTGGTTTGATCCAGATATCCACCTCCACAATATCTGAAGCAAGATACTATATAAGCATGATCTTTGCATTACTAACATCATATTGTGGGTTAGAATTTTACTTATGCTCCTCTGTCTATTGTTTTTCATTGATTCTTATTGACCAGCTTGTAGGCCAGCTGGCCACTAAGAAACACTAAGCCCTGGTGCTTTGGTGGGATCAAGGTTATATGAATATACTCCTCTTCATAAAATAATGCGATGCAGATCCTCATCAAACATAGCTGCACCTCAGTTAGGCATTCATGTACCCCACCCTTGTTATGGCCTTAATCATAGCCTTAGGGTGATGCAGTTGGGGGTGCCTATAACAAAACAGATTAAGATATCTCAGAATGTGTGACTTTATACCTGGTTTTCAGAGGTACTAAGCTTTACAATGAAAGCAGTTTGCTATACATTTTTCAATCCTTCCTAGGTGTATACTTCAGTGATGTTACCCATAAAGACCTAAAAGCTCATGTGTCCTTTCGATCAGTGGATTGCAGTGTCAGTTGCAAAAAGTAGAAATTCATTATTAATGCCAGCTAAAGCTAGATCGCACTTCAATTTCTCTGCTGTGACAATTGGAGGCTGCATGTTCTGCAGATAAGGGAAATCCATGTGCCTCTAGAAAGTGTGCAAAGTATGTGCATGTGTGCTCCAGTTCATTGGGTGCTGGGAGAACTGAAGATGAGATCACAATATAGGTGAAGATTAAAGGTAAATAAAAATGCTTGCAAATATATAGAATTTAAAAGATGGTTGGGCCTTCCATACCAGATAGAAAAAGATGTGAAGAGAGACCGAGGCAACAAAAGGAACCATTACAAGTATTTCCGGTTCAGTTCCACTGGTGCTAGCAACATGGGTGTGCAATACAAGCAGCTGCTTAAGCTATTTTAAAGTTGCTTAATACCTGCTGGAGATGAAGTTCCATATTTTAAGATCATATTACTGTCCATACTGTAACTGTGTCACTCCAAGTACTGATAGTACATGGTAAGAGGGATTTAAAGGTATTAAAAATTCTCCAAGTCTATCTACGTTTAATTGCAATTTTAACACACAGCATGTTTGGTTTACTATTCTTTTTCCTAAATGATTAAATACAGTATATAAAACATAATAGTGCATAAACATTACAGTGGTCAGAAGTTTTTGTTCATATGTGATTGACCACAGGAATTACTGAGATGAGAAATGAGCTGAAATGTGTCATTTAAATGTTAGAATTTATTTATGACTAAACAGTACCACTTAATAATCTTCTTGTTCAATGTATAGTGATCCATTTGATAAGAAGGCATTCATAATGCTCCTGCAATCATTGGGAGATAGGTCAGTGTCTTCAGTATCCTCTCTAAATTTGCTTTTCTTGACAAAAAAAAAAAAACCCACCACTATATGCATTTAACATTCTCAGCTACAGCTCTACAGGTATCACTGCTTCACCTGATCATCTAGGCACCTGTTCTCTAACCGAGTCCAGGTCTCACCCCGTAGGTAGGTAACACTACAGCCAGGTCCCGTGCAGAGCCTGAGCTGACTGGCATGCCTAGAACACAGCACTATCTGCGTACAGAACCAGAGAAGAGGTAGAGGATGTCACCTTCTGTACAATAGGCTAATTGCTAAAGGAGCTGTGCAGAAAGCAGGACATCTGGCTTTGTGGCTCCCCAGAGCGCAAGAGAAATCAAAACTGTTCTCTCTGGTTTTTGTCTGTAGTTTTATAAAAGTTCTGATGCCACCTGCAGGTGAAATTTCCTCTGATACCCATCTCCCCTGTTCTCTCCACCTGCCACATGGTCTGTCCATGCCTTTATCTGGCAGATAAAGGTCTTGCCAGACCCTTCACAGAGATGCCTTTATTGACTGACACAGCAACACCAAAACAATGAAACATATGCCCACCCTCCTTTTCCTATGGTAATTTCTGCCATGTCAGCGAAATAAATCAGCTTATCTAATTAGTGTTGGGGCAAGTGTTAAAGGAGTAGCACTCAGGAACAGAATCTGTTCTTCTTTTGGTGCCAACAAGCTATAATATTAGCTAAATCCATCTAATGCAGCTGTATTTTAAACTGGTGGCTTGATCACCAGGCTAAAGGCTAGACTGTCCTGCGTAGGTGCCTGAGAAAGCTACCTTCCACTCTCTTCGCTGGGGGTGTGCCACTATACAGCAAGGAATACAAGCCTAGGAGATCACAAGAGAATGAGCAAATGACAAAGAGAATCTGCTTGCAATTTAATGCTGTTCAAAAGAGGTCGTTATTTACTTTTGCCACCTCATTGCTGCTTATGTGAGGAAAAAGAGAAATTTAAGTGTTCTTCTTTACACCTCACAAAACTTTTTTCCTTCCTGTCTTGTTGAATATCCATCTTACTTCTTCACACAGGATCTTAACCAGTAACGAAAGCATAATAGATTACAAATTACAAAAGTAGGTGGTTTATGGCAATACAGTGATATTTCTGATGTTTTTTCCCCATTTCTGCTTCCAAAATAGAAATGTTAATAGAATATGCACCTAACTGCTGTGGCATTCTCAGAGGAACACTTTTCCCATCTATTTTACCTTTAATATGAAAAATTAGTTACATTATCTTTTTTTTTAAATAATGGTCATTGTCAGTTTTCACCTTCAAAAACAATATCTAAATGCAAAATAAAAGACTACTTATAAATATGCTATTTCAAATCTGATTAATTTAGTATGGGTTTTAATAAATGTTTCCTGTGCTCATCACAATTTTGCAATTAAACTGAAGGAAAACATTCATTTTATATTAACATTGCACTGATGATAGGACCATCTCTACTACATATGTGTTTAACTCATCCATTATTACATTACTTAATTAGGAAAAAGGAAATGAAGTAGAGTCTCCTTCTCCCTGGGTGATCAATTAGACTTCCCTATTCTTTTTTCCCTCCACTCTTCATTATTAAGATGAAAATGAAATTACATGGATTAGTTCCCATTTCCATCTGGAAGCAGGGAGCTCTGTTACAACAAATTATTGAGCTAAAATGCAAAATCTATATTAACAAATAAAGCCATAGCACTGTAATAACTATTTGGTGTAAAATATACATTTCAAGGGAAATATTTGTAAGCTTTTTTAAGTGCTGATGAGTTGGTAGTCAACCAACAGGAAGTCTGAAGATTGCAGTAAAAAATCTCAGTTATAAAGCTGATCTTCATTTCTAATTATTCTGCCGGATGGTTGTCTGATCTTATATTAATACAAAGTTTATTTCATTTGTTATATTTTAAGCCAATATTCTATGAAGATTAATGAAACAGGTGATTGGAAAGGCAGTCAATAATTAATAAGCCTGATCCCCACTAGTTATGGTAGGGATATATAATATCCCTATATAATTAGGAAAGGTGTGATTATTCTTTCTTCATGAACAGTTCAAGAAGTATCTTGTGCCTAATACATCCATCCAGACAACAGCATCTAGCAACCATATGAAAAATTGACTTCAAGATATGGTAGGAGGTTGCCTGGCAACAGCTCTTTTCTTTTATTTTGAATGGCATTTTTGGGACAGATAGTGAAGAAGGGAAGAGCTGGAAAGGAAGTTCAGCTCGAGAGGCCTGCTCTGATAAAGATTTCTGTGTTAATATAGGACTGTGATTCTGCTCAGTATGGATGTAGATGCCACATGGGACCATGTTTTGTGGCTTTGTCAGTATATATGATTGTGCATGGCTCCGCTGTCCCTTTGGGTCTAATTCAAGCTGTGTAGTTTCTTCTTTGACCCAGCCAAACAAGCCTCATTAAAAGACACAAATAAACTGAGTTTATTTTGATGTCGGTCACATGAGGAAGAGCTGTGATGTCTGGCTCCAGAGAGGAGTCCTTTCTCTTTGGAATACATGCCAGGAATAGTCATACTGAAAAAACGGATCCTCATGCAGACCTGGGCTTAGTTTGATTTCTGTAGACTGCAGAGCAGTCCTCCTACTCAGCCTTCCCCACAGCTGCTGAAATTTTCAGCTCTGCTTACATGGAGGCAGTGGTTCATTGAGTCTTGGGACTATAAGTAGCAAATACACATTCAAAATATCCTTTCTCAGAATATTTGGGACCTGTGTCCCCATGACCCTCAGCTTAGGGTAGGTAGAATGGTTCAGTCACCTTTTTAGTTCTGAATCAGTTATAAGATAATTTATCTTTAAATAAATAAAAAAAAATAAAAAAAAAAAAGGAAAGGAAAAGGTGGAGAAGTTTGGAAAAACAAAATACACCAACCAAGCAATAAACTGAGGTGGCAAGAGCTTGAAGGTACATTAATATGCCAACAGGACCACCAAGAAAGCTGAACAGAAGCTAAAAAGGAAAAAAAATCAACAACAGCCAGGGAACTTAGTATCAGATATTTTATTTTTCTATCATAAGTCTAGCCTATCTACAACTCCAATATATTTCTTTACAAAAGCAGTAGTAACTTAGAGAAAAAATTGTGTGACTGACCATAAAACTTTCATTGGGAAATGCAAATCAACCCTTGCAAAATTCCTAGATATTTTAATAGCAACAAATCAAGACAATGAGGTCCTGGCTGTTGCTTATGATGCCACATTGTGAGGATGGTAATTTTCCTCCCCTCTATGCTGCATTCTCTTTCATCTATTCCCTTCAGGTACAAAAAAATTAAATCACTTGTTTCTTAAGTCACTTGAATCATTATCCAACAGTTTCCCCTATATACCATTGGGTTTATATATTAAAAAAGAATTATTTTTAAAGGGTACTGCTAACCTTTGTGCTTTTGACTGAGCTTGTCCTTGTCAAAAAATTCAGTCTATCTTACTATTTCTGTTTTACTTTTGTTTTTTAAAGCAAATTCAGCATGCATGAAAAGTACTAAGGAGAAAAGTGCCTGATGTGTTAACTGTCATATCAAAGGGGTCCTGCTTTACTTTGTGTGATCTTTTGGTATCCCAGAAATGAAACTATTGTGGAAAAATATCAAGCAATTTTTTCATACTTTTCTGTTCATGAATGCTGGATGCAACATGGGAAGATTTAGATCCATTTTGCTGGTTTTATTTTGAGGCAAAGAAAAAAAAAAGAAAACCTAAACCAAACCAAACCAAACCAAACCAACAACAAAAAATAAAACAAAAAACAACCCCAAACCAAAAAGGTGAGACAAAAGCAAAGGGATCAACATCAAGACTGAGGGAATGACCTTGCTATGAACTATGTTCTCTAGGTCTGCTTTTAAGCTAACACTTTTTGTTTAGTTTTCTGCTCTTGCTTTCCCTTACAGCATAGTAAGGGATAACAACAATGGGAAATACTAAAAAATACCAGCTGCGTGCAGGTGACAGCCTTTTAATGCCATCATCATTTGGGCCTTCTCTGAAACATAGTAAAACCTCATCTAGACCCATGTTCCCACCATTTTCTACTTCGAAAGGAAAGGATCAGCATAGCTGTGTCCTAGGGTCAGAAAGCAATTTACTGTCTGTACTTATAAAAGAAGGATTCATGCATATGATAATAATAGTTGTTAATTTATTTAAACCGCAACTTTCTGAACAACTGCCCTACTACTGCAGAGAGTTTTGGTGTTTTTCAGCCTGATGTTTAAACTAAATAAGGCAAAAATGGCATTCACTTTTTCTCTGCAAAGAAATGTTTCAAGTCTGAATTCTGATACTGCCCCTCAGAGTGACTGCAACCTGTCCTATCACGGTGTTATCTGGAAACTGCACAAATATAGTATGTATTCAGTATGAATGGAAATACTGTTAAGTAAAGGATTTGGGACAGTAACCTGTTGACCCAGCCTGAAATTCTCTCTCTCTCTAACAGCAGCTCATTGATAGATAATTTCTGAGACCAGCCTTTCAAACAGTGGTATATGAATGTACTAGTAATTTAATCTGGAACATGTTTTACTAGTTTGTTTTACAAAATGTCAAAGGCAACAGCAGTAAAGCTTTTCATAAAAGGCAATAGATATAACAGCTGTTTCCCACTTTGTCTACTATAACTGTCACTCTGTCAAGAATGAAATTCAATTGATTTGACACTATTTGTTCTTGATAAAACCATGCAGGCTCTGTCTTATTGCTTGGATAATAAAGTGCTTTGAAATGGTCACATATAATTTGTTCCCACATCTTCCCAAGCATCAGTATCAAGTGGGACTGTTCTGTAAGTCTTCATGTTGTCCCTTCCATTTACCTCTTTTAAAGATAAGTATCATAGTTGCCTTTCTCCTACCCTTCCTTTTTCTTTGAAGAGATATTGAAAATAATTGTGGAGGTTTACAGAGTGCTGACTGGAATACACATAACATATATTTATTCTTTCAAGGCTCTTTCCGTTTCAAGGCTCCATTTCCTTGCTTGTTCTTTAACCCTTAGTTAAAACTACATTTTGTTCAGGCAGCAATCATAAATAAACTCTAATTGTCTTTCTGTGAAGAGAGAAGCAAAAGACATAGGTTAATGCTTCAGCCTTCTCTGCTTCCTCTGTTATTTCCTTTCCCCTTTGTTACAGTGCTGACCTATATTTTCCTTTGTAGCCCCGCTACATGAGTTTACTTTGCTTTCCACATTTTTTCAGGCCCTGCACCTCACTGAAACTCAATTTGTGCCTTAGTCTTCTTGATTTACTGTTACTTGCTCATACTAATCCTTTAAATTCGTGTGCCACTTAGTTGTACTGCTTTGATAACAGTATAATTCAGGCACATCATCTTTACAGAAAAAAAATCTGTTTAAGCTGAATTCAGTCCATGCCATTTATGCATTGAAGCACAGGCTTTAGCAGCAGAAGCTTATGCATGCTGGCATAACTGTGTCTCCATCAGCAGTTGTGACACTAAGGCTGCAGCTGGACTGTTTTTCCCAGAACTCATACACTACCTTGCCCCCAGCAATGTGCCACCACTCTGCCTCCACTGTGCCTGCAGGTTGGCTAAGCGATCTTTACCAGGTTAGAAAACACACAAGTAGTTCATCCAGCAATGCCAACAGATGGAACTAGCAAACTGGGAGAGGCTGATGGGCAGCAATACTCTTCACCAACACAGCTCTTTTAGACACAATGTGTGTCTGCTCCCTATTACCAACAGGAAAATACACTCCTAGTGAAATTTTACACCAGTATAGAGTTGTGTAAGCACAATCTGTGAATTCCAGTGACAAAAGTTATTCCTCAAACTACATCAGTCAAGCACAATATTTGTTTTCATCTTCCTTTCTGCAGGAACTGCCATTAAAGGTCTTACAGTCATCATGAATACCACTTGTCTGTAACCACAAATGAAGTAGTATTTTCCAATCTCCTATATCTTGGCAGAATTGAATATACATTTAAGTATTGACATTGATATATTAGTTGCTTTTTCAGCTGACAAAACAGCTGAAACAATTAGTGACTTGGCCAGAAAGAAAAGATATTTACACATGATCGCTGGTGATTTGAGCTATGAAAACAATAAACTGATTCCAATAGTAATTTGCTACTTGTGCAGTTGAAAAAGAAATACCCCAATGCCTGCCCTGTTATTTTCAAGACAGAAATGAAAATGCTTTAAGAAAACTGAGAATAGAAAAGGGGACAGCAATCAAGTGGTTCGATTGTTGATACCATCTGCAGATGACAGTAGTTATATTAACTTTATCAACCACTCTGTTACAAAGTAAGGTAAAATGAAAATGAACTTTTGCTTCCATTTAATTGCCCAGCTCATATACTGAAAAATTTATCCAAGTACAGTATAGGGAAGTATGACCTGATTTTGAGGGTTGTGTACCATTTTTTCCCTCTGCTATCAAAAGAATTTGAGATTCTTGAGTATATTTAAATTTGTAACCCTTGGCACATACATCTGGTTAGGCATATCCCACAAATCATTATTTCTATATTTTTTTGTTAGAAAGATATTACTATGTTCTGCAGATTTTTGTAAATATAATTCGATTGCCTGTTTGCAGTTTTTTAATTTTTGTAAGACAAATGTTAGAAAGACAAGTTATATTTCTTTCACAAATTGCTAAACTGATTTTGTGGTAGTGTTAAAAATGTGATTTTATAGGTGCTAAATTTTATGACATAGTGTGCTAACTGAAAAATAAGCTAGAAAGCTATTGGCAAATTCCTTGCTGATGAATTTCCAAAACACATTTTACCAAAGCATTAAAAATAGTGTTTTCATCCAGTGAAATACATAATATCTCAAATAACTAATGTCACGTTTCTGTTTCTCATTATATTTCAGTGAACAAAATTACTTCAATGAGATTTAACACCTGTTTGTGCAAGAGGAAGCTGACCTTTTAGGAAAGAGTAAACCTTAGTGAGAAGCACCTAGCAGACATGTTGAGTTAGCATCTAAGCCTGGCAGGACTGTCCTGAGGAAAGAGCACTACATGGTAGAACATTGCTTATCTGGCTTGCTGGATTTCACTTCTCATGTTAAATTGGTTGCAGCTAGAATATAATCTTGATTGCAGGCACTCTTCATATAATTTTAAACACATTTTTACCTGTAACTGAGCTTCTAGCTTTGCCATTGAGAACTTAACCCTTTACTTGGCTAACAGAAACTTGTATCCTTGCTTTTATAGACAAAATGAATACAAACAAAATGGTGCTGTAGACAAAATCACTGAGTATCTGACACCCAGGGCTAGTCTGGGAATACTGGCAACACAGCATGTTTCTTGCTGTGTTACCTGGCGCTGTTTGGAGATTAACATGTCTTCACACTTTTGTCTGTAGCCATATACCTGACCAATGCTACCAGATCATCTTTGAAAAGGGTATAGGTTTTCACAGTGACTGTTGCCATTATACTTAATGGCAAAATTAAGAGTCCATAGAAGTTTAACTAGCATTAACTATGTTAATTAGCATTAATTAACTATGGTTAATTAGCATTAACCATATAACTAGCATTAAAGAGACACAGATTATGATGTTATACTTTTGTTCTTTCCACAGCAACCATTTTTCTGAACTCTTGTGTTTTCTAGTCTAAAACAAGACTTAATCATTTACATCATCTAGCTCAACCTGCAAAAAGTCAACTGCTTAATCTTCCTCTTTACTCACATGATAAATGAAGGAAATAGGTGATACTCCTTAGAACAGGTAAGTGGTTGCTACTGTCCCTGTGGTTCTTGTTTGATCTTTTTTCTGATAAATATTTGCTTTGGGAACCAAAGTTCCTGGCTTACATCAATAATGAATCAAAGGTACCTGTGCTTGAGTCTGATCACTGAGGCAGGTAGTGTAAAAGCAGTCATCTCAATTCCAGGGAGCAGCCCTGCCCTCCTGGATTCCTTCATTATCATATCTTTCCAGCTTAAGGGCCCTGCCTACAATTCACTAACAACTTCAAGTCTGCCAAAAACTTTATAAATCATATAGTATAAGAAGTATTCACTGTACATGTATTTGATTAATTTGTAGCTTGCATTTTAGTTTTCCCAAGAGACCACACATGGCGTACCAATAATAAAGGTGGCATGCATTTAGGTTGTCCTTATCCTAAATTTGTCTTCCCTTGCTGCAGGTTTCCATTGATTTAGGGCTCCTACTAGCACACCAGATGTGTCAGTTCCCATTTACAAGGAAAGATATTATACTATTCAGTTAATTTATTTATGCTGCTGAACAACCATTGTATAAATCTCTCGCTTTGGATGCTGACTTCTAATCAGGGACCTCTCAGGTTAAGACTGCTTACAAGGGTAGTAATGTCATCTGTCCGTTCTTTACCAGTTGCACAGATATCTGACAGCTGCACCTCCTAAACTATGGGAGTGATTATGGTTACTTTAAAATCTTTTGCTGTGAACAATGGTGTTTCAAGATCTGGCTGTTGAGAAACTGAGCCTGAAACTTGAGCATAGCAGGGAGGAACAGAGCACCTCATCAGCCATCCCAAGTTACACTTTCATTGCTAGTCAGTCTGACCCTGCAGTCTTTGATTCAAACCGATGATTAGAAAATAAAGATTTCAAGAGTACTTGGAACCATTTAGTCCCTCTATATTTTTGACTTTTTATTTAATTAAAACCAAGCAATTTCCCTTTCATAAGTTTTCCTCAAACTTTCTTTTGCCAATAAAAGAAACAAAAGTCAATACATGTAAATAAAAATTATAGGTGCTAGCTGTGCCAATACAGTTTCTCATTTCTGAATCTCAAAACACCTAGTAAACTTCATTTACCGATGGTATTGATCCACCATTGTTATGTAGATAATTAATTGCTTACATGTACAAATCTTATTTTAAATCTAGAATTGGGGCCATTGTGCAGGAAATAAAAAGAGTCTACATTTTTGCTACAATCCAATGGAAACAAGAATATCCATGCTTCCTGTACCTAGAAATTTTTAGGCAAAAAGTCATGTGTCATCTCTGAGACTGATGAAAGAGCTCATCACACTGAAAGGATCTAATCCTATAGCAGTCCAGCCCTGCAAAATCTGGGAATTCAGCAATACTGCAGCAAGAACAGTCTTGCTGAGCAGCTGAACACCGCAGACTGAGTGATCAGGAGCTCTGCAGGACTGGAGCTCATGTGCAGCTCTGCTGATTTGCTGAACTCTGAGGAAGCAGAGAAGCAGAATCAGCAGCCTGTGATGAAACTTTTCATCTCCCTATAATTCAGAAAGCTAGCCGGGCAGGCTTTGAACTTGTCAAAACTCAGACTGTGCACATGGAGCAGTCCTTTTAAGATGGAGCCTACTTTATCTGAACACTATAGGTTTTCTGATCATAAGTACAGAGAGCTATTTCAGAGATGCCAATTCTTTCTATAGTTAAACAGTTCCCTTTTAAGCTTGACTTTTTATACATGTAATATTTTTGGATCACACAAGTTCTACAAAAGCATTAAGGATTAATTTATATTTACAGTAAAGAAAAAAATATTTTCCCTTGAGGGAACTGGAAAGTTCTGAAAAGCTAACATTCTGTCACACCAAGTTTAATCGGAGGGGAATGATATCTTGTAACTGCCTCTTCATAATAACAGTATGTGCTAAGATAAAAAATAGTACCAAGCTCCTCTGCATACAAATCTAAACCTTCCTTGGTTGATGTATTCTCGGTGACTGACTGACTGGTGTTTAGGCATTTACTGTCCTTACCTGGAGTTTTATTTTTTCAAGGATGTGTATCCCAACTTTAAATCTGGGTCCTTAGCCCAGAGGGTTCACTATTTAAATTGTGCCTATGTCTTATTCTGATTATTATTTGTATAGATATCAACTAGAAATATAAATGCAGTTAGTTATCACAGTTTGGGATTTATGCTGAGTGCTTATGCTACAGCAGAACTGTAATCGCCTTTGCCTCTGTATGTAAGTATCTTAATTTTGGAAATAAATGTCATAATCATCATAAGGTAAATGAGATTTAAAACATTAAGCTACTTACTTTGTTCTTCCTTCATGTCTTCAGAACTGCTTGGAAGTCAAAGGCTAATGACAGTGTCATGTGAAGATCAAGAAAAATTTTTGTCCTCTTTAGAATATTAGCATATAGAATTATGCTTAAAATGTGGGTAGCCTTACTGAAACTGTATTACGGTGCATTACATTAACTGTCGAACAGCCATTCACTTCATAAGACTGTTACTTGTTTGTATTGAATATAGTCTCATTTCAGCCTCATTTGGAATAATCACATGCATGTAATCTTAGAACAGTTTCACCACACGGTTGTCATCCACACATAACTCAATAAATCTAAAGTACATTATTAGTATGGGATTTCCAGACAGGATCACATTGCAAAATTGTAACTGTATTTCCCTCATCTATTTTGAGACTGAAAATTTATCTCTAAATCATTCAGTGCTTGCAGAACCAGTACTTACTGCTTCCAACTTATCTGGTTTTTACAGTTTACTGTAAACAGTTTGCTCATGGTACTGCTACATTTCACCCTGTCTATATTATACAAACAACTGACCTAGTGTTTGCTGCCCAAAGGCTGCCATGCACTGCTGCGCCTGCAGCTCATGTGGGTGGCTCACTTCAGCTCTACATATCCCCATATCCCCATATCCATTTCAAGCACATTAGTAACAACCAAACATAGCAAAGATTCTCCTTTCACAATTTTACATTTCCTGAGGTAAGTTAATACTTGGGGTAGGCTGGAGTAGGACAAGCAGAAAATTCTTCCTCGCTTTCCCAATTCATTGGGAAAATCACCTGAGCCAAATGCTTTGCAACTGCCCCCCACGGCTATGTTCAGGGCCAGTCAGGCACCAGTTTATCTCCTCCTCACAATCTTTTCTCCAGAAAAGCATTTCTGTTCAGACCTGCTGACTGCACCAAATGTTTTGCACCAGAAGGTGCTGATCCATTTATGGCCTCAGTAAGAAAGACACTCAGACTTTGTAAAATACCATTTAAAATGCTCTTTATTAGAGCTAACACTTTAAAGAAACAGAGAATAGTATAGACAATCGTATGTCCCTGTGAATGCTGGGAATCTCAAGCTGTGCAGCACTGAAGGAGCCTCTGATCCATCCACATGCAATAATACACTGTGCAGACCCCATCTGTAGGCAGGGTTACCCCATTTTGGTTATTTCAGCTATTACAGGACTTTTCTTTCAGAACTCCAACTTAATTCGTCGTTACCAATGCCAAACAGGAAGCATGTTCACAGGAAACTTCTTGCCGAGCTGTTAGATGCTGCCTGTGGGTTTCTCCATTCCTGTGAGCTGGCTGAATTCCTCCCACAGCCAGGGAATTTGTGCAGCACAGCACAGCCTCTCATAGGTACAAAATGATCAATTATGAATTTGATCTGTACATTAACTAGGAATTTATTAATCTACTTATTCAGAATGATAACGATATGGATATTTTATTGACTATGGTGTTTTCTAGAAGAAGATTGCACACTATATCTCATGTATAAGCAACTTCTCTGGAAGATTTTTCATGAGCATTTGTATGTGCTTTGTAACTAAGGAGTGCCTGTTAGTAGCCATTAACTAGACTTAGGAGTAAATGATTCTGTAGGAATATTAAGAAAGCCTCAGGAAATGGGTGGTGAAACACATATGGATTTATAAGCTGAAGGCATCCCCCATTTTCTTCTGTAAAACTACTAATATAGTATGAGAATTCTGTTGTTTCCTTAGTTAAAGGAGTATCTATGGGCTGCAATTTTCAGAGACACAGAGCCACAGCTGGCATATAACATCCAGTGTTTCATGCACAGCTGTTCCAAAAGGTGAACCTACCAGCAAATTTTGTTGCTGATGGTGTGACCTCCATGGGTCATACTAATTATGGATAAGTTGAGAAACATTGGTCTCTGTCTATTCTCCCTTTGATTTTTGCATTGGTGTTTTCAGAGTAGGCAATATGCTTTCCCTCCAGATCTACATTCAGGCGCAAGTGGGGACATGGAAGCAAGCAGTTGTTGTGACCCATGTGACCAATATTCTCTCTGTAATCTTTGGCAAGTCATTTAACATCTTTTCTCGATTTCTGTCTTGGCAAAATAACTGCTACAATTTTAGTCAATTATATGATGATCTAATTATAAAAGAATAAAACAAGTAATTGCCATTACTGTATCAGCAACTCCGTTCAGAGATCTATGGCAGACAATTTGCTTAGTAAACTGTTTGTTTCAAACTGCAACAAACTCAGAGCAGAATGAATGTACGCAAGTAGAACAAATCTGCTGAAGAAAGCCAACTCACTATAACAGTATCTCATATTGGAGAGTTTTGTTTTGTAAGATATTAGTATACAATGGTACTGCCAATTCTGAGAATCCAAAGCCCAAAAGCCAGTCCCATAAAAATGTAACACTGGTTTTAACATACATTATTTAAAAACCCAGAAATTTCCTTTTTACCTTTCAGACCACATTCAAAAAGGTCCTCAACAAATTCAAAGAACTTGTTCTTAAAGGAATAAAATCAAAGGGATAAAAAGAGTCCAACAAACTAGCAGTTAAAAGAAATAACATTAAAAACAGTAGTGAATTATTCCAACAAGCAACAAAAACAGGAAGTATACTATAAGACTAAAACACTTATATCAGAATCTTGTTAATGCTCTGAAACCAACAAAAAAGAAGACAAAAAACAAAGCAATGACACATTGCTAGGGGACAGCACAAGATAATAGCTGAAGTACGTAAAGACAGATGAGACATTAGAAGTATTCAATGGTTCTTTTCACCATTTCATTTAAAATAAAAAGTATTCTGGCCCTATTTTACATACATATAAACTTTAATAACAAGGTAGTAGCAACATATCTTTCAGAAGAGGAAATTAACAGGCTAAGGGATATTTAGATGTATATTTTAAATTGTTTTAAAAGTGTAAGTAATTGCAATCAACAGGGCTTAACAAAAATCACCCTAAAGCAATGGTTCTCTGGTGAATTTTCAGCTCCTATATCTGACCACATTTTCTCTCGCAAGACAAAGATAACTCATCTAAAACGAAGCTTTTGATTTAATTTTCTCAAGAGGACAAAAAGCAAAGATTGAGGAATGATTATGAGACATGTCATATGTGCAGAAAAAACCCTTGCTGCACTATGCTCAAAGCACTCTTAAGTCTATTATCCAAGCAGCTCATGATATTAAGATGTTCAGACAGTGTTTTGACAAACTCTATCTCCTTGACAGTTCTCCCGCAGTAGTAGCTAAGTAAAATACATGCCACCTTATTTGTCCTGTAACATTTCTGTGAGAGTTTTTTCCTACAAAATCATTTTTAATGTTGCAATTTGAGGGAGTATCAAACTGTATTACCACTCAAAGCATTTAAGAAAAACATTACGAAGTAATAGAATCATACTACAAATCTTAAACTGTAGAATTTGTTAATACAGAATATTATGGAAATCAACACCATAAATGCTTAAAGATCAGTTGGACAAATTCATGGAAGAAAAACTCTGACATGTAGTTACAAGGCTCAGGAAATCCTGTAGGTCACAACTGTTCAGGTTTGGAACAGTACACCAGGAGAAGTATCCTTATGTACTGCCTTCAGTCTTGGAAATCAGTGGTTGCATTTTTTTCAAAACAAAATTAAGCATCAAATTTTGCATTCATTTAGTTCTCTGACTGTAAATGCTCAAATAAATTAAAAAACATTCTTTCCTAATCTGGCACAGGCAAGCAGCAGTCAGATATGCTACACAATTCATGCCTTTTGAGCCAGTCTTCAAACACTGAGTGTTTTAATACAGAAGTAGAATTTTCATTTTTTTAAAGACAGATATCTCCACAGATGCAGTAAACTCAAAACTGCACTGCTAAAAAATTAATATAGATTTCATACATAATATCATTAATTTTGTTTAAAACAGGTAGAGCAAAGAATTACCCAGTAAAGCAATTACATATATTAATGTTATGTATATGACATATTTACAGCACAGCATGTGACTCTACAAAGCAAAAGTGGCTATAGCACTTGAAATATTTAAAGATGAGAGACCTGTCATTCAACCTTAGCCTGTGGGGAAAAATCTTTTTTTTCCAAAGCAAAAAATACAACATGGGTTAGAATGAGTGATTAATAGACAGGACCCCAGAAATAAGAGCCCTTGAGACAGAAATGTGAAAAACAAGACAAGACAAGCAGGTAAAATTTAAAATACTTGTTTTTAAAGAATAGGTTTTGGTGGCTTTTTTTTGAAGTTAATCACACATCAGTGTATTGGCTAAAAGAATGCAACTTTGCAGCACTCAGTGTCAGGATGTTCTCTGGAACCCTGGATTCCCTCATGGGAGCTAAGGTACTGTTTAATTCTACAGTCATCATACAATTTCCAATCAACCCACTTCAGTCACCTAGAAGTATCTTTTGTGTCCTCTAGCATTACAGGACTGCCAGCCTAACCTCAAAACTGCACTTATCACAATTATGTGACTGCTCGGTCAAACAGGCAGAAGAGCTTGTATTTGTGCTAAGTATCATGCAGAAGTATTCTCCATAGCCTAGTGGTTAGTACTTTTACCTTATCCTCCCAAGACTGTTTATGTGTTTTATGATGAACAGTCACTCAGCATAAAACAGAAATAATCCCCACAAGAGGTTCATGATTCCCTCTGGCTACTCAAGCTATTAGCTTATACATCTGCAGTAGAACATTGAACATTTCTCTAATAAGGGTGCTCTTACAATGAATTAAATCTCTGACCATTGGTCTGCCGATGTTGCAAGTAAACAACCTCAGGGTACCTCAGCTGGGGCTCTTCCTTTGCTATGATCACTCCAGATGTCTATGAAATATGACTACATACTGGCCAATATCCTTTTGGCCATTAATAAATGCCATTTCTGGTTAGAATTGTGTTTTAGCAAAAACATTTCAAATGCCCTCATGCTACAAATAAGACAGCTTCATTCCTGACCTTATTATTTTTCCATTTGACAGTCACATCCCTGACAGATCAACCCCCTAAAAACTGTGGGTAAAACAATGCTGTAAGCAAGTTATGTATTAAATTTTTTAACCTTGAAAATAAACACAAATCTTTTTTTGCTCCAGTGACTCAAAAAGTATATAAAATGAGAATGGTGTTTCCCAAATTTTCCTTAACTATTCAGCTCTAATTAGAAACTGCAGGAATATCTGAGGTTGAATTAAACAAGTGAACAGAAAGTATTATCACAACAGTCTCTATATAAATTTTGTAATTCTGAAGTATGTATAAAAGATAATATTTCTACCATTCTAAAAATGGATCTCAACACCCCATCAAAGGAAATGGATCTATGATTTCCAGGCTATGGAGGGCAGTAACATTCCCCTTTTCACCACCTTGAAGCTGCCTCTATTGAAGGGAAAGCTCCCAGATAGATATAGCTCAAAAGGTATAAATTAAAGCAGTGAAGGTCTTGTTACTCTTTCCCTTTATTCACTCACTGAATAAAATAATTTACCTCATAGTGCAGCTCTGTTTGCCTCCTATTTTACTTTCCTTTTCTCCTGTAAAATAGCTAAGTTTTTATACTTGTGGAAGCTGCAGAATACCAGTAACACAGAAGCAAAATACAGTGACTGTGCCAATATGCAAGGACTGATAGAAAAATACACAATAATGAAATGCTCCCTTTGTTACTTTGCTTTTAAGATGCAGGTTTCTTTACTTTTCTTTCTTTCTCCCTTTCCTTGTGTTGTGTTTTCCCTTTCCTCAGTCCATCCTTCCTCCTTTTCATTTACCTCCCTCATTGTTTTTCCACTGAAAATAAGATGCAGACTTCTGGTTTTCCTTATCAACTCCAGTAAAAGGATATACCAAAAAATCCCTACACTTCCTTTGGGAAATGACTGGTCACAAGGGATGGATTTTCACTAATACACTAACATGAGCAAACAGTGGGAAAAAGTGCATCTGCCTCCTACAGAGTGCATCGAGGCTGCTTGTATCACAAATGTGGCTCTGAGGGTGGTTCAGCCCCTGTCCTTCTGCTCTACTTGTGAACACTTAGGTACAGAAGTAAGCATTCATTTGGCAGAGCTGTGGCCTTTTTCCTTCAACAGTCCTTCAAACCAGTCCACAGAGAGGGCTGGTTGCAGAGAAAGAAGCAGACTGAAAGACCCTCGGACAACAAGGAAGCACCAGGACGGAGACACTGATGTTACCTATCTTGGCTCCTTATCTCTCCAGGCTCCTTTAGTCAAAGTCAAGAGGGTGACTCTGAGCACTTCATGTTGCAAAGTAGGTATGTAAAACAAGTGGGTCTGAATACATTCCTTACAAACATTTTCCAGTGCTCCTTCTTTGGAAGAGGGAGGCTGTAGATTAAACCAGAATGGACGGGACTTACTAAATCCGAAGGCTTCAGTCCACTTTCACTTCTTTTTCATTCCTATTTCCTTTAAACACAAAGGTTGCTACATTGTACTTGCTTGACACCACAAAAGGCTAAATAAATTCCTTGACTGCAGTAGCACCGCAAATTGATATTCACAAAGTATCCGAAATAAAGATTTTTGTGGCCAGTAATTCCATGTACAATCCTCTGCTTATTAATGCAAGGTGTGACCAGAGAACATTTCTATACAATCACCCTCACTGCAGTTGTATAGTGATGTTAGTTTGAATACTTCTCTTAATGCTAATATTTGAAAATAATGCTGACTTGCATATTCATGTTTATTAGAATAATTCAGCACATTAGGAGGTGTTTGGAAACTGGGAACTGTAAGGGGCGATGCATAAGGGGATATTTTCTTTGTAAAATATATACAGATGGGAAGCCATTATGGAAGAACTGAATGGGAACACAGAATAAGCAGGAGGCATGTACTTGAGGAAAAGCTGTCAGGCAAAATGCACGTGTCCATGCTGTATGGGCAGAGCAATCAGCAACATCCCAGAAAGTACTGCTACACTGCTGGTGATTCTCTCAAAACCAACAGAGTCCCGTAAGGCAATGCAACATACTGGAAAAGAAGACTGATGCAACCTACTTGATGATCATTGGAAATCAAAACACCAGTTCCCTTTGTTAGAAAAAAGCAACCTGCTTTTCAGAAGAAATCCCATACACCTGGCTCCCCCTTCATTGTTTGCATACTGTGTTGCCTAAAACCCACTGGTATTCAGGAACCAAACAGTAGTGATTCTGTAACTGGAATATGGCAGAAACACAATTCTTTTTGTTGTGCTGCCTTCATGGTTCTCTTGGTTTAGCTTAGCACTGTCAACACCCCCATCTGTGTGTAAACTCCACCCTTTCTTATGACCTCCAGCTTGAACTTCCTGTTTAAGGGAGACCAGTGCTCATCCTGATGTGGTAAATTGAATGTAATATTTACTGGTTAGACCAGTGACAATGTGACAACTGTAATTTTTACTCTGTTTCACATTCTTTAGCAGCATTCATTACTGCACAAAAGCACCTGGAGATGGCTATTTATTGATGAGAAATAAAGAATACCTAGAAACAGAGTTGTTGCAGCCATTTTGCACAAAACAAAAACCAAACCAAACAAAAAAAACCACAGGGAAGAAGGAAAAATATTATATTTATTATCCAGTACGTATTACCAATTATTTTAAGACAACAACTAAATAATTAATTCCAAATAATATCTACATTCCAGACAGACAGGCCAAAATTGAAACTACTTGTATGTGGAAAGCAGCCTTATGTTTTTATATTTAAGTCTGATCTTTTTTATTAATTTAACTGACATTACCATTTCCTTCCTGCCCAGATATATTTTTAGAATTTGGTGTTTATAGTTAAAAAATTCAAACAAAACATATTCTTACCTGTTTATTTTTAAAACATTTACTAAATTAAAACTATTCTCCAGAAATTAAGGTGCAATGCCAGTGTGTGAGCAGTGGAGAAATGCAGCTGAAGGAGTGATTTCCAAAGTGTAGGTTTTTATGCTTGGAAACAGAGATACCTATTGTACTGTGGTCATTAATGATTAGCTTCACCAGAAAACATGCTGACATGACAGTAAGACTGTACTTGAGATAGAAGTCTGTGTGTTAATCTAGCCGCTGATGTAAACATATCATCAATATACAGATGTGTGTTGCTAATCTGTAAAAAGTGGAGCAAGCTGATATCACATAGAGAAAGAAAAATGTTAATCTTGAATAGAAAAATTAACACAAAACAAATGAAAAAGAAATGTAATAATATATGCAAGCTTGGAGTTAGAAATTTCACAAGCACCTGAGCCAAAGTCAACAGGAGCAACTGATGTCTCATTGCTGATATCCCATTCATTTTTCCAAGGAAAAAACATGAAGATACGTTCTGTTTTCCTTCTTTTTTTTCTTCAATCTGCAAGAAAATACAATACTAGGCTAGACAATAGTATAACGCACAAGGTCTTGTGATAGGATGCAGTGAAATATACTGTTATTCAAACCATGAGGAGCTAAAGAAGGGTGTGTTTACTGTACCTCTTACCAGACAGGAGAAGCATTACTTTCTTCCAAACAGGTTCATTCCTGAAACAGAAAACATCCTTGTTAGACTACATACACAAAAGCACCTGTACTATACCCTCTGAAATTTTTTTTATTTACTAGGTGGTTCATTTATTGATCTAAAATTACTTTACAATGTGTTAGACAGTAAGATTTCATTTGAAAATGTGGCAGGGATTTTTCTTGATCAGTAAGAAAGTCTTGAGAAGAAATGGCTTAATAAGATAATGGCTTTAAATAGACAGAATAAGAAGAGTAATATAGGTAGTGAGTAAATCTTACGTCCCCTCAGTTGCTGGGCACCCTGCGTTTGTGCAGCATCAGATGGAGCCTGGATGGATTTTTCCATGGCACACTGTGCAGAGCAGGTCCTGTCCTTGAAGAGAAGCTCTCCCTTTTGGTCCTGTGAGCTATTATGTATTTTCCTTACAAGAAAACAACTGTATTCCTAAAGGATGCTGTAATGAGAACTTCTTGCTGCCCTTTTAGATAAAGGCTAGGCCACGCAGGTGGTGTGATTGCTGGTGCCCAGCAGCAGCTGCCTGCAAGCTCCTCTGTTCCAGTAAGCTGGCTGAGATCATCCTGCAGCCAAGGAATTTGTGCGGAATAACACAGCCCTGAAAACCACCCTGTACGTAAGGTGTAGCACAGTGCAGCACACTCCTGTGCCTATGCAGATTAACTGTTATGTGGATGACTAGCTCCTAAACATGGAACGCTGTCCTGGTCAGCATCAAAACACTACCTAAGAGGAACAGTCGTATTTTCTCTGAGGGTTCTGTGTAAGCAAATACCCCTTCACGCTAAGCATTTCAATCATGTTTACCCTGAGAGGTAAGCGTATGTTTTTAAGTCTGTAAAAGTATGCTTCCTTCTAATGAGAGGCTAATATATTGTGTAAGGAAAAGAAGGAGGAATAGATAGGTTGCATAAAATACAAATGTTCCCATGACCAAGGCCTGTATTTCTTGCAGTACCGTATACTCGATGGTTGAATTAAGGCAAATATGTTAAAATCTCTTGTGTCTCTGTTGCCTTACCTATTGTACCAGCTGAGCAAAGCAGACTTCTGTAAAATTGTAAGGAAGCAGAGAAAATCAGAAAGACATTAAGGAATAACTGAGAGGAGAGAAGGAGATGGTAGAGACAGTAGTGATACAAATGTCTTTAGATGCACAGAATCATAGAATCATTAAGGTTGGAAAAGACCTCTTAGATCAAGTCCAACCATCAACCAACTCCACCATGCCTCCTAAACCATGTCCCAAAGTGCCACGTCTACACATTTTTTGAATACCTCCAGGGATGGTGACTCCACCACCTCTCTGGGCAGCCAGTTTCAATGCCTGACCACTCTTTGAGAAAATAAATTTTTTCTAATATCCAACCTAAACCTCCCCTGGAGCAACTTCAGGCCATTTCGTCTCATCCTATCACTAGTAACTTTGGAGAAGAGACCAACACCCACCTCACTACAACCTCCTTCCAGGTAGTTGTAGAGAGCGATAAGGTCTCCCCTCAGGCTCTTCTTCTCCAGGCTAAACAACCCCAGTTCCCTCAGCCACTCCTCACAAGACTTGCTTTCCAGACCCTCCACCAGCTTTGTTGCCCTTCTCTGGACACGCTCCAGCATCTTGATGTCCTTCTTATACTGAGGGGCCCAAAACTGAACACAATATTCAAGGTGTGGCCTCACAAGTTTCGAGTACAGGGGCAAAATCACTGCCCTGCTCCTGCTTGCCACACTATTCCTGATACAAGCCAGGATGCCATTGGCCTTCTTGGCCACCTGGGCACACTGGTGGCTCATGTTCAGGCAGCTGTCAACCAATACCCCCAGGTCCTTCTCCACTGGGCAGCTCTCCAGCCACTCTTCCCCAAGCCTGTAGTGTTGCATGGGGTTGTTGTGACCCAAGTGCTGGACCCGGCACTGAGCCTTGTTAAACCTCATAAGGTTGGCCACGGCCCATTGATCCAGCCTGTCCAGATCCCTCTGCAGAGCCTTCTTACCCCTGAGCAGATCAACACTCCTGCCCAGTTTGGTGTCACCTGCAAACTTACCAAGAGCGCACTCAATCCCCTCATCTAGATCATTGATAAAGATATTAAACAAGATGGCCTCAAAATCAAGCCCTGGTGAACACCACTTGTGACTGTGCTGCCAACTGGGTTTAGCTCCATTCACCACAACTCTCTAGGCTCTGCCATTCAACCAGTTTTTTACCCAGCAAAGAGTACACCCGTCTAAGCCATGAGCCACCAGCTTCTCTAGGAGAATGCTGTGCAACAGAGTATCAAAGGCTTTACAAAAGTCCACGTAGACAACATCCACAGCCTTTCCTTCATCCACCAGGTGGGTCACCTGGTCATAGAAGGAGATCAGATCGGTTAGGCAGGACCTGCCGTTCATGAAGCCATGCTGACTGGGCCTGATCCGCTGGTTGTCCTGCACATGACTGGTGAGTTCACTCAAGATGAACCACTCTATAATCTTCGCTGGTACCAAGGTCAGGCTGACTGGCCTGTCATGAACTACTTTAAGCCCACACTTCTTTTAAAGAAAGAAAATGGTGTAAATATTTTTCTTTTATATGATGAAAGCATAAAGGTGTGGATATTGAACAGTTATTTATGAATCAACCTGACTGAAGCTAAAGATTCTCAAGGTCTTAAAATAAGGTCTTCTCTCAGAACTACTCATAATTATTTATCATTATTTGTTGATGTTCCTAATTTTGTATTCATTGCTTTAATATTCTGTCTTGAGAACACACAGGAATTCAGGCTGGTTTTTAATGAAGTTGTACATTATGGGACATTTTGAATAATATATGACAATGAATTCATGTCAGGAACTAGCAGAATTCCTGACATAATCATATTAAGCTTGACTGAATAGTGTTTCCAGAAATTATATAAATTTTCAGAGTTCTGAAAGTATAAACATTAGATGTGAATTTCCAGATTACTAGACGCAGATTTTTTCGTAACTGTTAAATGAAGTTACCAAATTAGGTTTCAAATATGTCAGAGTTGCAGGCATAGTTACCTGCCCACTCTTCAACTAGGTAATACATAATCCATACTTTCTGGTTATTTGTTTAAGTGTCCTACAACAACTACACAGGTACAGGTAAGAAGGTGGGTAAAATTTATCTTCTCTACTATTCTGTCCTTCCTTATTTTCTCCACCTAATGAACTGTGTAAGAAGTGAACCACAGGGTTTTTTTCATAGGGTATTTATAGTTCAGCCAGTTAGATCATTTCATGAAATTGCATCCAGGACAGAATGTGTTCAGGAGGCAATCTCTCTATTAAGATGCAAACCGTTCAGTGAAAGTATTTAAGAATCATGTTGCGGCTGTGACAGCGCCCTAGGTAATTAAACTGAGGTTCTAAAAATAAAAAAAAAAAGCGTGGTGATGCATACCATATTTGATTTTTCTTCCAGCTGCTAATTATGCAAATTTGTTCTAATAATTGCTACTTAGACTGGAATCTTCCTATTACATATTCATATCAATAACAAAGATTCAGTCAACCAACCTGTGTTTTGCTTCTGCCAAGGTTTTAATATACAGTTAAGCTTCTGACAACTTGGGCTTCAGCTTCTTTACTGGTTTTATAATGGTGTTACAAACCAAGGATGTCAACAATTAGTCACTCAGGGAGGGGGAGAAGCCAATTCTCTTGCTCATGTTACCTCTGGTTTCTATTTGGTTTTTTTTACGTATTCAAAATCTTCCTTTACAATAGGGGCCACTGGGCTTGCCCTGTAGTTTATAGTTTGCAGACAACCTGAACACACAGAGGTATAGGTATAGGTGTCAATATTTTTGAGCTAATTCTCATTGGAATTTTAAGCTATAATCACAGAAAGCTGTAAAACCTGTTTTTACCAAAACACTTTCACAATAAATACACTTTCTGCTTCACTTGTACATAACAATTCTAATTTTATAGTTAGATCCCATTTCATTCAATTCTTTTGTTTTTGTACTTGCTTAAAGATTTGTATATTATCTTCTGCATCTGAAAATACACAGGCTTCATACTAGTCAGGAGGTGTTTTTACTTAACTTTACAGAAAACTTCAGAAAAATATTAAAAACTATGATTATTCAGATTTTGTGTTTAAATAACTAAAATTGACCAGGAGTAGAAATCTTAGATTAGTATTATTTAGAAAATTAGACTGTGCTGTAAATATTAAGCCATGTTTAAGCCAAGTTTGTTTAGCACTCTAAAAGTTACAAATATTCAAATTCAGCAGTTTCATAAAACTGTATTCAAGATTTTCAAACGGATTTGAAGTATTTACTTATTAACTGTGTCTTCTTGCACTACCAAATAAGTATGCAGAAGTGTAACCTTTACAATATTCCTTAACAGGGACTTACTAACATGCAGTTATATTGGTTTATCAAGTCCTGCAAGGTTTGGCTCCATTACTTCCTTAGATTTCACAAACATTTAGCATATTTTTCTCTTCTTCTAATGACAATATTCTAGCAAATTAAAAAAAAATTATTGTTATATTTACAGATGGAAGAATCCCTATAACATTATTTATTATTAACATAATACAGTCAATATATGAAAAGCAGTGAAAACTTGCAGAGAGGTAACCAATCCTTTTTAAAATTATTGGTGTTTTCATCAGCTTAACCATATCTTTGCTTCATTACAAGGATATCTCTCAACACATTACATGATTCATTTGTACCTAACTTGCTAGAAATTTCAACATATTCTGAACTTGTCTGTGAGAATCAAGCTTTTTGTATTACAAAAGAGGAGAAGGAGTAGAGGAATGCAAACCTTTCCATACAGGTACTGTGTCCAAGAACCTGTCTTAAATCCAAGTGTTAGTAGACCACATCAAGGAGGAAAGCAAATGGAATACTATCGGATCACCAGGACACAATAACATTCTTCCAAGGGTTCTAAAGAAACTGAAGGATATTGCTGAGATTGTACAATCTCTTTTCAAAGGCCCAAGCACCAGAGGACTGCAAAATGGTCAGTATGATACTGACTTTTAAAAGGCTTCTAAAGAAAATGCTGAAGAGGAACTACAGAGCAGTAAACCTGACTTCTGACTTGGGCAAGTTAGTGGAAGCCATCAAAAAGAATAAAATTAATAGGAGTGTGTGTAAATGCTTTCAACTGGCAAGAATCAGTATGGGTATTGTATGACTTCTCTTTTAACATGAATCCAATGGCATTCTTTGAAGGAATCAGCGATTGTGTGCATTAGAAAGGCCCTGCTGATGTACTCTATTCCTATTTCTGAACAATGCCACCATGTACCCCTGTATTTGGAAGGTTAGGCACAGTTGTAGTGACTCTGCCTCAAAATGTATAGAGTAAAAGCTGAAAAGGTATGCAGATGGGTGCAAAAGACTTGGTACACCTTCCATATCAGGACTGACAAGCTCAGCTAGGACAGTTCATCCTGGGAAAAAAGATGACTGAGGGGGCATTTTATATAACACAGGATTAATAGGGAAGAACTCCTTACTATCTCTCTCAACAGATGAACTAAGGGGGTTCATATGAAACTAGCAGTATCCCCATTCAGAACAAATGGAAGAATGTGCTCTTCTTATAGAGCATAACTAAGCCACACCCCATTCTTACATTTTTAGTAGATGTGGTTCACTGACTGATTCTTGATTCGTGTGGAAAAGATACCATGATTTTATGAGCAAGCATTGCTTCATAGTATCCATATACAAATGAAATTAATGAAGATTGCACAGGAAACCTTCAGATTTCTTAATATTTAAGCACTTGCCTTTACAAAAAATCTTTTTAAGGTCATCTGTACATTGTGCCCAATAGCACTACCACTCCGTGAAATGGTGCTTGCTGACCCAGCAATGATTGCAAATGACAGCATTCTGATGTATAAGAAACATACAACTCTCGCCAATACTGCAGCATCCCACTGCAGTTTTAGTCAGCTTCAGAAGTGATTTGCATTTGTGACTTTCATTCTTCACGAAAGCTTTTGTCAGGTGACCTGCTCCTGGAATTTACGAGTTGATCAGCACTATTTGTGACCAAGCAGCTCCTCAAAAAATCTATATGGTAGTAACACCTGTGGGTGTGGAAATACTGTCTCCACCTCATGGTCTAGACTTAATGGGCAAGTCAGAACAGCTTTGCTTTTCAAGTAACCGAGTTGCTACTTAGAAGTATTTATTTCTGAATCATGACTAAAACTCCTGCAGTTTATCTCATAAAAACATGAAACACATAAGAGCAGGACACTAGAAATCTTAGTTGAGCTGACACATCCTGTCTCTGGAGTATAAAAATGCCTCTTTTAATTCTAAAATAAGACAATGGTGTATAGTTCTAGTAATATTCCAGAAATTTTGAAAGTGGTCATGTGTGAAAAAGCATGAGACCTTTTGTGAGGTCTTTCCCATAATGATGGATTCAGTAACACTGGTATCTATAGGCTATCTCTAGCAAAAAGTATCTAATTTTTTCTTAGGAAATTGCTAAACTCAGCTGACTTCTATTGCACAAGAACTGTGATTATGGTGTGGTTCATCATGTAGGGGATGGCACAAGTTTTTGGGCATAGTTTAATCTAAAACTATATTTGTTCCCTAGTTTTTCCTAAATTCCTACCATTTCTCAATTCTTAACACATGCCTGTATGGCACACTCCCTCCTGGCTGGGGCTCCAGACCAACAACAGAATAATGCAGCTGAGGGCTGCTGCCCCTTCCAGCCAGTGACTTTGGGGTGAGGTTTCCAGGCAGGGCTGAACCCCGTCCCATGGGAGCCGCTCTTGGCTGAGGCTCTGCTGCTCAGCCCCACCCAAGCCCCAGCTCCTGCTGCCTCACAGCCCTTCCTGTGCCTGGCCACATGCCCCGTCCATCTGGTCCTGGACACTGATCCCTGGCTGGCTTCTGGACTGACCCTGGCACTGCCTCCTCACTATGAACCTGCCCACCGGTCATGGGGCTGTGCCTGATGCTCGTTCCTCTCACCGTGCTTGATCCTATTCCCACCCACAGGTTAATGTCCCAGCGTGGCCCTAATCCATCTGTGTTCCCATGGATGTGCTTGATACTCCACGCTGGGGGCCGCTGCTGGCTGCCCCCTGGCCCACCCTGCTCCCTGCCTGTGGGTGGTGGGATGGGCCCAGGCTGGCGATGCCCCTGCCCCACTGGTCCAGGGGTCTCCCTCGGCCCCCAGGGAGTGGCTGACGCCCCGGTGCCCTGACTACACTAGGTGTGTCAGCTGCTATGTGAACTGTAGTAAGTCAGCATTTCTCTTTCAGGGTTTCAAACAGTGCTGCGACACAATAATCAAATAGATGATAATTAGATAGACTCTGCATCCTAATACACTCCTCCATGACAAATGTCGCCTGTAAATTACTGATTATTATATGAACTTCACTAAATGAATAATGTAAATGAAGGAACCTTGGATACTAGACAAAAGCTTTCACCAAACTTTCAAGGAAGCATCTTGACTCTCTAACCATTTTTTTCTGAAAATTTGCCGCTTGTATCAGTGATATAGTTATATTCACGAGCTTTTAATTTAGGCAGCCTTCATTTTTCCAGGATACTATGTGGACAGAGAGACTGTGGTTATCAGTGCAAATACTGTGGCTGGCAGTGCAAATACTGTTGCTACCAGCAAACTATGGTTATAGACTTTCAGAAAGAAAGAATATCTAGCATAGAGATGGTCATGAGTGCAGCTATTTGATCTCACTCATACTGAAGCATTAGTTTAAATTGAGTTATATCTGACCTAGTTTAACCCCAGCTGGCAACTAAGCACCATGTGGCCACTCACTCACTCCCCCTAGTTGGGATGGGGGAGAGAATTGGAAGAGTAAAAATGAGAAAACTCGTAGGTTGAGATAAAAACAGTTTATTCTGTAAAGCACAAGACCTGTGTGCAAGCAAAGCAAAACAGGGAATTCATTCACTGCTCCCCATGGGCAGGCAGGTGTTCAGCCATCTCCAGGAAAGCAGGGCTCCATCACGCGTAATGGTTACTTGGTAAGACAAATACCATCACTCCCAAAGTCCTCCCCTTCCTTCTTCTTCCCCAGCTTTATATGCTGAGCATGACATCATATGGCATGGAATATCCCTTAGGTCAGCTGGGGTCAGCTGCCCCTGCTGTGCCCCATCCCAACTGCTCGCTGGTGGGATGAGGAGCAGAAAAGGCCCTGACTCTGTGTAAGCACTGCTCAGCAGTAACTAAAACATCCCTGTATTTTCAACACTGTTTTCAGCGCAAATCCAAAACAGAGCCCCATGCCAGCTACTGTGAAGAAAATTAACTCTATCCTAGCCAAAACCAGCACACCTAGGTCTGAAAATTCAGGCCCCAGAGGGTTTATTTCAGTGAAACAATACCAGTATCTCAGTTGAGGATCACATGACCTAAGACTAGACCAATGATAGTAACAATCAGAAATGTCAAACTTTCAAATTTCAAAATTTACATCTTTCATACAAAATTGTCAGTGTTGATTTTTACATAGCTTGCTAAAAGTGCATTTTCTGCATTAATTTCTTGGATTATTGTGTTATATCTTATTATGTACTCATATATGAGAAAAGACCCATGTTTTCATATATGTTTGCATAAATGCTAGATATTAAGTCAAAATTGGTCCCTCTAGACACCCTTTAAAATCAGCAGACAGAAACAGGTGAATCTAACAGGTAATTTATCTTGTTTAAAATAAGTTAGATTAATTGCCCTGTGTGGTGTCTTCAATGTAACTTCAGAGGCCTGAGATGAATCTTACATGGGTGACCAAATCCATGACCTATCCAAACAACACACTGTATTATCTGCCGTATTTACTCAGATTTCACAGAAATTAAGGCTTACTATGGAAATAATTATTACAGTTCATACAAGGGCATAGGCATGCTGAAACAAAGTTTGAAGGCTTTAATGTAAAATATCGTATTCTAGAGAACACCGAAATGTACTGCCCCATTTCCCTCCTACAGTTTCTAACTTTTTTCCTCCAAGAAAACTGCAAGTGCAGGTATCAGCAGTGTTAGTTCATTTATTCTACATAACAACCAATTGAGAAGAAAAGTATGACGAGCCCACACTTTTGCACAGTTGCTTCCCTGATGAGGAACTCTGTCAGAAGTTGTATCTGATAATGAGAAAAATTTGAGGACGAGAACAGAGATTTACTTAATTTGAAAGAATCCATAAAAATTTGTTCAGTAACAGTGCTACTTCTATTGAATTTAGGGCTCATTTGAAATCTATATTATTCTTGCTGTTTGCACAGTAAGTTACTCCTACAGACAGAAGAATAGAGACAGACTTTAACATGGCCATATTTTTTCCAGTTTTGCAAATGACCACATCAGCAAATTTATACACCTTTATTTTATAAGTTCAGTTTTAGTGTCTTAACTGTGTAAACTGTTTACCATTACTATTTGTCCTGTGCTGAAGCATTAGCATGCAGATGGCTGCCTGTCTTTACTCATAATATGATATTTGTTAATATGCTTATAGTAGCTTGGGGTACCACATGCAATTCTTCTGTTGATTACGGGCAATGTTTTAGATGTAACAATCAGATTTTAATTTTTCCCAAAGAGTTTCTATCACTTGTGCC
This sequence comes from Phalacrocorax aristotelis, assembly GCF_949628215.1. Taxonomy (NCBI): domain Eukaryota; kingdom Metazoa; phylum Chordata; class Aves; order Suliformes; family Phalacrocoracidae; genus Phalacrocorax; species Phalacrocorax aristotelis. The sequence continues at coordinate 20,102,886 of NC_134311.1, read as the reverse complement.
CTGACCTTGGGTAGCTATGGCAGACTTAACTAAAACCCTTCTCAAGAGCTTCCTTTGCCCATCTGTTAGTTAGCAGCTTCTCTACTCTTTTCAGGTTTTTTGAGTAATCCAAGAGGAAATTTCTACATCTGCCTTCTTGCCTATTGACTCCTTTTATTGTAAGCAAGAACTATTTCAATATTTTCTAGGCTTAGTAGACTTCTGTATGTATAGCACATGAAGCAAATTGGGTCTGTAGGATGTCTCTGCCCTTTCTCTCAAGGGAGGTAACTGTTATTTAAAGGTGCAGACAACTGACTTTCACAAAAAAACCTACCCTTCTTTTAGAGACCTGAAGATTTAGGGTGCAAGTCCAGACCTCTTCTGATGTCTGGACTTGAGCATAATTCAAAATGACTCATTCTCTGGACTAAACTCAAAGCCATTTTTCATGAATATTCAAGACCCTCATATCTCAATTTCTTTCCCACTTCAGTTCCAGCACAGGAAACTTGGACGTATTCCATGCAACGATCACTTTCCTTTAGACTGACAGGTTAAAATTAACTAAAAATTATGTGGCTTTAAGAGCCATCTCTATTTTTAATCCTGTAACCCCAGGATGGGATTTCTTTTCTGGCACTAGTGTCTAGTGGTTTTTTTCTCTGCTTTCCTTTAGAAGTGTGAACCTTAATGTGAACCAGACAACCCACTAATTTTTTGTAACATGCTTCATTGCTCCACGTTCTCTCATCTAATGAATTGATGGATTGGTACTCAACTGCACAAAAAAAATAATAAAAGTATCAAGCTTCAGAGTTCTAACTACACGTTCAGGATTCTGGGGTTACAAAATATCCAAGTTTAGGACATAGGTTATTTGTTCTGAAAAGCATCTCTTTTTTTTCTCTCGTTATACTTTGGAACCCTAAGCATAAAGTGTTGTGGGTTCTTGCTTTCCCTTTTATTTCTGTTGACTGCAGCTTCTCCTATCTACTGTTGCCTAGGACAAGACTAAGTACTTTAAAGTGTGACATTTTAATACTAAACTATTAATTGCTCAAACCAAACATAAAAAAGGGAAGCCATTCTTGTTAAGGGTCATTTCCCTTCGTGACTGGCAATCTTTAAATAGAGAAGGCTAGTCCCTCAGTAGCAGACATCTGTAAAACTACTATCTAAATGGTTTTCTCTACAATTTTACTTACAGAAGGTCCTCAGGACTGGCCTTTGTCCTGAAAGGTAAGCATCGCCAAAATGGCTCCTGCAAAATGCGTTTTAAATCCATAATACTGCAAACTGCCCATTGTGATAAATGCCTTGCTTTTCAGAGCGTGGAGAATATGATCCTACTCGATAATAGGGTTAACATAATTAACAAATAATTTATTTTTCATGCATTTACTTAAAACTCAGGTCAAAAGAAAAGCTTGTCACAGTGAGCTGTAGAAATGCCACTGTGAAAGCACTTCTGAAGATGGTCCATCTTACAACAAACATCTGAAGATATGGACCAATAGCTAGGAACTTTTCTTGGTGGGTAAATCTCCCTTGGAAAAGGCTATAACTTTTCAGAGCATATCTTCAGTATCATCACCTTGTTCATTTGTCAAACTACTGAATTAGTGCTGCTGCAATCTTATGTTGCCCAGTAGGTTTTTTGATCTTTCTGGCATATGGTTTTATGTTTACTGATTCAGGGAAGAAACTGACTTGTGTACATGTGTCAAACAGTGCAATGGAATACTAGTCTGATCATCATTTGAATGTGCTCTGAGAAACTAAACTATAAATAGTAATAATCTTCAGATAAGTGACTGGCCATCAGGCTGAAAAGACAAGAAAGCAGAATATTTCAAAGGTTATGTTAAGAAACATATTCTAGTCTGCTACTTTTATGCTACCACAGTATACCATTCACCCTTATTCAGCGAACTCCCCAGCAGGTGCCAAGGTAAATCCCGTGTTTACTTCTGGAACTGATAGTTGCAGCAGCACGAGGAGCAGTGGGAGGGAAAGGAGAAGTCATAGCTGGGAAAAATTCCTACTGATTTCTAATAGCATGTGCCTCCTTATGCCACAATTTAGAGCAGTTACATCCTTCTCCACAGGGTGCTCCCAATCCCTTCATCCCCCAGCCTGTACTGATACTGGGAATTGTCCCCACCCAGGTGCAGGACTTGCTCTTAGCTTTCATGAACCTCATCAGGGTCACATGGGCCCACCCCTCAAGCCTGTCAAGGTCCCTCTGGATGGAACCCCTCCTCTCTAGCAAATGACCTGCACTGCTCAGCTTGGTGTCATTTGCAAACTTGCTAAGGGAGCACTCAATCCTATTGTCAGTGTCATTGATAAAGATATTAAATAGCATCAGTCCCAGTGCAGACCCTTGAGGGACACCACTGCTTACTGCTTTCCACTTGGATACTGAGCCAGTGACTGAAACTCTGGATGAGGCTATCAGGCCAACTCCTTCTCTGTTCAACGGTCCATTCATCAAATCCAAATCTCTCCAATTTAGAGGTAAGAATGTTGTGGGGGACTGCACCAAAGGCCTTACAGGAGTGCAGGTAGATGACATCCATACCTGTTCCCTTGTCTACTGATGCAATTACTCCATTGTAGAAGACCACCACGTTAGTCAGGTTGAAATTTATTTGAAGAAAGACTCTCATAAATTGGATTAACAAAATTTTGATGGTTTCTATCTTTTTACAAAGAGGAAGGTTGCCACAGAGACATTTAAAATTTTTGGATTTATTTAGACTGTCACACAGCTGGACATTCTTCGATTTAGTCCAAACTCCTTAGAGTATTAAATTATTATAATTATCATCCTTTAGCTTTTAGGCAATATGCCAAGAAAACTAAAGGTGACTGAATCTACAAAAATATAACCAAGAACTACTCTCTTTCAAAAAGTCATAATCAGTGTGATATGTCATATGATTGCATAAAATACGCCACTTGGAACAGCTAATATTAGTTCACCACACCCATTTTCACTATATTTTTCAAACTTGTATCAGTTTGTATTTAGCTATTCATGATCATCGTTTGTAGGATATAATTTTATGGCCCTTGAAATGGAAAAGGGGATAATGAGGACACAGCAATGACAGAAATCACAACTAAAAATTTTATTCAAATGCCAGGAAAATTTTGTTATTAAAATAAGCAGCACAAACAATACCAAAACATAAATTGCACAGACTCAGCTATTTAACAGTATGCACTGGCTGTCCTAAATACTTAACACTCACAACCACTTGCAGTTTGACAGCAGCTTGCGACAGGCTCTAGTATGATCTCTGTCCAAGAGGAGTGAGAGAGGGGTTGGCAAGCAATTCCTTTGATGCTAATGAGGGGCAGGACTTGTCTAGGCCCAAATGAGGAGAACAGAAAGCTGTAAAACACTGCAGGTCAAATCTAAGCCGGAAATGAAGAGGTCTAAAAAAGAATTTGAAGAGCACTTTGCAAAGGATGCTTAGACTGGTAGTAAAAAGGTCTTTATATACATCAAAAGAAAAAAAGGCAGTTAGGAAACTGGTGAGATCACTTAACGACAAAAGTCCAAAAGGGGGAGCAGCGGTGTGATGGATGGCAAAGCTAGCACAGCAAAGGTCAGGGTTGTCTGCCCTAGGCTGCAGTTGGGGATTCATAACCCCATGACTGCTTCACTCTGGGGAGGCCAGAGGAACTGTATCAACCTGAAGTAACTTTACAGGAAATACGAGCCCAAACAGGAAAGTGAAATACAAGGTGCATAAGCTTTGTCATCTGGAGGTAGAAAAAGTCACCTGAACCAGGGGACATTCAGCCAGAAGTGATGGAGGGCCTTGGCTATCAAACTGCATAACTACTGGTCGTGGTGTACAACCCATCCTTAGGGTGGGAGCCAGCCACCAAAGCGTCTCCACTGGCTCAGGGCATGCCAGAGCCCACCTTAAGAGGGAGAGACCTGAGAGACTGACGTCTCTCACTGCAAAGTTGGAGTGTTCATGGAAAAAAAGCTCACTGATCGCACGGACAAACACGGGCTGACAAAGGAATAATGTCTCTTCTGCGAAGGGAAACTGCCTCACAGACTGCTGGGTGAAGGTCCCAGCGAACACGGAGAGAAGGGGGATGCAACCCGCGTTTTCCTTCAGCTTCCGCAGATGGCTGCAGGTGGGCACGTAGAGCTCTCTGCCAGGTTGGGTAGCGCTTCCAGCCCGTCTCTCCCACACCTGGCAGCACGAGGCCTCGGAGGCAGGCGGCGGGCGGCCCCGGGCGGGCGGCCCGGGTGACCGGCGGCGAGCGGCCGCCCCCCACGGCAGGTGTGCGCCGCAGGGCGGGGCGGAGGAAGCTCTCGCCTTCGTGCATGCGCGCTGCCGCCGCGATTTCCTCGGCCGCGCCTGCGCGCTGTCCTCTCCCCCTCGGGCAAGATGGCGGCGGGGGGATCGGTGCAGGGAAGCGAGTGAAGGGGGCGGCAGGGGAGCCGGGGCTGGCGGGGAGAGGGGCCCCGGCGGCGCGGCTGAGGTGCGTCCGAGGGAGGCGGGGACCGGGCCGGCGCGGGAGCTGGGGAGGAGGCCGGGGCTGCCCCGGCGCCTGCCGCGGGGATGAGGAGCCGGGGAGTCGGGGCAGGGACCGGCCCCGGCCGGTAAGGAGGGGGAGCGGCTGACCCTTATGCGCGCCCGCCCGCTGCCCCGGCACGCCGCCCCTGCCAGGAGGCGCAGCGCTCGGCTCCGCGCCAGTGGCAGCAACGGCGGGAGGCGGCGGAGGAGTCGCGGCGGCGCTGCCGGGTGGGGAGAGCGAGGCGGACAGGTGAGTGCCCGTTGGCCCCGGTACCCCGGCCCGCCCCACCGGGCCCACCGCCCCCGCCCTCCCAGGCAGCACGCGCCGGCGGCAGTCCCGGGCGGGGCGGGGGTCGAGCCAAGGCTTGTCTGCGGCGCTCCCTGAGGGCGCCGGTCCCCGCCCCGCCCCGGCCCTGCTCCCGGGATGGGGCTGAGGTGCTGCACCTCGGGCGGGAGGAGCCTGGTCTGGCGGGTGTGACTGAAAGCCAGCGGTGTGGGGGTTTTTTTTTCTGGTGTGTGTGTGTGTGGTAGGATAAAGCGATTTGGCTTGATGTAGTGGTTTTGTTCTTCAGAATCTGCCAGGAAGTATTCAGATACTCGATAGGCAAAATACCACTGGAGTGTGAAGGCAACAGAGTCAAGGCCCAGTGACTGGGTCTCAGGAAGAGCTCAGCTGCTTTCTTCTATGAAAAGACCTTTAAAGTCCTTGACGTGCAAAACCGAAACTGTTAGATGAGTCTGTAACTTCAAAACTTAGCATTAGCAGGGCTTATTTTTTCTGTTATATGCTCTCTCTGACCTCTTGTAACGAGGGGTGGATCCGTACAGGTGCCTGTGACAATAGCCTGTTTCTGAAGTTGCTCTAGCCTCAGTGGCCATTTTTAGCTTCAGAAGTGATTGAAGGTAAAGTAAAATAGTTCAGACTCCTGTAAATGTCAGCTTCCTTGTGTAACCACAGAGTAATGGAGAAACGAAGGTGCAAGTGCGCTAAACTATATAACTGACTTGTTTGTTGTTGCCCCACTCCCTCCAGTAACGATAAACAATATGATGGTAGTGGCCTGTAAAACTGGGAAGACAAGCCTGTGGGTAAAGCTCTTACAGAAACTTCTAACTTTCTGAAAAATAAAATCAGGTTTTGCAGAAACTGTTTTCATGTACTTGCTTCTGCCAACTGATTGAACAAGAGGAGATTTTTGCATGTACCAGCAGGGAAGCACAGGTTTGAAAGCTTTGTTTCAGGAGTACTGCTAACATTTTGCTAAGTTAAGGGTATAGTGAGAGTTAAGTAAGATTAGGTTGCTAACTGAAATGCAGAGAAACTGAACCATTTTCCTGTTCATTTGCTGTAATCTTATATTTTTAAACGGCGTTTGGAAAAAATGTATGCCACATGGGTTCATCCAATCTTAAACACTCAAGAAATATGTCTTACAGTGAATGTCATGAGATCATTGTTATGCTTCAGCTTTCTTGTTAAATTCTTTTCCTTTAGTTATGGTGAAGGCTATTTCTAGACTAGTTCTGCCAGTGAAGAAGACCTTGCAAGTACTCGGTCTCCTTGGGTGCTTTAGGCTTAAAAAAAAAAACAACCCAAAAACCTCCAACCCCCACCCTCCCAAAATACCCCAAACAAAACATTTGGTAAAAGATATTTATACTTAGCGGTATAAAGGCAAAAAACCCCGAACTGTGGAAATCCAAGTGATGATATAGTTGATGACAATTTTTTTAATTTCTAAATAGTGCAATAGGAAACACTGTTGAGCATAAGAACCTGTCTTACCACGTGTCTTATTTCCATGCAATGAAATACATGCTCAAGTATGTCAGCTTTTGATACCTAGGCATCTATTGCACAAAATGTTCATCAAGTAACTAACATCACAACTGTAGTTTCTTTATAATGTCCAACGAATACCGTCAACACTATACTGTGCGTAAAGTTTCTGATACTCTGTTTTGGTCTGTATTAGTGCTAAATTAATAGCTGTTGGCCCCAATGAACACCTGTATTTTGTATTTACAGTACCTTGTGTTGGCTTTCAAAAATAGATACGTATTTTTGTGTACATATATACTTACTTTCAATAAAGACTTCTAGATGATTTCTAGAATCTTCTTATACCTAGATAGTTCTCTAGAGTAAGGGAGTTACATCCCTCTGTGGTTGTATTTAAATAGCATAGTTAACAATAAAACTTCCTTAATCCTGTAATGATCAAGAAAGACTTTTGATTTGGCTAACTTTATATATATGCTTTTGGAACTATTTTATGGTCGCAAGTTGTTCTGAAATAATACGAGTGGCAAGTGAAAGCATAGCACTGATTTAGGATAGTGTGCATCTTGTTTCCATTTCTGAACTGAGCTGTAGAAGTTGTTTCATAGCATTATACAGTAGAAATATGTTAAGTCTGTTATCTTCTCTTACACTGTCTGAAACTCCGTGTAAGAAACCTTTTTTGTTGTTGTTGTGCCTCATATATTCTCTTTTGAGTTGTCTTAATTTAATTTGGACAGTAGAAAGCAGTGTCTTTTTCTTTTCTTTGTATCAAGTTACTAAAAATCGTAGTGTGAAAACATGGTAATTCTTAGGATAATGACGGAATAAGGAATGGTTTAAGGGACGGATATTATGTAGGTAACCAGCTTGGTGAATAAAACATACACTGGTAACTTTTCATGTTTTAATACATGTATCAATATTATGAATAATATTGGTAAGAAAAAAGTGTATTAGGGTTATTTTATGAGCTTATCTTTCAATAAAGTCTCCATTTTAAGTTTAAAATTGCAGTATGGCTGTACTAAGAGAATGTATGTGGACCCAACTGGGAAGTGGAATCCAGTAGTTGCAACTGGTCTTTAAATGGATCTTCTGGTTGTTTGCTGTTCAAGTTCATATTATTTTCATCATCCACTTATTACCACTATTAGCAAAGCAAAACCACTTTTACTGTGTAGTCTTAGCTTTGAGTCCTCTGGGCTCACATACCCAACTTCTAATGTTTTGTCATTTAATACCCCACACTGTTGGGATTTTGATCCTAATTAATTTGAATTAGGATTTCAAATATGAGTTTATTAAATAACCTGTGATAGTGGTTTCAAGGGCAAGTCATGAGGTACTGTTGTAGAACTTGGGTTGTTGGGTGATTGCCATTCAGTTTTAGTTGACAGTTTGCATCTTGTTGCATTAGTTGAAGCTGCATGATTAAGCTACTAGGCAGTAAGGATTTGCTCAAAGTATCAGAGGCCTACTCAGCAGGGATGGTATGTTTTAGTGAAAGTTATGGGAGAGGTGTGTAGTGGGCAAAAAAGTTAAAATGACTAGTACTTGTTTGGGTTTGTTATCTCCACGTGCGACTATAGCAGTACCTCTGATACTGCTTGCTGGTCATGGTCACAAGGCTATTACATGCTAATTTGAATTGACTGCCGGAGGTTGATTGGGTTCCATGAGTATGCTCATTTGTGTCTTTATTAGAGGATGATTTCTTTAATGTTAGTCACCACTAGAGGAAATGAGAAATTTTAAAAACAAATGCTTTTTGAGGTCAGAGAGAGATCATTCTGCCATTACTTCAACGTGGATTTTCAGAAGGTGAGAAAAAAAACTCAGTAGGCAATAATATCTTTTGAGTTACTAAGTACAGTTATATTAGAGCACAAGTAGTTTGATTTCTCTACGGAAACAGTAAACTAAGATGTTGAAGTTTGAGGATTGTTAGCATTTTGAGGTATCTTTTATAAGTGTAGTGTTTTTCTTCAGGGGTGCATTTTAACTAGAAATTGATAGAACATTAATCTCTAATGGTAGAAGAGACCTTACTCATGTAGGCTTTATAGTTCAAAACCTAAAAGAATTTAGCCTTGTGTGAAATAGTATAATCATACTTCTCTTAATGCTGTGGGTTTTTTGAAGATACAAACTTTTTATTCTTGTCCTTGTATACTTGTAATAGAACTCCAGTGACACAGTATGGTATCACTTAAGGCTTAGCTTTTTGCACACAGATTAAATGCTTTGAGTGAAAATGGTGTATTTTTTTTCTCAAAGTCAGATATCAATAAATGCTTTGTTATTTGTGCAGTTATTGTATGAGTGTTGGTTGCTTTACATAGATTCTGAAAGGTGCTGTGTTTCACAAAACTGAATTTGGCTGTTAGTAGACTGGCCTTTTTGTAGTAACTGGCATGTGGAAGGAACTGGAAGGAAACTAGGACTTCTCATTGTTGTGTGACAAGAGTGCAAAGAAATCATGAAAGCATAAATTGTGTGAGTTGGCTCTCCCTTTATTAATGAAAAAAGGTTCTCAGGATCACATGAGCTTTTTCTCCCCTCTGAAACCCCTGCTATGGAGATCCCACATTGCTGCTGTTCTTCCATTTAAAGGACTTCAGCTAAGAATCTCTTTAGAACTAAGCAATAATTTTTCTTATATGATAGTGTTAAAAATTCCAATTTGATACACAAATTTTATTCAGAAATTTAGTTATTTTACTCAAACATGCCTACTTCGTCTCACTGCTCTTTCACTTTAAGCTAGTTGAGCCATATATTGAGTTTTATGACTTGGTGGGGCTTTGTTGCTATTTCTTGGAGTAAGATTTCCACTTTTTTACATACTATAAATTGAAATTCAATTGATCGATGAGATCAATGAGAGAAACTGAGGGGTGTAAATAGAAACAAAGAAATATGGCATGTAGTGTGCAGAGATTTCTCATTGTGAAGAGTGTTTCTTGGTTTGGGTTTTTATAATGTATAGTTTCTCATAACTAGTCTTTTTAATAAGTTGGTGGCCTTCTCTGCTAGGATAGAGTTGATAGAGTTCTGTCTTCTCCACAATTCAACAATTATAATGATGGTTCTCCTGTTTGCTGTAGGTACCTGTTATTGCACTGTGGGTGTCAAGTTCTTTCTTACAATGTCTTATCACAAAATGGTAGGGGTTGGAAGGGACCTCTGGAGATCACCTTGTCCAACCCCCCTGCTTGAGCAGGTGCACCTAGAGCAGGGAGCACAGGACTGTGTCCAGGTGGGTTTTGAGTATTTCCAGAGAAGGAGACTCCACAACTGCTCTGGGCAGCCTGTTCCACTGCTCTGCCACCCACACAGGAAAGAAGTTTCTTCTCATATTTGGGTGGAACTCCCTGTGTTCCAATTTGTGCCCATTGCCCCTTGTCCTGTCTTTGGGCACTGCTGAAAAGAGTCCACCCTTCAGACATTTATAAGCATTGGTAAGATCCCCCCATAGTCTGCTCTTCTCCAGGCTGAACAAACCTAAGTCTTTCAGCCTTTCCTCATAAGGGAGATGCTCCTCACCTGATTACCTTCCTAGCTCTCCGCTGGACACTCTCCAGTAGTTCCTTGTCCTTCCTCGACTGGGAGGCCCAAAACTGGACACAGCACTCCAGCTGTGGCCTCACTATGGCAGAGTAGAGGGGGGTAACCTCTCTTGATCTGCTGGCCACACGCCTTTTAATGCACCCCAGGATACTGTTGGCCTTGGCCACAAGAGCACGTTGCTGGTTCGTGGTCAGCCTGCGGTCCGCCAGCATTCCCAGCTCCTTCTCAGCAGAGCTGCTTTCCAGCAGGTCAGCCCCCAACCTGTACTGGTGCATGGGGTTGTGCCTCTCCAGGTGCAAGACCTTGCACTTGCTCTTGTTGAATTTCATCAGGTTCCCCTGGGCCCAGCTCTCCAGCCTGTCCAGGTCTCGTTGGATGGCAGCACAGACTTCTGGTGTATCAGCCACTCCTCTCAGCTTGGTAGCGTCAGCGAACTTGCTGAGGGTACTCTCTATTCCTTCATCTAGGTCATTGATGAATATATTGAACAGGACTGGACCCAGCCCAGACCCCTGGAGAACAACTGCTAGTTATAGGCCTCCAGCCAGACTCTGCCCTGTTGATCACAACCCTCTGAGCTCTGCTGTTCACCCAGCTCTCAATCCACCTCACTGTCCTCATGCCTACCCACATTTCCTTAGCTTGTCCATGAGGATGTTATGGGAGACAGTGTTGAATGCCCTACTGAAGTTAAGATAGACAACATCCACTGCTCACCCTTGGTCGACCCAGCCAGTCATGCCTGGTATCAGGTTGGTCAAGCATGATCTCCCCCTGGTGAATCCATGCTTACTATTTCTGATAACCTTCTTGTCCTGTACATGCCTGGAGATGACCTCCAGGATGAACGGCTCCATCACCTTTCTGGGGTTGGAAGTGAGGCTGACTGACCTATAGTTTCCTGGGTCTTCCCTCTTGTCCTTTTTGAAGACTGGAGTGACATTTGCCTCCCTCCAGTTCCTGGGCACCTCTTCCGTCCCTGGCCTTTCAAATATAATGGAGAGTGCCTTGGCGACAGCATCCACCAGCTCCCTCAGCACTTTTGGGTGCATCCCACTGGGGCCTGTGGATTCGTGAGGATCCAGTTTGGGCTAGGGATCTCTGACCCAATCCTCCTCAACCAAGGGAAGTCCTCCTTTCTCCAGACTTTCTCTCTCTCCTCTGGGGGCTGAGGTGCCTGATGGCCAGCCTTAGCAGTAAAGACTGAAGCAAGGAAGGCATTTGGTAACTCTGCCTTCTCTGCATCCTGCGTCACCTGGCCCCTACCTTGTTCAGCAGCGGGCCTACTGTATCCCCATTTTTTTTACTACTGATGTATTTGAAGAAGCCCTTCTTATCTTTGACATCCGTTGCCAGATTTAGTTCCAAGTGGGCCTTGACCATTGTTGTCCCATCTCTGCATAGACCGACAACGTCCCTATGCTCCTTCCAAGTGGCCAGTCCCTTTCTCCACATACTGTGAACGTGCTTCTTCCACTGGAGTTTCTCTAGAAGCTCTTTGCTCATCTGTGTGGGTGTCCTGGCTCCTTTACTTGACTTCTCTTCCTCATAGAGATGCACTGACCTGAAGTGGTACTTGAATACTGTCCAGCTTTCTTGGGCCCCCCTCCCTTCCAGAGCCCTAACCCATGGGATTCCTCCAAGTATGTTTTTGAAGAGGCCAAAGTTAGCTCTCCTGAAGTCCAGGGTTGTAATCTTACTTGCTGCCCTGCTTCTACCATGCAGGATCTTGAACTCCACCATCTCATGGTCACTGCAGCCAAGGCTACCCCCAACCCTCACATCATCAACCAGACGTTCTTTGTTAGTATAAGGTCCTGCAACACATCTTGCCTTGTTGGCTTCTCCACCACCTGTGTCAAAAAGTTGCCCTTGATGTTCTGCAGGAACCTCCTGGATCGTGCGTGCCTCGCCAGGGCTTTTCCAGCAGCTACTAGGGTGGTTGAAGTCCCGCATGAGAACCAGGGCCTGCGATTGTGAGGCTACTTCCAGCTGTCTGTAGAAGGCCTCACTAACTTTCTCTTCTTGGTCAGGTGGCCTGTAGCAAATGCCTACAACAGTGTCAGTCGTGTTTGCCTGCCCCGTAACTTTACCCATAAGCTCTTTACTCATTCTTCCTCCACCCCTAGGCAGAGCTCGATACAATCCCAGTTGCTCTCTTACCTTGCAGCTGGTCTCTGTTCCCAGAAGTGATTGATTTGCCAAGTTTGTGGAGTTTGTAAGTAATGTTGCTTTTCATGCCAGTTGTGCTTGGATTTGGGGGAGAATATAAGAAAAGGTGTTGATGGTAGAAGACTAGTTATATGTTGTAATTAAGAGATACCAGAGGAGGTTAAAATTGAGGTGAGGAAATAGCTGTACCTATATTTCAGTGCTTTTGTTTAGGAAAGGAGCTGGGGAAGGATCAGGGGAGGACTCAGTTATTCCTAGTAACATAGACCTGAAGATCAAACTTACACAGTCCATTAAGAAGCAGTAGTATATGCTGTTACAGAAGGACTGCGTATTGAAATGGCTGTTTTCACATGTGTGCAAATTCTGTGTTAAGGAATAGGCTAGTCTTTTTTCATAGATTGTATGTACTGTTTTTTATGTACCAGCTACTTATATGATAAAAATACTTTCTAAGAAGTCCTGCTGAGTAGTTAATATTAATGTACCTTTATTTGGGTGTGTTTGAGAGCATACAAAAGATGCCTGGGGCAATAAATTTACCATGTTGCTACCTATTTATTGGCATTGGAAATTAGCAGTTTGGAGGTTAAACTCCTTCAGTTCCTTATTTTTTAGAAGTGCTATTTCAGACATGGTAATGGTACTATCCTGGAATGTAGTAACTCTAAGAATTAAGCTTTTCCTGTGGCTGTATTATAAGAATTTGAGCAGATATGTTCACATTGTACAAGAAGCAGTCATGCTACTTGTTATCCTGATAGATGCTTTAATGGTCAAGGCTTCTTCTCTTAGTGTGGTATAACAACAGCTTTTAGTTTTATTTGAATGGTAATGGAAACATCAAAACATTCAATTATCATTGATAACTTAAACATTTAAAATGTTTTTATATTTTATACCTGGAGTTAAAAATGTGTAATTTATCTTTGATTTATTTGAGTAATGGAATCCATTCCTTGTTGGCTTCAACCATCTGAAAAGAGGATGTTAATGAAACAGTTTTTAACTGTAGCGATGTTAATTGTCCCTTTGGTTGGCAACAGTTACCTCAATTTCTTTGTATATGTATAACATCCTTTGGAATAGGCTAAGATTAATCAAACTGTGAAACAAGACATTTCTTTTGAAAATGGAGCAAAATAGCTTGATCAAAGACATTCATAATCTTACTGTACAGACAAAATACAACTTAGTATCAGAATAAAAATACTGAGCCTCCTCAGTTGTTCCCCCTGGGGGCAGGTCGTAGTAGTGCTGTTTTTATAGATTTAAATTCAGCTGTCAGTCTTGCAAAGAGCTTTCACTCTGCCTCAGGTTGCTGACATCTTAGCGTAATACTGCTACTGCCTATTTCTTTTGGTCTGTGCTACTGAGATTAAATATCTTTCGTCTGTGGTTACTTGTTTTCGAAACACCATCCTAATATTGGATGCACTTTGGAAATATAATTGAAAATATTTTTTCTTGCTTTGAAGTCTTTTGGTACTCACATTCATCTTTATGGTTGGTCATGTTGGTGTTTACTATTCAGTAAAAATTAAATGCAGTTTAGGTAAACTCTGGAATTCTAGAATCTTGTTCTTAAGACCAGCAATTTAGCCTGCCTACATTTGTGAACATTTTTTGTGCAATTAAATGCTGACTTCTGGTTCCCAAAGCTTTGAAACATTGTGAGAAGTCTGCTTAATGCCTTGTAGGGGCCTAAGGAAGTGGGTGACCTTCACACTACTCTTGCCTGTTTAGTAAAAAATACATTTTCTGTAGCTGATCTAGTGCCTTGTTTGAAATTTTAGTGTCATGTTGCAATGTGCTTATTTCAGTGAAAATGCTGGCCATTTTATCATTTTGCTTTTCAGCAAAAGCTTCAAATAGACAGGTAGACGCTTCATTTTTGTGACAAAGAGAAGTCAGCTTCCATTCTGAAACAGAAGCTTGTATTTTGCCAGTCCTGTTCTAGTGTCCTTCCAGTGCCCGTAATGCTTGCCCCAAGGAAGGATTGTCTCTTTTCTTCATGTTTAGGGGTTCTTTGAGTAAAAGATTCCCATTAATGATGTTGTAAAGCATATGGTCATAAAGGGCTAAGTAGCTGTGGTTCTTTTATTATAGTAGAAGGGATACAAGACCAAAGCTCTTTTGAACCCAGAACTTCTTTTTTTGTTTGGGTTTAGGTTTTTGGTGGGTTTTGTTCTGGTTTTTAATGGATTGATTTTTTTTTTAATTTAACTATGTTTTTTGGTGGGGGGGGGCAGGGGGAAGATTTAGGTATTTGAATTAGACATTCCACAAAGGAAACGCTGTTAATGCCTTGAATAATGGGATTTCTGGAGTTAAATGCCTGCCTTGTCTCAATCAGATTGTTTGCACTTCTGTATTTTCTGCTCAGAAAGATCTGCATTCAAGATCTCTACTCTAAGCTGTTTCCTGCAGAACTTGTGATCCAAGGGCTCATGTAAAGTCTCCTTGAATACTCTGTGTTAGTCACTAAAGGCTTGGATGTGGAATGAAGTTTGGGTAAAATTGTAGGCTGTCAGTAGGTGCTATACACCACAATCTAGACCAACCAAAGAAAAATGCTGATTATGTTAGAATTTACATACTTTTGGCATCAAAAGCCTCCTTGTCAGCAGTTTTGGAGTAACAGCTTCAGTGCCAGTAACCTTGACACTATAACTGGCACCTGTCGCTGCTCAGAAGACAGCATCAGCAGGCAGTGCTGAGATACATGAAATTCTGAGGTCAGCAGAATCTATTATATGACTGTATTCCTTCCATATTCTTGCTTTTTAACAGACAGCTAAATGAATTTTTTCTAACACAAAATTAACAAAAATTTCATTTACAGACTTTATCAATACCAGGATTAAGCACAACTCCGGATACTTCCCAATTCCCTTAGATATCTATTTCTTTAATCTTTCTTGGTACCAGTCTTCTTCCTCCACTCTATTTCAGCAAAATGACTCTACTGGGATTTTGTTCCCTGGTATTCAAATTGTTCAACTACAAGCTTGTCATTGTATGGGACTCTAATTTTAGCCCAGTCTAGTGGAGTGGTGACTCAAACTTCTGTAAAATTCCTATTTCCACAAGAGCAGGCAAAAAACCCCACAGAGTTCCTGCCATTTGCTCTAGCATTTTTCTACATTTTGAATTTTCTTGCTGTTTCAGGGGACACTGCAGATCTAAATTAAAAATACAAGCTGAAAAAGGGCATTAGCTACTGTTATTTTTCATCTTTGGTTCCAAATTTAGCTTGCTTATTTAAAAGTATTGTGTTATATGTTCATGACTCTTTACAAATTCTGTATAGTCTCAAGGTAGAAATGCCAACATAGAATAATGGTACTTAATTCACATGTGTAAGTCTCTAAATATGGCTCCAGAAATACGAGTTCCAGAAAGGTTTCAGATCAGGACTCAGCTTGGAATCAGTGAAACTGTTTTAATTTGATCAGATCTTTTTTTCCCCCTACTTGGATGTCATTAAAATTGCATCCAGGCTACCAGGAAGCACAGAGTATGCCTGAGTACCAGTTCATACTAGAATGTCATTATTATATTTTTGTTTTAAAATATCCTTGCTAGTTTAATGTGTGTACACTGTAAATCTCTGTCCTTGTGTTCAGTTAGACTCACTCCGCTGTTTTGTTAATGTGTGCCAGTGCAATCAAGTAGCCAGAATTTTATGGGACTTCTTGTTAGTTAATATAAAACTAATGGGATATTTGAATTGGCATGGAATTAGGTCTCTGACAAAAGGTTTAGATGCCAGTCCAAGTGATGGCTTGCTAATTAAATGTCTAAATGTCATTGTTAAGACCTTGAGAACTAGACTTGATTCATAAAGCTTTTTCCAAAAAATGTTTCAAGTGCTGGAAGCTGAAAAGAATGAATTGAATGGAGAAAGAGAGCTTGTCTTCCTCTAAAACCAGTGGATTTGTGTATTGCTTTATTTGCATGAAAAAGTAGTTGTCTGTACATGACTGTCTTTATACTGTTCCAAAACGTGCTCTCAATTTTGCTTGTGAGCAAGATGTCCAGATCTTTTTTTTTAACAAGTGAATAGTGCCTTGAATGTTGTAAAGGTACTGAAGAGTCTGTGTGACAGTCTAGTATGCGTGCAGCAAGGAAGACTTGAAGCTAATTGTAATGGTAAAGCCTGGTTGTAATTCACTGGTTCATATTTTAGAAGTCTCAGGTGTTTTAGAATGTTTTAACTTGTTCAGAGAATAATGGGAAAATGTCTACCTAATATACTGGGGTTACCATGGCTAAGATGTTACATTTACTCTCTGCCAATATATTCATTCTTGCCTTTAAAGTCAACTGCCCTGAATATAGGTAGCGTAGGAATGTATGAATTTGTTACTTGCTCAGTCAGTGTTTATCGCCTGAAAATTTTCTAACTTGTGACTTACAAGTGCTGGAGTACAAAGCTAAGTAATTGTTCCTGTGGGCAGTTTGCCATCTAGTTCGCCGTTTGAAGGAGGATTGTCTATTTATTAAATTTATCATTTAAATTTATTGCCCTGTTTGTAAACATAGATGGATAGTGGTTTTCATCATTCTTGCCTCTGTTCTGCATTTCCCAAGTTGTTATGTAATTATATTGCAGGAGTTTCTAGAAGCCTTGTAAGCATCAGAATTGCTTTGTGTTGGGCAAACCTCAAATCCATAAGAAGACATGATTTCTGTACTGAAGCAATTACACTGCTCATAGCCTGCAGCGTAGAACATTACCAGGCATTTGAACTGAGGAATAAGGTTTTCATGAGGCTCACTGCTAGCACTTGCCAGCATTTACTCTTTGGGAAAGTAAAGGTAATAAACAGTAAATAAAAGAACATCAGGAAAGCATCAGCCAGGTGTAGACTAGAAAGCTCCTGCTCTTGTAGCTCACTTGTCTTTCAGTGAAGTCATGCTGTACAGCCTCTCACGTAAATGCATGGACGTGATGGAGAGGCCATGCTCTATCACAGGACTGAAGCCTAGGTGTACCTTTCTGTGTGGTGGGTGCACACCTGGGCACACCAGAACAGTTCCAGTCAAGTCCCTCATCCAGGTGACTTCAGTCTCGTACGTGTTTGATCACAAGATGAATGAGTGCTGTGATGCGAATGTCGCATGAAATTCCCAAGTGATAAGACAGGTCTGGTCACAAGACAGGGAAAAAAATTCAGGGAGAGCAGAAAAAATAAGTGAGACTAGGGAGCAATTAATCCATAATCTTAAATAAGAAAACTTCAATTACTGCCAATTGTGTTTCTGGGGAAGGACTGTGGTTTTCTGTTCGTGTGACAGAAGGGATTTTGCCAGTGACATGGTATCTCTTCCATTGTTTCTTCCTTGTCAGAACAAGTAAATACCTACTGTGAAGATTTCTGCTTTTCTCTTGCCACCTGGGGTAACTAGCTTGAAAGCTTAACCCCATCAATGCTCTAAGAAATGCTTAAAATTCTTGGCTTTTCAGCTTATCTTGATTTGTAGGCACTAAGTTTGCCTGCAAGACTACTTTATTTGGAATTTTTGTTTGTGTGGAAACAATGTCTTATGTCTGCCAGAGTTTACTCAGGATCGCTCAGTGCCAGGCAAATGTTAAACTTGAATGGTTTGAGTTTTAACATTAAAACAACACAAATTATTTCTAGTAAGGGATTCAGTACTTGATTAAAAATATAAACAGTTAAAAAAGTAATCACACAGAATCACGGGTTGGAAGGGACCTCAGGGATCATCTAGTCCAACCTTTCTGGGAAGAGCACAGCCTAGACAAGATGGCCCAGCACCCTGTCCAGATGACTCTTAAAGGTGTCCAACGTGGCCGAGTCAACCACTTCCCTGGGAAGATTATTCCAATGGTTGACTGTCCTCACTGTGAAAAATTTCCCTCCGGTGTCCAGTCGGAATCTCCGCAAGAGCAATTTGTGTCCATTCCCCCTTGTCCTCTCCACGGGACTCTGTGTAAAAAGGGAGTCTCCACCTTCTTTGTAGCAACCCCCTAAGTACTGGTACACAGTAATGAGATCCCCTCTGAGCCTCCTTTTCTCAAGGCAGAACAAACCCAGCTCTCCCAGCCTATCCTCATATGGCAGCCTTCCCAATCCTTTGATCATCTTGGAGGCCCTTCTCTGGACCCCTTCCAGCCTGTCCACTTCATTTTTGTATAGAGGGGACCAGAACTGTACCCAGTACTCCAGGTGTGGCCTGACAAACGCTGAGTAGAGCGGGATGATGACTTCTTTCTCTCTGCTGGTGATGCCCTTTTTGATGCAACCCAGCACCCTGTTGGCCTTCTTGGCTGCAGCAGCACACTGTTCGCTCATGTTGAGCTTCCTGTCCACCAGGACCCCCAGGTCCCTTTCCACAGAGCTGCTCTCCAGCCAGGTGGATCCCAGTCTGTGCTGCACTCCTGGATTGTGTTTTTCCAGGTGCATGACCTTACACTTCTCCCTGTTGAACTTCATAAGGTTCTTGCTGGCCCACTCTTCCAGCCTATCCAGATCTCTCTGCAGAGCAGCTCTCCCTTCTGGAGGGTCTACTTCCCCACTCAGTTTGGTGTCATCCACAAACTTCATCAGGCTACACTTGATGCCGTTATCCAGATCACTTATAAAGATATTGAATAACATTGGGCCCAATATTGATCCCTGGGGGACTCCACTAGTGACCGGTTGCCACTTGGAAAAGGAGCCATTTATCACCACCCTTTGGGTGTGGCCTGTCAGCCAGTTCCCCACCCACTGCACAGACCACTTGTCTAGACCCTAACGCATTAACTTCTCCAGGAGGAGGCTGTGGGGGACTGTATCGAAGGCCTTGGAGAAGTCCAGGTAGAAAATGTCCACCGCCCGCCCCAAGTCAACCAGGCAAGTCACTGTGTCATAGAAGGCCACCAGGTTTGTCAAGCTCGATCTGCCTTTAGTGAAGCCATGTTGGCTTTTCCCAATCACGTGCTTCAATTGACTTGCGATGGCCCCAGGAAGATTCGTTCCATAACTTTCCCAGGGATTGAAGTAAGGCCGATGGGCCTATAGTTACCCGGATCCTCCCTCGAGCCCTTCTTGTAGATAGGGGTACCAAATGCCTTCCTCCAGTCCCCTGGGACATCCCCCGTCCTCCATAATTTCTCGAAGATTATGGAGAGTGGCCTCGCAATGATGTCAGCCAGCTCTCTCAACACCCTTGGGTGGATGTCGTCAGGGCCCGTTGATTTGTAGGGGTCAAGCTCCTGTAATAGTTCATATACTAACTCTTCCTTCACTGATGGTGGGTCAGTGCTGGGATCAATTGGTAATTTCGTTCCCAAAGCCTGGGACCCGGCAGAATCAATAAAATGCAAATCTGTGCTGAGGAGGAAGATCTGTGTCAGATATGGTTTTCCCTAAATCTCAGCTAGTTGGGGCTGGTGTTCCAGCTGACTTGCCTTGGGGGTTTTTGAAAATGCTTATTTTCATTTAAGATTGAAGTATTGGGGTTATGTGTTAGGAGGGAAAAAAAGGAAAGTGTTCTTCTATTACACTTAGAGATGGAGAGCATTTCTAAATATGGTTGTGATTATTTAAAATTTTCTCTTCCATGTCCACAGGGATTAGAGTCTGAGATGCAAAATGTATCTGTAATTAGTAAGATGTTTTTCCTCTCAGTGACAGTATTTTAAATTCTACCTCTAGCTTGAGTGTTTAAAGAGAGTTGCAATGTTGTACACTTGAATCATGCAATTGTATCATAAAGTTGAAGATATAATGCTTGCAACATAGGTATTTTTATTGTCTAAATTGACTAGCTGGTGGCCCTGGATCCAAGCTGGGGAAGGGAAGCTGGCACTCAAATATGCACTCTGTCTAGATCAAGGAATTTAAAAACACTCTAGTTTCTCAGTTTTGACAAACTTAAGTGCGTTTTTCTGCTCTGTTACTCCATTTATGCTTTATTTGTTCTGGGCATGGCTATCAACCCTTCTTCAATTGCTTTTTCTTAGTGCTTTCCTCAAGTAACTTTGGTAGCGGTAAATTTTTAGTAGTAGCTGTCCCAGATGCTGATTTTGTTACTTTGAAGTTGCATGTTCATTCCCAAGATGAAGAGTGGCCCAATGAAAGGCCAGCTTTGTGTGAGTCCTGAAAGCATGGATCATTGAGCACTGTTGCTATATGTATAAAGCTTGGTACCAGAAGCAGCTTGCCTGGCGACGCAATCAATATTTCAATTTTGCGTTGTTTTTCTACTGAGCAAGTAGATCAATTTCAAAAAGTATTCATGCTGCTTGAATACTGGACAGGGCAGACTGAGTCACCCACCCCAGCTTACACTTGAATTTTTGTTCCTTACTAGCTATTCAGTTTAATGAACCTTTGTTACTAGGAGAAAATATCCGAAGACATTATAGACTTGTCAGACTTTTTTTAAACACACAGACACACCCTGGCCCATGGAAGCAAAAGGTCTTTTAAAACCTCACTAGTGTTACAGAAATTAAGATTTGAAGATGCTGTTCATTCAAAACCCCGAAGGAAAAACATAACTCCTACCACCCACCCCACCAATACCATAAACCCCCAATATTTTGAAGTGAGGCTGTGGATTTTTAACTTTCAGTAGACATGCTAAAATGTGTGCCGAAGAAGAAAAAAAAACTTGTATGCCACCAATGCCTAGAGGCTTGTGTGACAGCAAATTCCATAAAAGAGTGAGACCCAAGTCATCCAAGGAAGCATTTTTATGGTGAATAAATAAGCTGAAGAAAGCAAGAACATTTCCAAAACAAAAGCTAACCCAAAAATCTGATACGACTCATTAGTTGATGATTAATATGCCTGTGAGCAGGAGAACTGTGTGCTGGCTGGGTGTCTGGGGATTGCGCTACTTGGGAGCACAAGTCCATTCTGCAGGAGTTCTGTCTCTTGCAGCAGTTCATCTCTGCATACATAGGTCAGTTAATGGTGAAATTCTGCATTGGTCCTGAGGAAAGAGCTGGAGGGCTTTCTTTCCTAACCTTAACAAGCAATCAGCTAAATCTCAGTAGTGTGAGACTTGATAGTAATTGTGGCAACACATTATGAGTGTACGCACATTGCGAGGAATTAAATTCTTGCAGGATTAAATGAATTGTTAACTTTCAAGCCCAGAATGGATCCCAGCACTGTTAAGTATGACCATTATATTAGAAGCTGCAGAACACTAGAAGTCAGTATTTTGTAAAGAAATATCTTTTCTCACCTTGTGGGCTCAGTTCCTACTGAGCTTTTGTGATTCCATTAACTACATCAGTGTTATGAAATTTAATTCCAGTTTGTATAATTTTCAGCTGATGGATCTCTTTAAACTTATGATAAACTTCTAAGTATTTTTAATATAAGTAATAAAAACCAGCCTGCTTTTTGCTAAATCAGCTGAGTTGTATTCTTTAAACCATACAGCATAAATCTTCCTTAACAAACTGAGCAAGGTTTTGTGGTCCTTCTTTGAACTCCTTAGTAATTATTGTTAGGTACTGAAATGTGGAATTTTTTTGAGATCTTTAAGGAAGATATATGTATTGTCAGATTCCTTGTCAACACTTTATCTTATAAAGGACAGGATTCCTAGATTGATTTGATACAGTAGTTGTGTTCTAGCTAAAAGCCTCTGAGGCTCAGGCCTTAATTTAAGTGTTTAAAAGATTGTAGTTATGGTGAAAGAACTCACAGCTATGACTTAGCAAGATCTTTGTGTTTCTAGACCTTGTCACAGCCATTCTTAATGAGGTAGGCTTTAAGAAATTTGCCTATAGCTGGAACTTTTTTTTTTTCCATAGCAGACTTGGAGAATGTTGATGGTTAACCTACCTTTTTGTAAAAGGTCTTTGCTTACAGGATTCCACCAAAATTGACCTTCCCTCCTTTTCAGTATCCTGGGCAAAAAAGCATGTTGAAGAACTTTAGCTAAATAGATTTTTTAAAACTGATTTATTACTACTGAAATGTCAGAATGCTTACAAGAAATCAGCTCTTGCATTAAGAACATCTGGTTCAAACCAAACACAGGGAAGTTTGAAAAGATGATTGTGAAGAAAAAGGTAAATATTCCACTGAAGTGATAGAGGTTCCATTTGTTAGAGTGGTGTGGAGTTCTGGGATGCTCCTGGGTTCATAATAAAGCTTATATAACCATGTGGCATCCATTTTTTTTTAGCAGTGACTTCTGTCAACCACAATGTAACAGGAAACTGAATCTGATCATCCATTTGTATGTGCAATAGTCATCCATTTGTCATGTACAGATGTGAATACTGCAACTTCTTATGGCTGATGCTAAATATTAAGAATAAGCAAAATAGGGCTTTGTCTTGTAGCTCAGGCCATTGTAAGTATTCTAGGTATGTGCTCAATTTCTTCTGCCGGGTCTGACCCTTAATCAGTCTCTGAGCAGTTGATGGATGTGCAGCCCTGGGTAAAAAGGTACATTAGAGCCAAGAGCTGTGTGACAGCTAAGGACAAAGTGCTTTGATTGCAAAAGATAGCTGTAGTGGAGACCAGGCAGATCCAGAGCCTGGCACCCTCCAAGAAATATTGGAAAACATCAAATTCTTGATCTTTCTCTAAAAATTTAATAATTTTCTACTCTATAGCCCAAATGGGGCGAAGAGGAGAAATCTGTATTAATAAACAAAGTCCTCTGGGAAGAGCTGTTCCTCTGAAAAAAATCCCCCAGAGAATCCCTGAGTGTGCTAGACAAGGGCTTTTACAGGTGTTCAGTCTCCAATACTGTTAAGAGATTACTGAAGTTGAATTAAAGATGCATTGGAAGGTGTGATTACAGGTTTCTGAAGTGCCAAATAAGCCTTTAGTTTGCTGGAGGTTTGGAATGAGTGGGTAGGCACGTGCATGAATCAGTGGAGTAAATAAAACTACACTTGCAAGTCAACTCTTTATCTGGTCAATTTGAACTCACTTTCTGAACACTACTGACAAATTACAAGTTTTCTACCTCAGTCTTCAAAATAAGCTTTCCAAATTTCTGTAGAAGTCCACCCCTTTAGTGGCTTGGATGAGCACCACCCGTTTCTATTTTCTGCCGGTTTAGCTTTTTTAATCTTCCTTTTATGTTGTTGTAACAGAGATTTTTGGATAGAATTGTTTTTCCATTTAAAAAACAGTAATCTGAAAATTGATGCACAATGTTAATATTGGGTAAAATTAAGATACCTGCAGTTAGTGGGGAATGCAAGAGCTGATGTAGGCATGTATTGAACTTCTCTGTTGCCTTTCATCTGAGGTACTGTACAACATTGCTCTGACCTGCTGCCTCCTCGTGTCCTACAGGTGAGGCCCAGATTAAGTAGCAACCTAGGTTGTTGGTATTTGAACAGAAATATTTCTGATACAGACTTGTCCTGTAAATTAAAGTCCATTAGAAGTTAGGACTAACAACTGTCATGCTTTGCCATAGTACTAAGAGGAGGTGGAAACGAAAGGTAGCTAAAAGGAAGGCTGAAAATATACTATGCAGCTGCTTAGGAGGGAAAGAAAAAACAAGATACGGCTGAAGTAAGGAGTGGTAATTACAGTTAAGAGATACAGTAAACTACCTAACAAGCCTGAAAGAGCTGAAGCAGAGGAAAGTGATACAGTAGCAGGATACTGTGGTGCTCTTAATTAGAGGGTGAGAAAATAATAGTTAATGTGACACAAAGTTGGGTCAGGTGGGGTTTATTGTGTAGCTGAGATATAAGAATGGGTAAATGGATGGTGAGTTCACTAGGTGAATGGTTTGCTATACTCTTTTCATTATCGTACTGTTTTTAGAACATATGTGACTAATACTACAGATTGGTCCACGGCACTGTACTGGATCTAATAGATGTAAGGAGGGAAGCAGTCCTTCTCCTTGAATCTTTCTTTAAGTTGCAGCAAGAAACCTGCACACAGATGGGAAAACTTAGTGAGAGGGAAGAAAGCATGAGTGGGAGATTCCCCAGAGAGCACAGTCCTTCTGGACAAAACTAAGGAAGTGGCAAACAATAGATAGCATTATATAATAAAGGATTCAGAGAGCAGGTGATAGCTTTTGGTACATCTGTCTTAAAAAATAATTAAACAGCGTGCATTTTTCTGCTTTTCCCATTCAGCTTATGTTACATAACTTTCCTGTAGTTAATTGACTCCTGTGAAAGACAGAGCTTTTCATTGCTTGTGGGAAAATCTTTTCAAGTTTAGGAACTTGTAGCATAACCTTCTGGGGGGAGGAAGTAGGATTTTAGTATGTTAGCATAATAGAAAATCTTAAAAGAACAGCTTGATTTCTGATTCTCTATTCTCACTACAGAAATTTCCTATTTATTTTTGTAGGATTTGTGTCAGAAGAGTTGAGTGCACATGTTCTGGATGGTGCATTAGGAACAGCGGCAGTTATTTATTCTTTCTGCATCTGCATGAGAAAGATGGTCCTATAGTTTCTTGCTGCTCAGAAAACCTCTTTCTCTGATGATCGTTCTAATGGTCCTAGTTGCAGGCCGTCTGCACGGGGAAGTAATACACAACATTTCACAGAATCACAAAATGGTAGGGGTTGGAAGGGACCTCTGGAGATCATCTTGTCCAACCCCCCTGCTTGAGCAGGCACACCCAGAGCAGGGGGCAGAGATTTCTGAGAGAATCATCATGGACAGAGTAGGAATACAGCTTTTCATGGTCAAAATACTGGTATTAATGCTGATGGGAACAGGTTATGAGTATTGCCAATGTGCGTATATACAAACTATCACTGATCCTAGTCACATGGTAAGGACAAGGCTCAGAGGGAACAATACCCTGTGTGTGGTAGTGAGAGAGGTGAAAGCAACTTCACAATTTCCAAGGAAATGAGGAGCAGAGAGCATAGTCAGCTTCATCAATTTTTAGAGTAAAGTTGAAAGGCAGGAGGTGATATTAGGTTTTAGCAGCTGCTAAAATATTTTACCAAGTCCTGTGTTGAGATGAAATGTGTATCTATGTAAAACAGGTGTGAAATGTTTTAAGTTTATTTTGTTAATAAAATCTGTTTATACCGCAGTTCTAAAAGATGCAGCCTGATATAAGTCACTGTGTAAAACTTATATTAGTAAGTGAAGTTCTGAAGGCAAGATCTCTTAAGTTGGAAACACTACATTTCACATTTGTGAGTAATATCCGCCACAGAGCCTGGCAACAGAGAGGGAGAATTTAACTCATTATCTAACCCACTCACTGTGCCCGGAGTCTCTGAGGTAGGAAGTACTGTTCATTTACAATGACTAATAATGAAATATTAATCACTTTAAATATATTAAATAGTGAAAAGCTTACAGGGAGAAGGGTACGGCTGCAGACGGTGAGGTTTTGAAGGCACCGAGAGCTGTCCCATTTACAAGCTAGTTATCTAAACACAGAAAACCTCTTGCATTTTCTGTTGTAATAGTCTTGATTTTATGAAGCAAATAAATATTTTGGGGAATGTCCTTTATGTTTTTAAAACTGGATCTTAATCTGCTGACAGCTTCTATTTAGTGCTACCTAGGTAGTGGGGGAGAAACAGGGTTATGACAATTTTATTTGGTCTCAGACTGTATTTCTATAAATGTAGTAAGAAGTTGGGAAATACTTGGTGCATGGATTATATCAAACATTCTATGAAAAGATTGCCAATTCCTTTTCTGGAGCCAAATTCCCATTTGGCTGTTTGAGAATGATGTGCTGGGTAGACTGCAGTGATCTTTTCCAAAATAATGGAAGTAATTGTATTTTGAATACTGAAACTGAGCGAATATTTTTCAATACTAAAATTTTGTATTCCTGGGATTTGATACTTACATGCAGAGACTTCATTCTTTTAATAGAGTTTAAGGTTGTTTTTTTTAATGTAATATGGAGCAGGTATTGCTAGATCTGACTTGGTGTCTTTCAAAGAATGAAAAAGCTGTCTTGTTCTTTCTGCCAGATAGAAAATAACTAACCAAAAATAAACTAAACCCAAACAAGACATACCTGTTTGGCATCTCTGTGCATTTCCTTTCAGTGTTTGATTTTTTTTCCTGAGAGCCTGACGTTTTGTATTCAAATATTGTTTCATTGATACCAGTTCTATTAGCAGAATCCAGTACTGCATGTAGAAAGCAATTTTGAAAGAAAATAAGCATATGTGTCAATATTGTTCACCTGTTTGGCTGTATATCAATGTTTCAACACCACTGGAATGTACAGTATGAGAAAGGTCATATTATTACTAATAACATGCTGTTTATTAAACAGAATTTCACTTAATACTGGATTTTACTTCAGAGGCAAGTGCATGTGACAGTCACAAAACATAAGGTGCCATTTTTATGAAATCATAATAGAATGGTCATTACTATGAGCAAGAAGGGGAAAGCTTTCTGCCTTGCACTCAGTTGTCGTCTTGGCAGGATGGGAGAATTTTTGCTGCTGCTTATGCTCTGCTTGTTCTGCGAATAAATACAGCTTCAGGCTATAGAGCAGTGAATCTAACATCACTCATCAGCACGAAATTTACTCAAACTTATGCAGCTTGTGACTACCAGGCTCAGAAAGGACTAACCACTGCCAGGACTAACAAGAATCTTTTCACAGAGCAAAAACTATAGTTATTTTTCAGAGTTGCAGAACATGCTGTAAAATGTCTGTAAACAAATGGAATACATTATGTAGCCTTCCATCCTTTGTATTCCCATTTTGGATTCTAGAAAATTAAGCTTACTTCTCAGGCTTAGTTTTCCTCTTAGAAGTATGCAGTTTAGCTTTAACGTATATAGGATTTCAGTTTCTCTGGCACTTTCTTTGGCATCAGTTCTCTGCTGTTGTCTTTGTACACTTAAAGTAGTTATTCGAGACTGTGTTGCGCTTGCAGCTTCTGAAGATGATTTAAAACCATTACTGGACCAACCTGATTGGTATATAAGCCACAACTTGTATTGCAACAGCTTGCCAACTGATAACCTAAGTGTTGAGCTATGTGTATACTTATTTGAGTATACACTTAGGGTAATGTAAATAATTTTAGCATGGGGAGAGAGGCACAATAACAACAGGGAGTATTTTGGTTTGCTTTTCTGAGGGGAGGAAAGGTGGCGTATATCAGTTTATATATAAAGTAAGACAGCTTTAGATCTAATGCCTAGCTAGGTTCTGAACCTTAAACCTGTTCAGAGTAATGTGGCAATTTGTTACAACTGAGGGAGTGTGAACTCAGTCTCTGTAATCTGTCAAGTCTAAAATGAAACTGAGTGGCTCGAAAACCAGAAGGATGTCAGCTATTGCTGTAATTAATAGGAGCTTTGTAGTGAAAAATCATATAGCCTGAAACACTGTTGAATACTGGCCCACTTAAATTTTTTGTTTAAAATGGTTTACCGTAACTGCTAAAGTGACAGGACCTCTACAGTTACCTCTACTGGTGAAGTCAAAGAGGATTTTGGGTGGTACCACGCTGAAGGTAGCAGGTGACATAATGTTATGCATCTCCTTAATCACTAAGACATTTGATGAAAGGTTGTCTGGTAAAGAGTGTCTTTCTTGGGAGTGTAGTATTGCCTTCTGTGACTCTGGAAAAAGGAGCCATGAGAAAACAGCTGAAATTAAAGTAATAGTATTTAAGTATCTGTGGTGCAATTGCTCGCATGTGTACATGGGCCTGTAGTGTCAAATTTTGTCTGGTCCCAGCCATGAGGTTATTACAAGCTTGCTTGTTTCATACAAATCAAATGAATTGCTATAGGAAGAATGAAATTCCCTCAGGCATATAAAGATATCTGTTCTTAATGAGCTGTCTGTCCTTATGTCCATGTGTGTAAGTATATAACTCCATAATTTATGTGAAGTGCTACAGGGAAGGACATTAATTTGCTGTAGATGAGAAACCTTTGCACTTCTTCAGGTGTCTTCTCTCAGGCACTCGTGCTGTTGAGATGGACTGCACTGCCCATAGATGTATTCTTGAATGCTTCTTCTAGAGGATTAAAAAGACCTAATATTGTGCTGTTTCTACAAAGCTGCCTTTTATATTAGAGCTGGGGGTTTTAAACATCATCCCCATAGTACCTGTTACCTCTACAACCTTTTTTTTTTTTAAAGTGAAAATACAAACTCAAACAGCTGAACTACAGCTGAATTTCTCTTGTCTATTGTATTCAGCAGTGTGTTTCTGTGGCATTTTACATCTTCTTCCTGAATACTGTGTTACATCCTTATCCTTGGAGAGGGATCAGTTCCGGAAGGACTTTCTAAAACAGTTTCATGAACTGATTTGTTTATTCATCTGCCTTTTGCATTTTTTTTTCCAACCCATCTCTAAACTGGTACTTACTGTTCCAGTTTGGTATAGCTTAAATGTATACATTCTTGGTCTGTTCCTCAGCTACCAAGCAGTGGTAACAATGTTGTATCACTAACATCACAAACAGTATTTTACTGAACTGCAAATAAATCTGAGATATCCTTGAAGGATATGTTTGCAGTTGCTTTTTTAATAAGCAGTGTCTCTGTGTTTCTTTAAAAGTTAAGCTGTGTTAGGTGCCTTAGCTTTAATTCTGGTACACGCAGAACCTCGTTTCATTCTTATATAAAAGCGAAGTATTTTCCAATATGTAAAGGTGAGAGATTGTAGCCTTATATGGTGTTTAGTCCTTGTGTCCTTTTATTGAAGGGCAAACGAATGACATCACGACTGAGGTGGTGCAGGTGCCGGTGAGGGAACTCCTGCAGGGAGCGCGTTCCGTCCCTTGCCCGGGGCTGCAGAGTGAGTACCCATGCTCGAACGTGGAACCGGGGCTGCCCGCCGCCTCGGCGGTTTGGAGCCTGCCCGAGAGCCGCCGCGTCAGCCTGCGTGCGCTAGCTGAGGTCGTGCTCGATGTGTCACGTCATGGGTGGGCAGTAGGCGGTGACGGGTTTGGCGGGCACAGGCCTTCCGCGGCGTGGGGTGGTGGCGGGGCAGCCCGCTGGCAGGCTCCCCCGGGCCGCTCCCGGTACCGAGGGCCGTGGCTGTTCCCGGTTCCCGGCGCGTCTCCGGGGCGGGGCAGGGTGCGGCCCCGCCCCGCCGAGGGGGCGGGCGCATCCTCCGGGGCGCGCTGCCCCATTGGCTGGGCCGGCGCGCCGGGCGGCACGTGACCGGCGGGGCAGTATTGGCCGCGGCGCTGGCGCAGCCGGTGGGCGCGGGCGGGCGGGGCCGGCCGGGCCGGGCCGGGAGCTGGCGGCGGCGGGATGGAGGCGCGGCGGCCGCCGACATGGGGTGAGTGAGTGCCGTGGGGCCCGGGCGGGGCGGCTCCCTACCTCTGTCAGGGCGGCGGCGCTGGGGAGGGAGAAGAAAGCGGCTTAAAGAAAAAATAATAATACAAAAAACCAGCCCCGGGCTGCGGGAAAAGGGCTGCCGGCGCAGGGGGGAGGAGGAAGAGGAGGAGGAAGACTGGCCGCGGGGCGGGACCGGACCGAGACCGGGACCGAGCCGCTTCCCGGCCAGCCTGCGCGGGCCCCCGGGCGGGCTGTGGGTCCAGGGGGAGTGAGGGAGGGAGGTTTCCGGGGCGCTGCCCGCGGGTGGCACCGGCCTGGCTTTGTTAGCGGCGACGGGCGGCCGTGCCTCCGCTGCCGCAGCACCGCGTCCCCGCCGCCGGGAAGGGCGAGCGGGGGTACGGGAGGGCGGCGGCGGGCCTGGCGGGGGGAGCGCTGGGCGGCCGGGGCGCCCCGGCATCCCCTGACTTCTTACACGTTCATTTAACATCACAAAGAGGCGCCCGGGCCCGCGGCTCAACCTGAATGCTGTGGGAAACCTTGATAAATTATGTATGAAGCAGTGGGTCCTTTCTCTGCCTTTGTCAGATACGCAGCTTTTATTCTAGTAATTAGGTCACTGCCAGCAGAACGCTCCTTGCTTTTGCAAAAATTCTGCTGCGATTTTCAGAAGACACGTATGCAGCCGGATTATTTCATCCTATTCGCTGTTTGGGTTAAGATTGAAAATCCTTCCTGTTGGTTTACATGGAGGGCCCCGGCTACGAGCTGTAAGGAGCATTTTTCATATGGTAATTTTCTTAAGGGGATTGACAGAGCCTGGTTTTGACTTGGTTTGGATGGTCATATGCTGAAAGATGCCTTTTAAAAGCATAGCAAGAAACAGACAGCTTCTTATTTTGCTTAAAAGTATTTTCAGTAAATTACTGTGCATTCATGAATAATAGAATATAGATAAATTTCAGTTTTTTAAATACTTCCCCCCTCTGCTGTTTGGTCTGTTGACAGCACTCCTTAATGTTCTTTCTACTTGGTTTTACTATTTAGTAAATTTTTTTGTTACTTCTAATGCAGTTTATAGATACATGAACATTGTGTCACAATTACAGTTCTTTGAAAATACCTATAAGCATATGTACTGAAAGTAGTTTCCTGGAGCCAGACTATTCTACATTTTTAAGGAGACTCGATGTAAGTGCTAAAATATTTTTTCCTCCTTCTCCATTCTGTTAAGTACAATGGTGCACAAAAAAGCTTTGATGAAGGCAAGTCTACCTTGCTGAGTTTAAATTTCTGCTTTATGGTGAACATCCCCTCAAAACATTCTCTGTATATATGCCATTATTGTTTATAATCATAGATTTCCTGTCCATCAGTAGGAGAGGTTTTGGATGGTGTTGAATTTTAAAACATCAGTTGAGGACTTACCATTTGGAGTAATTGGGTTCAAATGGTAAATTGGTGATACTGGATGCTTCTCCTGTAAGGTTTTGAATGTCCATTACACTTGTTTAAACATTAGAAGATAAAATAGGTGTGGAGGTGCTTTCACCACTTCTTTCTGAAAGGAAAGGGGGTGACAAAAGCACAGTAGCGATTATGGTGATTATTATGGTGGTGCTTCTTCTTGGACCTTTTTAAGTCTTAAAAAGAAATGGCCTTAGTATAATTTTGTGTAACAATCAGAGTAGTTCCTGGAAGAAACAGTAGTCACACTCTTAAAAATGGCAGCTTGAATAAAAGATCATTTTAAAGTATCATACTCTAAAGTATTTATGAATGCAGACTTTCCTAAACGTCATCCCTCAAATGCTATCACGATACCTGCCAAAATATTTGTATGAAATATTCAGTTATGATGAATGTTCTGATAACAGGTTGTCATAGTACACTATTAGTATATCACCAGGATGGAATAATACAGCATAAAGTAGAAATCAGTATGCGTCTTAATTCGGTTGGTATAATGTTTATGTTGATGAAACGTGATTTTTTTTTTTAATCAGTGTAACGAAATCCTGTTTAAAATAGGCTATACTACTAATGATATGCTGTGGCAGTAAGTTACTCTCAGTGAAGACCAAGTCTCCACTGGTGGTTTTCCAAAATTTGTGCAAAATCTGTGTGAACAGATGTTGATATATTTCCTGCAAGACAAATGGTCTTCTGTTCCCTACAAGTGCTGAAAGGAACCCTGAAGATGATCCTGATAGGTCACCCGATATTTCTTTATTATAAAATAATAATTTTTTTTTAATTAAAGCTGATTTATTTCATGTTAATGGTTTTGCTTTTAATTTGTGTTTTCATTTAAAATGGGAAAATAAAGACCTGTCTCAGACTTTTTAATATCTTAAACTTTCTAGAACTGAATCCTTAAAAGATGATGAGAAATATAAAAGTAAACAGGAGCAAGTCATATGCAGTGAGGGCATATACAATTAGCCACAAATAGCAAGGATCATCATCATGAAGAATGAGTGTTCAGGCTTGTGAATCATCCCTGGTGTAATATAAGTTATGATTCAAATGATGTCTGGGCTACTTTGTGTTCAATATAGTATTTAAATGCAAATCATGTTTCGTATTTTCACAGTTGTATTCTGAATGCAGCATGACTAACCAGCTAAGGAACTTCTCAACCCAGAATTATAAAGGAAGAAGTGGGAATTTTTTCTTGGCAGTGTAATAAAAGCTGAACTTGACTGTTCTAGCCTGAAATATATGACCTCTGGATTTCACTCTTTTCTTTATTAATAGGAATGTTTTTTTGGATTGTTCGCATTCTTTAGTAAAATCCCAAACATGGGGTGACTTCTGTTTCTCTCACACGCGTGCGCGTATGCACACACAGACACAGACTTGACCCCCATCATACTTGTCCTGCAATGGGGAAGGCAAGCCAAGAATTCACACCATCTTCTCTTTCCTTCTGCTTCTGGTCTTTTAAGGAATGCGGAGAACATGGCTTATTGTTTTGAACCTTCATCAGCAAGTTAGGTTTTGGTTAAGAAGAACAGATGATGCTTCTGCTTACAATGGTTGGTGAGCACAGGGCCACTGTTGAACATAAAGAAGTATCCCAAAATGTAACAATGGTTTGAAAGCTCTTGCCAATTTATGGAAGAACAAAACCAAAAAAGCTCTCTACCCTATGCCCCCAGTCAAAAGGATTTAGGAAGGTCAGGTATGGATAACAATTCAGTGGTTTAGTCTGCTGTCCACAAGGATGACCTTTGTGCAGAAGTGGGTAGAAAAACTGAGCAGAAAATCCTCTCCCTGCAGCAGACATTTAGAGAAAATTGTGTGGCCCCCTTTTAAAGGGACTAACCCTCTCACATTGTATTAGGATAACTGGTAATAGTAATGGCTTTTCATCTGTCCCTTGCTTTTTCTACAGGGCTGAAAAACCCAGGAATTCAGGGGGTACCTAATCTAGAGATTATAATTTGATATAACTTGCTGTTGGGTTTTTTAATGTCTTTTTTAAAATCTATAAAGTAGTGTTACATAACTTAAATTTCACTTTTTGATGTCAAAGCCCTTGTTGCTAACATCAGCTGATGATGAGCAGTTTTCTGTGATGGCTGTTTTCTGCTCCTTCCTGCATCTCTCTGATGACCTGAGTTTGCTCATGTAGAATGAATAAGATAATGAACTGAAGATGCCAGATCTGCTGTTCCATGCATGGGCAACTCTCATTCTGTACCAAGTATTTTTTTAATTCTCTAATCATACCCAAAGCCTTACAGACTCCTTTCAGACTCCTCGTTATATTTGTGTGCCCACATAGCCCAGATGAGGAACAACTAAACAAAACAACCTCTTGTCTAGCTGCTACTGACTAGAAAGAAGGTTTGGGTTTGTTCTTCAACACAGGTAGCGGTAGGAAGATTAAATATGCTGGCAACAAAAGCCATTTTAATAAAGCATAGGCTTATTCCCTAGTTGTTCAGTGTAGTGCTGGAGAAGGCAGAAATACACTTTTTCTGTTCTATTTGGAAAGAATCAGGGTAGTGGGCTTTTATGATCTGAGGCCAATGTTTTCAGTGAGTAGGAAAGGAGAGCATTAAACGATGCCTGTGAACAATGAACATTTTTAAATCAGCAAGCCTGGAAAGCTTGCCCCAAACTAAAATGGATAAGACAATCCCTGGCCCACTGATACTCATTTTTTTATAAGTTTTTAAAACACAGCACATAGAGTGCTGATATTTTCCTAGGGTTGGAAAAGGACAAACAGAAGGATATTTACATATAACCATTTAACCTGAAGACAAACTTCAAACAAAATAGTGGAAAGTCTGATGCAGGGTTTAGTCAAAGGAGAAATTGAATTAATGTAGATTGGACTGGTTTGATATGTTCAAATAAGAATGGCCAGAAAAACCCTCCCTTTATTCTCTTGAGTGTATTGATAAGGGTAACTATATAAAAAGGGTCCATTTAAGGCCAAAGTTAGTAAGTGGGGCTGGCTTACCTTAGAACAGCTGTGCTGGATTTTTGCCCTGTCTCTCAGCCTTGTTCCTCTTTTGGAAATACCCATGTAACAGCTGCTGAACCATTGTGTTTGATGGCCCAGCACAGTAAATTAAACCAACACCTATTTCAGATTACCTTGGTAGTCAGGCAGTAATCTGCAGTGGTTTAGGCAGCTGCCACTTGAGCAGCTGAGCCCTGCTCTCTTCCCTGGGTGGGAACCTTGTGGAGATGGGTAGGGCAGACAGCTGGGGGTAGCCACTGGTGCAGCTGTCCCAGCATTAGCTCTAACTGCTTCCAAGTCAGAACCCCTAGACCTAGTGCTTAAAAAAAAATCTGGTTTTAAATATATTTAAGATAAACTATTGGAAAAATCTTACGACAGCATGACTAATTTTTCCCCTGTATTCAGTGTGATATGCCCTTTAAGAAACCATTCCCTGTTAACTGCATGAGAATGAATGACAAAAAAATGACAGAATGGTAAAGAATAATACGGGCAAGATATTGGGCTCAGTACTGAAGCGTTGGGTAAAATTTGTGGATGTAGAAAGAAATCAGTTGGTCGTCCTTTCTAACGTTACTGAGTGATAATCTAGATATCAGTGAACTTTAGACTCAATGATTACAAGTTGTTATATTAAGAAGATAAAGTACATTGTGAAAAAATTTCAGACAGCTCAGGAGCACATCTGCTTACTGCTGGTAGTAGTAGAATGCCAAATTCTGTTTGCTTATTAGAGAGCTGAATATCCAATGTACTGCTCTCAACGAAGTTCATAATCCAAAATCCATTACATGAACAGGAACCTTGGCTGACTTCAGTGTTTTTCGGATTGGCCCTTACTGAAGAAAGTAGTTCTCCCTTTTTTCACTGATTTTGATGTCTGAAGCAGCCGTACAACTTGTTTGGTTTTTTTTTTTTTGTTAGCAAATAAAAAAACTCCCCAGGCAGTTATGGTGGGTGACAGAATAATTATTCCATAATTGAAATAAGTTGTAGCGATCTAAAATGTTATCTAGCTTTATGTATAGATAGTGCTAGGTCTCTGTCTCTATTGTTGAAAAAAACACATGGTAGGGTTTTCTATCTTATATTATTCTTAGCCTCTGTTCTGAAAAGACTAATTTGTTCTATAAAAGTTGCTTTATAAAAATAGGATGCTCTGGTAACGATAGCTTCTATAGATGAAAAAACAGTAATGGTGGTCTGAAATATTTTCATAAGAAGATTTAATTCATATATCACAAATTGTTTGGGTTCTTAAGTAGAACCACTTTAGGGCATGTTGAGTGTATATGCTTACTGATGTCAAAGCAAAAGTCTCTGGTCAGTAAAAAATTGTAGGTTTTCGGAGAATATTGTGGAGATTGCCTGTCTCTTGGGGTTTGAGACTAAAAAGAGTACATTGACGTTCCTGATTTCCGGGCAGTTGTTACTGGTATAGTTTTGGTTTTTTTTTTTCCATGTAGAAGAATGCATATATAAATCTAAACAGTACATTAGCATAAATTTAGCCTTCTCGTTAATTTTGATTTTAACGTATAAGAGTTATATCCAGCTTGAAATTCTTCTTTGATATGTATATTCATGCAAACTGCTGATTCAGTAAGGCATGAAATTCTTTGTCGTAATTTCACCTTCCTTTGATAGAAGATGGAGAGGAATCCTCTTAATGA
The DNA here is from genome assembly GCF_949628215.1 of Phalacrocorax aristotelis. Lineage (NCBI taxonomy): Eukaryota > Metazoa > Chordata > Aves > Suliformes > Phalacrocoracidae > Phalacrocorax > Phalacrocorax aristotelis. The sequence goes on along the minus strand of NC_134311.1, from coordinate 20,067,433 downwards.
TGAGAAATATGGGTCAGGGAAGTAGGGGACCTAGATTTTAGGTGCTTCTTACAATGAGAGAATTCAATTTCAAAGTTTCTGTATTCCAAGAGGGTTATTTCTTGGAGTAAATCTAGAGAAAGGGATATCTCCATTCCTGCCTTTGAATGGTAACCTCTCTGCAAAGATGGAACACAGAGTGCAAAATGGAGCTTGACTGAAGCATAGTACTGAACTTTGCAAAGGTGGGTTGTGCTGCATGCGTCATGCATTTTCCTGTGGGCTGGGTGAAATGTAAAATGGGTATTGGAGTCCAGAGCTCATCCTCTTCCCTTACCCTCCATTCCCCACTGTAGTGGTTTTGTATAAGGGGCAGGATTAATTTATTCTTGATTCAGCTGATTCTGGTCCCAGTAATCTTGAATATGTTGGTGTGTGTATGTGCAGTGGTACAGCTTCAGGCTACTGGGCCCCATGTAAACTATTCCTTTCTTTTGTTTGAACTGTTTAGTGGTTACTTCTACTGTGAATGAGGTGATACATGGCTGTGAACCCTGTGTGTCTGAGAGTTTGACTTGGTCAGAGTTTGACTCCTTCCCTAAGGCAAGTGTTTTGAACACTAAGAAATTACAGAAGGGGATGCAGCAATACAGCCAATTTCTATTAATGCCACCAATTCTGTTTTTAAAAATAAAGTTGGTATTTTTGTACTCATAATTTGGAGCATAAATCCAGGGATTAGTTTTGGGACCTGAACACTGATCTGATGTGTCTAGTTTGAGGCTATGGGTTCAAACCTATTTCCAGAAGCGAGGCAGATTTTAATTTTGAGAGTGTTAGCTCAGTGTACATGGAACAGCTTGTGTGTCTTGGAGCCTTGTGATTTAAATCCAGAAACTAAGTGTCAGTGTTCAGCATCAGAAAAGCCTAAGCTCCTTTGTGGTCACACATTACCTGGGTCCGTTCCTCCTACTTTACAATTAAACAGCGGTGCCTTTTGTGAAATAGCTTTGGCATTTCATTATTTCAGGAGAAAAAGATACAATTAGCTTGGAAAGATGAAAATAATTACCATGTTCTTCTGTACTGATGTTTGGGAATATAATATGGGATTTCTGAACCATTAAGTTCAGTTCCTTCCTGTGCAGTGAGCTAGGCAAGGATTTTGCTGAATTTGCAACTTCTAATGGATGTTTCCAGTGTACAATGATAAATGACCAATTTATACCCATTTGTTCTGTGTCAGTATTGTGTTTTAACATAAATATTTTTCTCCCTCTTGAGTGTTTTCCCCTCCCTAATAACAAAGTGTACCTGTTTCATTCCAGCCTTTGTTGTGCTGAGGCAGCAAAGGCTTGCTTGTCTAGTCTCTTCTTATATGAGAGACCCTCTAGTCCCCTGATCACTTAGCGTCTTTTTTGCACCCACTTAAATTCTCTTTTCTTACCCATGTCTGTGTAGAATGACTTGAGAACACTGGGGGTTGTGTTTGCTTTCCTTGTGGCAGTCTCGTTTCGGCAGTGTGTGGGTGCCCTGCAGGCTGGCTGCTTGAGAGGCTTAGGTTGTTTCTCCCCACTCACTGCTTCCGGGTGACAAGATTCCTACATGAGTGAGCTTACATTGTTGGGCTCCATTTTTCAGTTCATCAGATTCCTTGTGTATTATGTGCATTCCTCTGACCTCGTGTAACCTCTTGAATTTATGGGATCAAGTTTTGATGCCACTTCTTGGGCCAAGGTCAATAATGAAATATTTAAAAATACCTGTCTTGGGCTAGTTTTGGGGGAACTCTGCAAACAACCTGCCTCCAGCCCAACAATTTGGCTTTCAGCACTGCCCAGTGTTATCTTGTCTTTGAGCTACTCCTACCCATGTACAGTTTTCTGCTCATGTGTATTATAACTGTGGCTGGTTTTACATGTGGCACTGTATCAAATGCCTTGGTGCAGTTGGGGTAGGTGAGATCCATTATTTCTGAAAAGACGTTTACTGTTCTCCTCAAATACATGGCAGCCTTTCCTTTACAAGAAGGAAGAAGGAGAATTATCCTGGAGGGATATCCAGGGAGGTAAGTGTACATCTGTGTGCCTCCACGAAGTCCAGCTGCCTCAGCCAGTGGGGCAGCAGACATCGCTGGAGGCAGATGCCTAGGTGGCTCGCAGTGTATTGCTAACCTGAGACTGGCTGCCTTCAGTCCAGTTTTCTGTGTAGACGTACTGACTGCAAACACACTTTGCCCAAACCTTGCCATGCTCCCCAAAAGTATGATGTAGATACCCACCCTCCACCCTCAGGGTGGAAAGAATCTAAAATTTGTGCGTATCCTGAGGTGCCGATAGGAATGCCCTAGTGCCAGGCATTGCTGCGATTCCTGCTGGTGCAGTCGCCTTTCCAACAGGCGCCTGGGCAGCCAGCAGAGCTGCTGTCAGGCAGCATGGCTCCTGCTGGACGCTAGCCTGGCAGGGGCGAGTTTCTGCCTGTGGCAGTGTTGCTTATTGCCCATTTGGGCCTCTATTTAACAAAAAAGTGATGATGTTTTAGATTACCCAGCTTGTTGCAATCAGCTGACTTTTTTTTTTTTTTTTTAATCTGAGAACCCACAGAGTGAAGTTTGACATTTGAATAAACCAGGAAGTGACTCCTGGTCTGAGGGAGAATGCTGTCTCTTAGTGGTGATGTCCCACTTGCATGTTACAAAAATAAAATACACAAAAGGAAGCTTAGGAACGTAGATCAGGAGGAGGAGAAGGCAAACCAAACCTACTCTTCAGAAACTGGATCCTTACTCATTTAACATAAGTACATTTAAGCTTATTTTGCATTTAAAATATCAGAGCTGTGCAGTTGCTGTCTTTCTACTGTAGCTCCTCCCCTGAGTTTTCTCCATTTGCTTCATTGTCCCCTAAGCTTTTTATATTTTCCTCCTTTGAGTTACAGGCCGCGTACTTAGGAAGTTCCTGCAATGACACTGGAAGGGTTACTTGTACATGTAGGAAGTACTAGGCATCCTTCTATTCTTGTGAAGGGCTGATGAATAAGAAATCGCTAGCTTCAACTGTAAGAGCGTCAAACGTGGTTAGCCATGTTTTAGTTAACTTATGTTGTTAGATGGACGCTTTGGATTTTGGTTGGGAAAGTGGGAAACAGTTTGAATTTTATAATTTAGAGTATTTGGTTCTTTCTCCTTTGTAATGTCTAAATAATTGTGGTGGTGTTCTAGGGATGTGTTACAATATTACCAAAATAATATGGGATATTTTATCTTTTTATACTTCTGTGCAATATCACCACTTCTTGTGTTGGAATTTTGAAAGTATATTGGTTTTAATCTTTATGCCTTGGAGGGTATTTTTACAAAATATTTGATCACTAATACATTTGATACTTTTTTCCTGTTAAAATTCCTCAGTATTTACTGTTTGCTTTTCATACATATTTAGTGTGTGCTATTCACACACTGTGACTATCTTTCATTTAATAAAATAAGCAGAAAGTCAGCATCTTTTAGATATGGTGATGGTGCTTGTTGTCTATCCAGAAATGATTAAATGTGGTCTATTTCCTGCATAGTCTCTCAGTGTTAGAATTGAAATGTGAATACTAAGGATGCTTTTCTGTAATGCTATGATTTTCTTTCACGTATTCTGGCTTCCGTTACTACCTAATGCAATTGTTAATGAACGTCTTTCATTTTCTTAATCATGTGTCTCAAATGGAAGCCCACTGAAAAAAAGTCTTTGAATTGGCATTAGTTCTAGGCATTAATAATTTGGTTTAATGGATTTAAATTAAATGTTTAGAAAGTTGAGTGGTAAGTGGGAAAGAGAGAGATATAATTTTATGGTTAGATAAGTTTGTTTGTTGGGTTGTGGTTTTTTTTTTTCTAAAATGTTTAAATTTAATATTTTCTCTTACTTGTTTTAGGGCTGAGGGTAGCCCAGGATGGCCGCAGCTTCATATGATCAGTTGTTAAAGCAAGTTGAGGCATTAAAGATGGAGAACTCCAACCTTCGGCAAGAGCTAGAGGATAACTCAAATCACCTAACAAAACTGGAAACCGAGGCATCTAACATGAAGGTATTGCAAGCTCTGTGCCTGTGCATCAGCATTTCTGTTACTACCTTTTGTGTCATGGACTGGTAGTTACTGCACAAGTTTTGTGTGCTTTCAGATTCCTACAGAAGTCCTTTTCCAGGCTGTGTAGGGGAAAACTATCAAGTCTACTTAGTGGAGATTTTTTAATTTGAAAATTCAAATATTACAAAACAGGTTTTTAGAAGCAGCTTCCAGTTTTCATAGCTTCTTTTCTGGTGTGTCATGATAAGCACTACCATTCTGGCACTGCTGTACTTGCCAGCAGGAAGGCCAGTCAGCTGACATAGTTTGACAAAGCAAGTATTGTTCAGCTCCTGAAAACATGGGAGAGACTGCAGGTTTTCAGTGTTTTAAGGTAAGGTTAAAAATTTTGGGGCTTACTACAATTACAATATTTAACATCCCAAAAGGAAAAGTTTGTTTTAAAATGAGACAAGTTTTCCAGCCTCTCCCAAAGCCTAAATGAAAACTTAGACAGATCTGAATGAAATTACTATCTGGTATTTATTGGTTAAGTGTAGGCCTTCAGAGCTACCTATCCAACTGGAAACACTAGGCTCAGCTGGAATTTAAGATAGATCTTGATCAGTAGGGAGATACATACACAGCTGCATCCATGTGATCCATGACACTGAACAAGGCAGAATTTCACAAGCATTATAGCTGCATTAACGTAGCACTCTCCCTAAGCTGACAAATCATGATGCTTTTTGCTAACAGCCAGCAAAAACAGACTGCTTTTGGTACCTCAGTTAACATGGCTCAGAAATTGTTGGTATCTCTGTATAAGCTCCCATATAGGGTAGGCATATTCTAAATATTAAACAACGCTTGTGTGTCCCTCTCTTTGCTTTCTAATCTTCCTATCACAGACTTACTGTTGCTTTATAACTAATCTTTCTTTTTAAAAATATGGTAATGTGTTGAATGTAGCAATTAAAAATACTTGGAACTGAACTTTATTTTCCTGCAGCATGTAGGTTGTGGCCTATATATTCACTGTAAGAAGAAAAATTTTCTTGTGTTCTGAAGCACTGTCACTAGTTAGGACACTTGAAAGAAGCACAAATATTTCAGATACATTTAATCTTTGGTTTGCAGTATAAAATGAAAATGGTTCTGCTGCCTAAGTTAGAATGAAAGTAAACAGCCCTTCACACCAGCTGCTTGAAACAGTGGTTGGCATTAGCAGCTGTGGAAAAAAATTGCTTGTTTGCTCAGTTATGTATATGAAAGCTAGTTACTGGTTTTCTTAAGATAATATAACAAATTTGTCAGTAACTCCCCTACATGCCCTGTCATTGCAGTCTAAAATAAGGGAGGGAAGAACAGGAGAGACGATCTTCCTCATAGTTCGGAAAAGGAAGAGGGGAAATATGTTTTTTTCCTTTGTTTGTCCCCATAGTTATTTTTTCTTACCTTTTTTTTTTTTTTTGCTCTTGTGCAGATAATTAAATTTCCACTAACGTAGAGACAGACCAGCTGTATTATAAGCTGGTCTCTAGGGCATTAATTTGGGATGTGGAACAGCTTTCTGTCCTTACTTCAAACCTGGCAGACCATCAAACGGAAAGTGACTCCACAGAGCACTGCTGATGAACATATTCAGAGTAGATGTTGCGTTTTTTCGCTCCTGAAATACCATTCTAGAGCTAAGGAATTTATCCTTAAAAACTCCAACTCAAATATCAAACTCAGTATGTCTCTCTTCATGTTGGGGGATGGGTGGGGAGGAGATTTTTTAAGATACTTTTAATCCACATTCTGTGAAGAAATCCTCATCAACTGTGTTCCTCAGGAGTGCTTGCTCCTGCACCTGAACCAGGAAGCTGTTTCTTTCCTCTGTTTGTTCCAGATATATTTGGAAAGTTTCAAAACGTACCTTCACCTTAACTTGAAGGATGGTGTAGGAATGATCTTGGAATCTGATTGGAGTCTGTGGGTGAAGTTTGATGGGGGTCATTGCAGGATTGTCTTTAGTCATGAGATAATTTAAGTTTTGCAGGCTTTTGGAGAAAGTATGCGGTGGCTTTGTTCCACTGAAAGAAACTGCATGGTTTGTATGGTTTCAGTACCATAATTAGGGATAATTACAAGAAAAGTAATTAGAAGAACCAGAGCATTGGAGATTGAAAGCCCTTTGGCTACTATATAAGCAGTTAAAACTCCAAATATTTTAGAAGAAAAAGATCCTTTGGGAGCATATAAATGTCACAGAGCCCTAGCGGCCCCTCCCACCAAGTAATTAATGGCCAAGTATTAGTGGGAGAAGGGGAGCAGCAGTGGGGAAAGCAAGCTGTGGTTTTATGGCAAACCTCACTGTTCTTGCACCATGAGTTTTGATCTGTGGGCTAGGGCAGAAACATCTCATAGTGATTCTTTGGACTGCTAATGAGTTTGCTTGGGTCTTCTCTTTTGACTTATTTAATTGGTTGTGAAAGGCAATAATGAGGAAGGGCATTTTAAAGACTATCGTCTCTTTAAAGAAATTGATTTTGGAAGTGGTAGTGTTAAAATGCTGTGTAAGTGTAGCTCATCTTTATAATCACTCAATTTCAGAAATGTAATCGTACTGGAATTAAAAGCTTAACGTGAGCTCATCTTGCACATGTATTTATTATAAAAGACTACTGACCTATATTAGAAAAATGTCCGAATGCTTCATGTTTAAAGCTAAATTTCATATTTAAAAGTAAAAACTGCATTTGCTGACCAGAAAACAACATGATGGGGAAACAAAGATAAATGTCATAACAGGGGCGCCAAAATTATTAGTAAAACAGTGTCTGCTTTATTTTTTTAATTTGTGTTGTCCTAGAGATCAACTGTTCAAACAAAAGAAATCCCTCAGAGTATTATGACTAACTTGGGAAGTTCAGTTGTTACTATTGGCTTACTGTCAGATGAAATACAGCAGTTCGGTATGATAAAATGTTCTCTCTAAATCAATAAATATGCTGTTTGATGGTCAATTAAATAATGCTGTTGACCCATAAGTGAAGAATGGTTTCAGTGTCTAGATGTAGATAGAAACTGTAACTGCAGAAAACACATAGTGTGGACAAATTTAGAAAAATATGAACATAGTTTTATTTGATTTTGAAACCTGGAAATTCATGAAGAGACAAAATGCTGTCCAATGTCGGCTACAATACTTTGTAAATGTAAATGTAGGAGACTTTTCGCCAGTAAAAGACCTCAATTTTTGAGACATACATTGCAAAAGAAGGCTCTCCTGCCTGGTTCTTACAAAAGACAAGTATTTTTTCTGTTAAGGATAGCTTGCTTTTTTTTTTTTTTAAATGGCATGGCTAATTCATATCAGTGTTTTTTCCTATACGAAATCTGGGGGAGAATAGGTGTATGTAACTTAACTTCAAGTGCTCAAGAAGTAGCAAAAGAATAATGTCGTCTTGATTCCCATTCTCTCAGAGTGCTTGGATTTTACAGTAAATGAGTAATGCATGTTATCTTGTGTAAGGAAGCTATTATTATTATATGTGGTGCTCTGTGGGCAAAACATTCTCTCTTTCATCTTTATATAGTACACTTAAAATTATATTCTACATATGATTTTCCAGCTTATTTAATGTCCTCTGTATTGTGTCCACACATATCAATAATCAAATAGGAAGACTGTCAGTAGAACTAATTCAGATTTCTTGAATTTTTTTGAGAAACCTTCTAACTTGCTAAATATACACTGTAAAAAAAATAAAGCAATGGTAAAACTCTTGTCAGAAAATCATACGTGGCTTGTTCATGGGTTTTTTTACACTTTTGTGGGGGGTGTTTTTTTGGCAGATCATTGTCCTTATCTAAAGGTTTTAGCTTTACTAATTTTCTGTGTTTTTTGGGGTGGTTGGTTTGTTTGTTTGAAGAAATTCAGGTTTAAAAGTCTAATTCCTAAAGATATAGTTAATGTGGTGTCCAGAACAGGTCCAAAGAGTGGTTTATTTTTTGACATGGATGGCGTTTGTGAGTTTCTTCTGCTAATTAGCACGGCAATAAACCTTGTGATGCTATTATCACAGAATTATGTTGGACTGGAATGGATTTTGACTAAATAAAAAGCAAGTGCTAAGAAAATTTGAGGATTTTGATTTTGAATGTGTTTGTACAATGTCAATGTTAATGTGGTTGCAAAAGGAATTTTAAGCTTATAGAATATAATATTCCACATTTATTCCAGTGTTGTGCATACTTTGTGAGGCTGATTAATGAATACTCAAGTTAGCAGAATTAAAGGTAAAAAGTGTGCTAAAGGAGATGCCATGGTGCCTGTTTTTCATCTTGTTTCTGTCATGATGGATTTGTGAGAATGAGAAAGCTTATATCTTATTAGGACTGTGCTTCTATAATTAAATATGATTAAGTTGTATTTTATTTTATCTGCAAATATAAATTTTTATGACTATTTAATGGGATGAATATACAAATCCTTAGCAGGAATAGCAGACTGACCAGCAAGTTAGCAACTTAACAGTTACAGTAGCTTGTTTGTTTCATTAAAAAGAGGGAATCTGAAAAATGTACTACTTCCAGCCTGGAGTTTGTTAGCGTACATTTTTTTATAAAAACAGAAGATAGATGTTCGGAATGTTCCAGGAACTACTGGCTTGCAATATTTTGACACTCTTACACTTTTTGGACGTGAACTTTTTGTCAGCTTTATATGGAAGTAGCATTTTGTGATCCATAAGCTGTAAGAGTTTAAAAAAAAAAAAGAGTGCTGGTCCTTTACATCAGGTGTACCAGTGGCTGAATCACATCCTTTTTTTCAGAAGTTTACACTTGTAGTGACATAAGATTTCAGATACTCTTGGTATACTCGGTCCCCCTTGCCCAAATTTTAAAGTTTCCTTTAAAATGGCTGGTGAGGGATTCTTTTTTTGAAAAGTGTGACTACTTTTACCAGGTGTCTCTTTGATTAGGTAAACAGGTGATCACATTTCCTTTTAACTCACCAAACCCCATTTTATGGCCATACAATCTGATTAGCCACTATTTCTTGATCTTTAACCTTGAGAACCTACTTTATTCTGATCAGCTCTCTCTGATCTTCAGTGTTTAATGATCTTCATTGTAAAGCACAGAAGGTGCTAGGAGATAGTTTTGGAGTGGGCACAATAATTTTTAGTTCAATGTATCATGTTAAGCCATGGGCTTGTAAATTAGAATTTGAAGCCAGACGTGTTCACATAGACCTCTGATACATACAGCTTAACAATTTTGCCATGTGCTGTATACACGTGTAGTGCGTACGTGTCTGTATATGAGGTTCCTCAAGCAGATAGTAGATAAATACGTCTAATGGATAGCCATGTTTGCAGTCCCATCTTCAGAAATCTAACAATGGTTTTTCTTCTAAAGTCCAGAAATTACACATTTCGTTGGGGATGCTTACTGTATCAGATAACAGGACTCTTCCATCTCTTTCCAACGGGAGAGTATTTTTAGCTTCATCTTGCCTCTTCCATTTCTCCATTTTTTGGTTGGCATCACAAATAGTAAAATGTTTCACCAAGGCATACAGAAATTAAAAAAAAATTGAGACATTATGTTAAGCTATGAAAGCTAAGCATTCAGTACACAGAAGAGAAATGCTTATGTTAAAACAGATATATTTGATCTGGAATTGCTATTAGTGAATAGGCTACACATAGGAAGCAAGCTGTGGTATAACTTGGGATGTTTGTATTTGAATCTTGAATTTAGTACCATAGGCATTTCTTTGCGGATCATGTTACACGTAACAGTATTAGCATCATTTCCAGAACTGTCACTGGAAATCTGATTTCCAGGTAATCTGAGGTGTGTGGTATATTGTTATTTCTGCTAAGAGGTCAAGTCAGATACAACACAATGGATTGTAGTTGCTTCATGAACCATAACTAATGTGATATCTCCACAGTAATTGCCCATATGGAGTGTAGGGAAATACCCCTGCTAGGCAGAGAACATCTCAGTGGCCCTATCTCAAATTTATTCAGCCTTACTGCTGAAGAGAGATCTTCTGTAAGTTGATGACACCAAGTTGAGTGGGGAAGTAGACCCTCCAGAAGGGAGAGCTGCTCTGCAGAGAGATCTGGATAAGCTGGAGGAGTGGGCCACCAAGAACCTTATGAAGTTCAACAAGGACAAGTGTAAGGTCATGCACCTGGGAAAACACAATCCAGGAGTGCAGCACAGACTGGGATCCACCTGGCTGGAGAGCAGCTCTGTGGAAAGGGACCTGGGGGTCCTGGTGGACAGAAAGCTCAACATGAGCTAACAGTGTGCTGCTGCGGCCAAGAAGGCCAACAGGGTGCTGGGTTGCATCAAAAAGGGCATCACCAGCAGAGAGAAAGAAGTCATCATCCCGCTCTACTCAGCGTTTGTCAGGCCACACCTGGAGTCCTGTGCACAGTTCTGGTCCCCTCTATACAAAAAAGATGTGGACAGGCTGGAAGGGGTCCAGAGAACGGCCACCAAGATGATCAAAGGACTGGGAAGGCTGCCATATGAGGATAGGCTGGGAGAGCTGGGTTTGTTCCGCCTTGAGAAAAGGAGGCTCAGAGGGGATCTCATCACTGTGTACCAGTACTTAAGGGGTAGCTACAAAGAAGGTGGAGACTCCCTTTTTACACAGAGTCCCGTGGAGAGGACAAGGGGGAATGGACACAAGTTGCTCTTGGGGAGATTCCAATTGGACACCAGAGGGAAATTTTTCACAGTGAGGACAGTCAACCATTGGAATAATCTTCCCAGGGAAGTGGTTGACTTGTCCACGTTGGACACCTTTAAGAGTCATCTGGACAGGGTGCTGGGCCATCTTGTCTAGGCTGTGCTCTTCCCAGAAAGGTTGGACTAGATGGTCCCTGAGGTCCCTTCCAACCCGTGATTCTGTGAAGTTAGGTACCCTGTAGCCCCCTGAGATTCTTAGCCAGCATGCTTCCACTTGCTTCCTTATGTATCTTCCTTTGTTGTCTGTTAAATGTAGTGATACCTTGTAAAACTGTAGAATTCAAACGGAAGAAAGTTCAGTAATTTTTTTCTTCCTCCAGACAGACATCTGCATTGCTTACCAAATTTGTGTGTATGTATGTAGTTTTCATGCAAGATCCTTTACATATTTAAATCCTTCTGGTTATAACAACCATTTGGAATTTTCAAAGATCAAGGTCTGTATTCTGTGTTTAAAATGGCCTCAGCGTGCAAGTTATGGAAGGTGGCAGGTGTGGTGCCACTTTTTAAGAAATAAGAAAAGTTCAGGAAAAACTGTTGATCTACAGACCTTCAAGCTTGAGTTTGTAATGGACATGTAAGAAATCACAGTAGAGAACAGACTACTAGTGCATGAAGTGTTAACATTTCTTTCTTAGGGAGAAGTGCCGCTCACAAATACGAGTTCTCTGAAGGAATCATTGAGTAGGAGGTAAGCAATATTGGCACTGATGGGTCTGCTTGGATTTCTAAAATGAGTTTAGTAATGTGCCTCATCAAAGACTTCTGGAGAACCTAGGTTGATTTAGGAAGGTTCTTTGACTACTAGCCAACTTAAAGGTAGAAAATGAAAAGCAGAATAAACAGTCAGGGTTCGCATCGTTTTGTTTTACCAGTAGTGTCCTAGTGAGGTTTCTGCTGTGACCTGCATTTTTTCATCATATTCATAAGTTATCTGGGAAAAAAAGAGATTAAAATGCTTCACTGATGATTTTCAGTGTGGTAAAACTGAATATGGAATGTGAAGAGCTGCAGAAGAATCTTGCGGTATTGTGTGACTGAACTGAATACACAGCAAATAAAATTCAGCACTCCAAATCATAGAACAGTCATGATGGAAAACAGCCTTAACTTTATATACGTAATTAGGGGTACTGAATTACTATGGCAACAACATAGAAAGAGGTCTTAGAGATACTGTAAATATCTCACAATGTCAGGGTTTTTTCATAAGTTGTCTTGTTAGTGCTTAGTTTGGATAAAAAAAATTGGTCTGATATTGGGAATTACTGGGTGTAGATAGCAAAACAAGAAAGTTGTAATTATGCCAGGATGGACACATCGTGCATCCAGAAGTTGAGTAGTATGTCCTGCTCTGATGAAACTCCTCAGGAGGGATCTAGTAGAATTAGTATAGGTAATTAGAAGAATTATGAAAAGCTTCCTTAAGTGACATGATTGAATGGAATGGGACCTTTGAGGGGGAGAAGATAGGGAGAAGGTGGCTGAGCTCTAGAAGATCATAAATAGCGTGCAGAAAGTTAACAGGGAATTATTAGTTTCCCTCAGTACTAGATCTAAGGGACATCAAATGACATTATCAGATAACAAGCAGAAAACAAACACAGCAAGGTTTGTTTCTCATCGTAAGTCTCTGCTGTGGGAGCATTTGTATGCTGGAAGAACTGATCAGGAGGTAGTACCACTAGAGGCATGGTTTCAGGAAGTCTGCAAGTCAAGGCCAGCTGGAACTGGGGGGGGACACGTACAAGAAAAATGAACAGTAGGTTTTGTTTTGTTCATGTATTCTCAGTAGATTCCTGCTGTTGGAGGTGGGATGTTGGTGGTCTGTCTCAGTGTGAAGGGCAGCATTTGCTTTTCTTTCTGTTTTGTTGGTGGTTTTTGGTTTTTTTTTTTGCAGCTGGGTTTAGCTCCCTTAAGAAGCAGGGAGGAGGATGAGGAGGAATTTCTCTCCCTTCTAGAGCTTCAAAGCATTGTAAGGTCAGGGGTGAGGGGGGTTGATTTGGAGGGGGGTGAAGGAGGGGAGGTGGCGGCAGCAGCATCCTGGGATCCTATGGCTGAAGAAGAAATCTGGAGAGCCTGTGGTAGAGTAGGAGATGGAGACCTCTGCCAGGCCAGTGATGGACCAGGTGGCGCTCTGCAGTTCACATCTGCCCTGCAAGGGTAGAGCAGGCAGTGCGGGGGGTGTACTAAGACTCAAGAATAGCAACTGAAGCATCTCTTCAAGTAACTTTCTTTTTTTCATTCAAATGGTTAATATTTTTAATTAAAAGGTGAGCTAATTACCCTGGTTTATAGTTTAACTTTTTTTTTTTCTGTTTAAAAACTTCTCAGTCTCTTTGGGAGCTCAACAGAAGTGTTAATGAGAAGGTCTAAGGAGATCCACCACAAAGCTCTGGCCACCTGAAAAACAGCATTGTCGCCAGTGCTTTAGGTTTTATGTTTCTGAAGAACGCTTGGGTAAATAATTTCAGGAAAGCATTTTTGGTGTAAATTTGTACTTACATCATTTGGGACTAAAATGTTCGGTAATTTACCATCAAAAATTCTATATGAGGTGGCACTAGCATAACTTCTTCACATTAAAAAGTGGTAGGTTTTGAGTGGTGGGTTTTGCTTTTGGTGGTTTTGGTTTTTTGTTTTGATTTGATTTTTAGGAAACCAGAATTGTGAGATTATTGTATGAACGTCCAGAGAATTCGAGTAATTTAAGTTGCCAATATGATCGTGTAGTTTCCTTACCATTTATTAGGCAGCTACAAAGCATCATGGTCATCCTGTGATGTCAATACTATGCTGGTATGAGGTTGTGGACACACTACCATTTTTTACTGTATCCTTTGGTTCTGGCATTTGTTTTTTCCACATCATCCTAGTTCTGGCTCACCTGGTTTACAGCTTTTTGGAGAAGAATCCTGTTTACCTGGATACAGATGGAGGTGAAAGAAACTTTTTTTTTTTTGCTTGCTACTAGCAGCAGCTGAAGATAAATTTTCCCTCCATAATTAGCCTGTGTGTCACCAACTGATGAGAACCTTCCAGCATGCTCTTCATCTGCTCATTGCCATGCAAGTAGCGTACCTCAGAAAGTAGTGCCTGTGTTGAATCTGCCCTTGTCCTGGCATTGTTTCCATGCATCTTCTAGCCAGCTCTAATGAGTCAACTTCACTTTGTCTGACTGATTTTTCAGCATTCTGGCTGATGTGGCCGAAGTTAAGGATTTTTTTTTTTTACACTTTGTACTCCTGGCTTTTAGGAGTTATTTGTATGGTATTGTGCACTCTGTGGACTTAACAGAGCTCGTTTTTATTCTCTAGACTTCCATTTTTTTTAAAGCTTGTTTTGATACATACTCTGTCTGGTACATAGTAGAGGCTTTGTTTGGATTTCTTTGATACTTCACTGAATTTTGTTGTGGCCCAGCTTTAGGGGAGCCTTAAGCAGGAACATAAATTACAGCAGACAATAAAGGGAATTGCAGAAGGAACTAGGATTGTTTTGAAGACCAGCTCAAGGTGCAGTAGCAAATGAGGAGTTTGTGTAATAAGTTTCCTGCTTTTGAGAAGGAAGCCGTGGGAGGGAATCAATGACTTGAAAGTGTAAATTAAAGAAATTTCTGTGAAATTCTTCTTTGTATCAGTTTTCAATGGTGAGGATGTTGCAGTGAATCTGTTCAGTGTATCTGTTCTTTGCTTGTAGCACTAACAAACGTTGTGATTGAACCAAACTACAAAAAAGTAGTAATTTACACAGTAGAGTACATTTTCACTTTTTGCTTCTTTAGATGAAAAAAATACTACCAAAAAAAAAAAAAAAGGTTAAAATGCATTTTATTTGGGTTTGCACGTTCAAACATTAAGGAAATTCCAGCTCTAAGGTAGGCGATGCCACCCTGGTTTTGTCAGCTGGTTTGTACACCCTATGATACAACTTTACCTATGGTACAAAAAACCTTCCAAAGTTAGCATGCTCAATGCTCACAGTAAGGATGAAAATATACCCTTCTATAAATAGTATTATTTTCTAATTTACCTCTGCAAATGAATTATTTAAACACAGATTTTCATGCATATAATCATCTGTAGAGAGTCAGGTATTTCTCTTGAAAGTTACTTCCTGACAGAAATGCAAGGAAAAAATTGAACCTTTTTTTTCCAGAAAATACATTTTACTAAAAATACTTTTTTTTTACAGTACTAAAACTCTGTTATCTTCTTTCAGCTGAACTTCTTAGCCAAACCATGTCTCTTTGAATGAGTTGTGGTCTCACTATGAGTGGGTTGCATACGTCATGGAAATTGCATGATTGTAGTCACTGTCAGAATCACCGTCTGTAGACAGCTGAGCTAGTAAGAGAGAATTCAGTAAGAACTGTGAGATACAGATCTCTCATATCACTATGGCATCCTGGACAGAGTGTGCTCAAAACCCAGTTACGTTCAGTACAACCTACCAAAACATTTTGATTCAATATTAATTTATATTTTGCTTTTAGTGCAACTGAATTATGTTTTGTATTCTGAAATAATACAGATTTTAAAAATTCACTACAAGCTAACTGTTGTGCTCAGTAATGAATCAGCTAGCTGTAGAAATTTCGGGTTGTACCTATTTTATAAGGGAGAACTTTGAAAATATAATAGTAACACAGGATCTGACACTTTGAAAGTCAGGTCCTCTTCCAAATGATTGGCCATATAAGCATTTGTAGAGCAGATAAACATATACCCCCTGCTCTTGGTGAAAGCCTATTTTAGCTTTTTAATTCATCCCATTCTGTACAACAGGTGTGTTAAAAATGGATGGAACGTGGTGACACCTTGTTTTGTTCTTTGAGTAGCCATACCAGATTTCTGCTTTTTTCCTCGTATTTGCTTTATTTAACTGCCTGTATGAACAACCTCCTAATGCATGGTAATAGCTAGCTAGTCTAGTTTGAGAGTGAAATGAGCTGTGTATAGTCTTATACACAAAGGCTGTTCATCTGGAGAATTCTTAAGGGCAATTTGGCAGAGTACTAGCTACTATCTTTTTGCTGCCCAGTAGTCTTCCATTGACATTGACAATGCTTCTTTTGAGGCTACATTTCTAAAGATTTTACTTTTGACTCATGAAAATGCTGTTTTTCAATGTTTTTTAACAAATGCATTGTTTGATGAACAAGTAGGGAGAAAAGCCATTGATTAAGCAGTAACATTCCTTTCCTGTATAAATATTTGTGTAATAGGTGCTAAATTCTGAGCTTCTATAACTTGTGCTGTGTGAATTCATCCAGTATTTTCTTTCCAGTATATGCTTGGTTTCCATTTAATTTCAATACTTTTCGAACACGTAAGTGCTTGAACTTTTTAAGTCTTTCAAGGGAGAATTGTAATTATGGTTAGCACAGAAAACATGTTTTTTTCTAATACGAGCTTTCAGCTTCTCAGATTAGTTCTCTTACCCTCAGTTGGATTTTGCACATGCAGAATGTTTTTGTGGTACCCCATGCACCCATGCTTTTCAGGAGAGAAGAGGTGATGTCTGTGAGTCTTAAGACAAATAAAGACTGTCACATCAGGATTGTGACATGGGGCAGAAGAATACTGGTAGTACAGTAGATATGCAAGGGATAGAGCAATGGATAGACCCTCTAAAAATAGTGCTAAAAATAATTCTGAAAATACTAATGTGTATTGATCATTTGATAAATTCTAATGTGTAAGCGGAAGAAATTTCCATAAACTGAACTGATTTTTACAAATTGAACCAAATGATGAATTCTGGGAAATATTTCTCTTTAGTGACTGTACAACTAATACATTTAGATATCTGCCAATAACTTTAAGTTCATGTTAACTAAAATGCAGATACAAAAATCTTTTAGCATCTTACAAAACACAGACATTTAAAATATCAGTGAATTTATTTAAGCAGTAAAGAAGGATCAGTGGCATTATAATGTGTTTGATTTGTGTCTTTTTAAGTTTGTTGGTATTATTTCACAATAAGTATTATTTGTAGTATTATCTTTGCAATTTTAAAGATTCTACCATAACCCATGTTGGTTGGAAATTATAATTTTTAAAAGAATTTAGGTGAAATTGGGCTGGTTATATATATATAATTACTGACATTACTTCAACAGCATTCTTTCTGAGCGTAAAATCAGATGTTAGTTGATCTGACAGTGGACTTGCACTAAAAACTTAGCCTTCAGTATGTGGTTACAGCAAGCGACAGCTCTTGAGCATGGTGGCACCAAGTGAATATTTTTCTTCTAGAAAAAGACATTGTTTGAAATTAAAATGAACAACATCATTTCACATTAGAAATGCTTTCCTCTTTCTACAGGTTTAAAAGTTGAGTTGCTCCGGTATTTTAGTTCAGTCAGCAGTGCTGTCATGATTGCTGTTACCATTTGGACCTTGCTGTAGGGTTGAGCAAGCAGGGGGATTGCTTGGCCCTTCAGGCAATTAGAAGGGCTCCCACCCTTGATTAAGTAGTGGTGTAACTTGCCAAAATGCATAGGAGTAAAATGCCTCTTCCATAGATCATACTTAGCCTCTGTGTGTTGAACTATGTGTGGTTGTTTTAAGGCACTGTCAAGTTCATACGAGGGGTTGTGCAAGACCTTGAACTTAACTTTATGCTGTCTATAAATGCATAATATATTGAAACAATGTGCAACACTGTGTTGAACTTTAAAAATAACATTCAGTTTAGAGCGTAATTGTACATTACGTTTTCAGCATACTGGGTTAAAAACATCAGTACAAATGCTGTCAGGAGTATTCTCATTTGAAAATACTGCTGGTTGTTTAAAAGTAATAGTTTTGAGTCATTCAGTGTGGATTAGTCCCATCCTATATGGTGCTAAGATAGGTGTTCAATTACTGTCTGAAATTGTAAACACTTTCTATATTTGTGTGTTTAAACCTGTTTTTATACTCAAAGGTTGTAAATATAGTGGTAACCAAGGTAAGCATAATCTAAAAAACCTAAACTGAAGGATAACTCAATCTGGGGTTTGTTTACAAACATTGAAAGAAGCACAGTTATGTCTATGTGTGTACATATATATATATGTAGATGGTAGGAATGTCTCTTTGCACAGGCCCAAGTATAGTTACTAGCTAAAATGGAGGAACAGGTATGAAGAGTGTCTTACTAAATATTGGTTAATAGCTTTTGTTGGAAGTCTTTTTAAATGTGGACTCATGCTTACCTTTAAAAGATCCAGCAAATTTCAAAGCATCTTATTGGCTCACTGTTCCAGCTGATACTGGCCTGTGAGTATATCTGGCATACTGATGCCAGCAATTTCATATATTTAATTTTCATTATGATTTTCATTCATTGTGGCATTCACTGAAAACACAAAAGACTTAGAAAAGCAAAGACAAGTAATAAAGCTCTTTCTGTTTAAGGGGGACGGGAGCAAGCAATTAAGTGTTTACAGGAGATGAAGTATGTCTGAAGTGCTATCACTGCTCCTTTTCCTGCCAAAGGAGAGTTATATGTCTAAACCAGAATGTCTTTTTACAGATACCATCTTTTGAAACATTTCTAAATATGACTATTAATATTTATACTTACAGTCTTCAAAAACTGAATATACTTTTAACTCATTGGGATTTGAAATCTGGCATTGTTAGTGTTGTTCCTCTGTGGTTCCATTTTTTGTTAGCAGCTTGAGTAAATTCACAGCCCTTAAGCAATTCTATTTACAACCTTTACCACTTAGCTGGGTGCATGTACTGTTAGTTAAGATGCTTTTCGTTTCAGTAGTTTTCCAGTTACTTGCTGACAGGTCTGATCTTTTTTATTTAATTATCCATAAAGTAGTTGTAAGGTCAGGACTGTATTCATAGAGTCCAAACAAAAAAAAATTGACTTTGTTTCTGTACTTCACAGTCCAGAGACTGTGAAGACAAGAAACCTTTTTAAATGATGATGAGTCATAGGGACAGCTCCATTTCCAAAAGCACTCTTTTGTACTTATCCAGTAAGACAAGACAAACTAGGTTATATTTAAGTGACAATTAAAATAATTTCACTTACATTTTTTAAAAGAACCAGAAAAAACTTTTGCAACCTTCCTTATTGATAAACTTACGTTTGTGTATTTTACCAGTAAGACACTACTAAGTCAGTAAAGAATTTGCTTAGAACAATGCTATAAACCACTACTAATATTTATTCAAACTTGCATGACTAAACAGAATATTAATTTAACTTTAGTTAAATTGATTCAGGTTTATTTGTGGAGAAGATTTCACACTATTGTCATGGTTTTAGCTGGGATAGAGTTAATTTTTCTTCACTGCAGCTGGCATAGTGCTGTGCTTTGGACTTAGTATGAAAATAATGTAGATAACACACCAATGTTTTAGTTGTTGCTGGGTAGTGCTTGTACTAGTCAAGGGCTTTTCCAGCTTCCCATGCTCTGCCGGGTGCACAAGAAGCCGGGACGGGAGGGGGCACAGCCAAGAGAGCTGATCCAAACTGACCAAAGGGATATTCTATATCATGTGATGTCATGCCCAGTATATTAACTGGCGGGAGCTGGCCAAGGGATGCAATCATCGTGGCTCGGGGACCAGCACTGTTCGTTGGTGGGTGGTGAGCGGTTGCATCACTTGTGGGTGTTTTTTCTCTTTTTTCCAGGCTTCATTTCTCTCTCTTGTTATTTTCCTTTTTATTATATCATCATCATCATTGTTATTATTAATTATTATCATTACCATTATTACTATTACTATTCAATTATTAATCTGTTCTTATCTCAACCCACGAGTTTTCTTGCTTTTGCTCTTCCGATTCTCTCCCACATCCACAGGAGGGGGGGCAGTGAGTGAGCGGCTGTGTGGTGCTTGGTTGCTGGCTGGGGCTAAACCATGACAAACATGACTTCAAAAGTAATACAAAGATATTGTGGAAAAACAGTATTTCAAAGCTCTGTATTAATCTTGGGGAAAAAAATGGGAGAACTGTATGAAACAGCATTAATGTTGAGTCCTGGACTTGCAATACATGAGTAAATAAAAATTCACATTATCACAGTAATAGATAGCTTGCCATGTTTCCTCCAAATGGGTTATTGCAGAAAACATCTCGGTTCCTTCTTCCAAGTAAAGATGTAAATCCCCAATTCATCATTTTAGCACGCTGCCTCATTTTCCACCAGTACCTGGCCAAGGGGCTGTGCCTCCCTATTTTTTGTCTGCTTTGTCAGCTTAGATTTGAAAATGTGCAGTGACCGAGTTTGAAATCGATGTCACAGCCCCACAATGGCATTGTTATCTTAACAATGGGAAGAATTGCTAAGGGAAAGAAATTTAGAAAAACATGGAAAGGAACTCTTTACTTACTAACTTGAAAAAATGCATGTGCTTTTGAAGAAATTGGGATAATTTAAAATCTGAAAGTTGCAACCAAAATAATGAATTGTAGCAGAGAAAACTGAGAAAGGTGATCCAGTATGCTAATGTTTAACTGTTGCTAGTATTCAGAAGGAGCAGTCCCTAGCTGCCTGAACACCTCAGTTGTGTAATTTGGTAGCACAGGAAAGGGTAAAAGTATTTCCACTTAGCTGTTCGTATTGGCTCTTGAAGCAGGAGGACTCGTTATGTAGGGAGGTAGCTTGAACGTACGATTTCTGGAATAGCAGAGCAGCCATGCAGAGAGGTGAGAAAGAAGCTTCTAAGAAGGGAAAGGGAGGAGGGGTTGGAAGTTTGGGTTCATTT